>NC_140595.1:721328418-721888418 GCF_964204655.1 Triturus cristatus
CCAGAGATTGCTAGCACAGCGAAGAGGGTGGTGCAGACCTGTATGATCTGCCTGAGGTATAACCCAGGAAAGGGCACTCGAACTCCAGCAGGAGGGTTTGTGACACCTACTGCACCCTTCGAGGTTTTGCAGATGGATTACATCCAGCTTGAGCGCTGTAACAATCTGAAGTATGTTCTAGTAGTGGTCTGCGCTTTCAGCAAATGGGTTGAAGCGTACCCTACGAAAGACAATACTGCAATGACTACTGCGAAGTTGCTGCTGAAAGAGTTCTTCCCTCGATATGGCGTCTGTAGACTTCTGTGGAGTGATAACGGCCCTCACTTTGTAGCGGATGTTATAAAGTATGTCTTGAAGGGCCTAGGCATCACTCAGAAGTTCCACGCCGTGTTTCACCCTCAGTCTGCAGGCCTAGTTGAGAAGTATAATGGTACACTGAAGCTTAAGATTGCTAAAATTCAAGCTTCAACGTCTTTGACTTGGCCAGACGCTCTGCCACTGGCGTTATTGTCAATTAGATCGGTACCACACTCTCGAACTGGCCTTACACAAATTATGAAATTGTTTTTGGACGCCCAATGAATATTTGGGGTCCACCAAGACCTAAGGCTATGTATGATGTACCTTGTGTAATGATGAGCGATTATCTGGCACAGTTAACGGATAACTTGGTTTCTATCCATCAACAGGTCCGAGAGGCGCTCCCTGATCGGTCTACCGGTGAAGGACATGGTCTCCGGCCTGGGGACCACGTGATGGTGAAAGTTTTCGACAGGACGAACAGCTTGGAACCGAGATGGGTGGGTCCTGAGCAGGTCCTCCTCGCAACGAGGACGGCTGTGCGAGTCTCCAACAGAAAGAATTGGATCCATTCCCTGCACTGTAGGAAGGTGCCGCCCGGATTGGTGGAACCTGCCGTGCTGACCGATCAACGAGAAATCTTGGCTGCAGAGACAGGCCGTGCTGCGGAGCCAAACGCCACCGAGGAGCTCTTTCCGGACCACGCGACTCCTGGAGGAAGGCGATATCATCTTCGACCAAGGAAGTGAGTTTTCCAGTACCGGGACATACTGTCAGAACGGCCCTTGGGTTAGTGAAACGGAGAGCCGATGAGGCAAGGGGGGGGATCAGCCCTGCATTAGTGTAGCGACACCCGTCTTGGCCCGCTGGTGAAGAAATCAACCGCTGCCCAAGGGGAAGAGTTCTGACAGACTTTTAGTTTCAGGAATATATTGGGTTTCATTTTTTACCTTGACATGGAGAAAAAGAAAATCCTTTGTGCATTAGGGTTCATGTTGACAGTAGCCATTGTTGGGATAACCACATGGTTCGTGGAGGATGTAACTCCTGCTCGGAAGATTCTTGTGTTGACAACTCCGGTGCCTGAGGAGCACTACTTTTATACATTACCATATCAAGAGTTGAAGCATCGACAGTCTTACTTGAATAACACTTTCATCCAGATGCTGCATCATACCCACGTTGCTACGAATGCTACGAACTGTTGGATATGTGGGATGATGCCAGCTCATCAGAAGAAAGGAGGAACGCCATTTATACCACTTCCTTTCTCTCATAATGGCTCTTGTAGAGCATGGTATACTTTGCTTTTTGCTACTCGGAAACCGACAGTGGGACGATTGCTCTTCAGATTCAATAAAGAATGCCATCAAGACAAAAATGGGTATCCACAAGCGAATGGGACAATTTGGGAGTGGGAAGAGTACCGACCAGACAATGAATCCATTCCCTACATCTTCACGAACACAAGAGACACTGTGGGAAAGGACAAATTTGTGATTCAAGTAGCGCAAGCTCAAGCGGACCTATGTGTCCAGAGTGTGGGTTTCATTCCTGTTGGTGTTAGTGACTGTATTACTGTTCTGAATATTGATGGGTTGAACAATAGTACCTTTTTAGCCTCCCATAATACGTACTTCGTGTGTGGAAATAAAGGTTATTACCGTCTGCCGGCTGGGTGGTCTGGGGTATGCTATGTATCATTTCTATTACCTCCTGTATTCCTAGCTCCCGCATCTTATCATAAGGATCTGAAATTATTGAATAATGTGACTGTAAATAGGTATAAACGTACTTTATCACTTGACGATGTAGATCAGACTGATACCAGTCTGCAGCAGTATATTGATTTTAACTTAGGATTGTTTTTCTTTGTTGGAGCTGCCCTGAACAGTAGAAAGATCCGAAGATTAACAAGAGTGGTAGAAGCGGTGACAAATCAGACCGCTGCTGCACTTGGGAATCTTACGGAGGAATTGCAAATTACTAGAATTGTTGCATTGCAGAATCGTATGGTATTAGACGTTATGCTAGCTGATAGAGGAGGAGCATGTAAAATTATTGGAAGTAGCTGTTGTGTGTTTATCCCTGATCATACGCCATCAGTTTATAATGCCATCAATAAACTGCATAAAATTGCAGCTGAGATCCATACAGAAAACGGCACTTGGTCCTTTTCTGGATGGTTTTGGGCGTTAATTACTGCCTGGGGATGGAAGGTTCTAACTGGTCTCTGCATTATTGTAGCGGTTCTGTTTTCATGCTGTATCTGCGTTCAATGTGGTCCCTCACTCTGCTCATTATGTGTATCATTTTGTATCCCAGATAAGAAAACTATTGCCAATGTTGCTCACCAGAAACTTTTAGCTAAAGAAGTTGAGGAAATGATGACAATTGACATACATGATGATTATCCTAACAAGCCGGATGTCTTCAGTAAATGCTGAAAGGGTCGTCTGTTGTAAATTGAAACAACGATGTGATTAAGCATTTACTAAAGACATTAATTCCCCTCTTATAGAGCATGTTTTCTCCGTTATGTTGACCGAAGTTCGGACTCCATTTTGTATTGTCATGCTTCCACATGTTCCCCACGAGAAGAGTCCAACCTCTGTGTTAGTTGCTCTTGTAATCTGCCTAGTAACAGTCTATAAATAGCTTCTTTGTCCATCTGGCACATGCCCAGACTTGACCACATCTGTTATCAGTTAGCCTTGCTTGACCATGTTTTCGCGGGCTCAAGGAGTGTGTCAGCTCCGCCCACATATTGATCTTGTATCGAAAATGTCCATAAAAGGTAACATTCTTTGCCTCATGTTGTATCCGCCCACTTATGAGCCCCTCTGTTGTGTATAAAAGGGGACCGTGTACGCAAGTTCTTTGTGCTACTCTATGCAATACTGAAGAGTGTTGTGTGGATTGTAGGACCACCCTTAAGGGTTAATAAATGCTGTCCTTGTACTTTGCAGTTTCCGTGCCAACTTCCTTATAGATTCCATTACAGGAGAGCGAACCCTTGTGTCCTGCGGGCCTAGCTGGGGCCTGTATTCATCAGTAACCGTGCCCTAAGCCAATACTGCGCCAGGATTGGCTGAGAGGGGCTGTAGGCGCCAATGGACCCGAGGCGGCACGGACGGCGGACCTGCTCAGGTAGGATTTTTTTATTTATTTTAAAACTCCCCCCTCGCCCCCCCCCCCCCCCGGCCCACACCCCCGCGCACCCCCCTCCCCCCCGCGAGCCGCCACTGCTGCTCTGAGAATGTTAAGTACTCAAATATATTTTGTTGTTGGACCAAGTAGACATTAACTGCGGGTAAATCTTGGTCTCAGCAAAAAAGAATGCATTTCTGTATCGGCTTCCGCATTCCACTTCGATATAGTGTATTGCTTTTACACCGTCTGTTTCCAAGCACCTGCATTTTTGATTCAGCACTGCCTGTTGCCAAGTTTCCTCGCACTGCATCTGTCAGATATGTCTGAGGGATAGTCCCGTCCATCTGGAAAGTAATGTTCCGCTTTTAGATGCGAGTTTGTTCACTGCTTGCATTTTATTGTGTGACCACTGGGAAATACTCCAAAAATCTCCTCGTGTAAAGCTATGATATAATTCTGATTACTTAATTTTTGGTGGTTGCAATAATAACCTTTCTCAAAGGCATAAATAATTTTGTCTCTATTTGCATGAAATATATTGTACCTGGCGAATACCTAATGTAAAATGGTTTATGTACATCAATACAGCTTTCCTGAAAAGAAAAGTTAGCAGTAAGGTAGGGAACCACAATGTGGTCAAGACTTCGGTGTCATAGCGACTTTGTGCATCTCATTAGCATGGTTGCAATTTACCAAAATATGACACTTTAAGGGCAGTGACGGTCAGAAGCAGTTTTGCTCCGTGATTATGGATCACAATTGTGTATTGTTTCATCAGTTCTGTGAACCTGACGTCTGTACTCACTTCCAGGTCAGGAAGTCCAAGTCTGAGGCAGCAGAGGCAGTGGGAGACTTTAACATGAGGACAGTTTTCAGTAATTGCTTGTGGTGTGGCTTTCTGTTCCCATTAACGTGGCACCGTATTCTTGCTTCCCTTGCCCTTGCTATTTCTCCCATTCCTGGTTCCCTAGGATTAGTGGGATTAGGCAGGTTAGATTTCCCTTGCTTCTTGTTTGTGCAATGCCTCCTCCTGAAGTCTGAATTACCTGCTGAGCCTGTCTGTCCTCAGGGATCCGAGAAGCAGACGAGTGGCACCCGCGTGTCTCTCTCTCTCTATCCCTTCCGCAATTTCTCTCCAATAATCTTCGACTGTTGTGTGTGTGCGCGTGTGTGCGTCCGTGCGTGTGTGTGTTTGTGTGTCAACAGAGAGTGAGCGGAAGGTCTGGGATTCTCTAGGGCATTGACAGAGTGCCAACAGACTCTCTCAGCCCTCCCCACTGCAACAGAATTTAGATAGGTGCGTTCGTTGGCAAAGAGCCCTGTCCCATAGAGAAAGCGATAAATCCTGAGTTTTGATAGGGACAGCGACATTGGTGTGGGATAACACGGACTGTCCTGTTATCATCCACTTGCACTTGCTGCCCCTTTCTGTCTCCCTTTACCGTCACTCACTCCAGCTTGGAAATACCCACTGAGGTTTGCAACTTCTCTTCACTGTCTCTTGGCGTCATGCTCATCACTGTCATCCCACTACGTCTTGCTGACAAGCGTCTGTCCCTCATCACCTTCTGCACTCTGCTGCACTTCCCTCTCTGCTGTCCACCTCTCCCTTCATTCTTAACGCCACACTGCACCCCAATGTACTTAAAGTGCCCGTTTGTTTCATTCCACTTCTGTCATCTGTTGCCCTCACTGCCCTCCACTTCAGTCACTGATAACCACTGCTTTACGTTCCATTCACTGGGAGCATCGCCGCCAAGCACTAATCGTTATTGTCCTAATCTGCCCAATGCCGTCATTCCATGGCTTTTTGATTTGCTCTGTCATCATGCCTGGTACCTCGCTTTCACACTGGTGTCTAGTAGATCGAAAGATGATGATTTACTGATTCGTGAGGTAGAGAAAAATGTAATACAGTATAAAGGCAGAGCGAGGTAAAGTAGAGAAAGGTGAGGCAGAAAGAGAGGGGAAAGGTAGAGCGGAAGCCGTGGAAGACAGCAGGAGGTAAGAGTAAGCTGCAGCGAGGTAGAGAAGGTGTGCAATCTAAAGAGGGTGAGCAATGTAGGGAGACTAAGATGATAAAACAAGGGATACCTGAGGTATAGGTAGGGAGTAGACAGCGTTGTTGACAGAAAAAGAGATATACAAGAGAGGGGGATAACGTTCTTGCTTTCTGAAATATCCTTGAAAATGCACCATTTGACCGCTCTCCCCCCCCCCCCCCCCCAACCGCCCTTGATATGTTCGGGATCGCTCCCTCACCACAGTATACCACACGCAACTTTTACGCCTCACCACTTTCAAATGTCACCAGCCACCACTGGATGACAATGACACAGAGAAATACACAGTCAACATTGTGTTCACAAGGAGGAGCCTAGCGCGCATCCAAGATGGTCGCGTGCGCACAGGGCTCCCCGGACCCTTGCTGCTCCTCGGAATTTATCCTGAGAATATCCTGATGTGGTTTGTGGAATCTGACAGATGAAGACCGGCTGAGCACGTATCTCTTTTCTGAACTCGAATCGGACCTGGGAATCCTGAGTTGTCGTTGTTCGAACTTTTGGGACCCACCCGACGGAGGTGCCCGGGGCGAAGGTGACCCGTGGAGCCGTGTCGTAATTGAACAACAGCGGCTGCAGTGCGGTGCCAGTGGCCGCTCTACCACTTTCGGTTTCACTTTCGGACTTCAGGGGGCTGGCCTGCGAATGCAATTGATGTGGCGGGGTGTTTCCTTGGCCTCTGCGCGAGGCCTTGTCTCCACCTGCCACTAGAGTGCCCATCGCCTTGGGTCCCCCCGCACCGTTATATTGTGGTCTCTGGTGAGGCGCTGGTCTGCGGTGCCGGTGCCCCTACGACTCTTGATCGGCGGTCCCCTTCGGTGTCCGTGACCATATGGGGGGCAAGGGGGGCCCCGAGGGGCGTAAGACTAAGGCCTCCCTCCGCGGGGGACCGGTCCAGGCCAACAACATGGACCGCTACACTCAGGGCAGAGGGTCCCCTGGAGCGACCGGCCCCCCCCCGGATGCCGTCGGTGGTGGCATGTCCGTCTCTCCGGAGCTCTCCCTGCAGGACATCATGGGCGCCATTGATGGCATCAGGGAAACCATCGCCACGCAATACGAGGCCCTGGCCCGTAAAATCGACACGGTGGCAATCGATGTCACCTTAATTCGGGCAGATCTTTCCAAAACTAATGAGAGGGTCCAGGCTCTCGATGTGCGGACCTCCACCCTTGGCACGGATGTGTCGGACCTGCAGGCCGCGCTTGGTGACATTAAGGCGGTCAACGACCAGATGGCCCGGCGGCTGGAGGACTTCGAGGGGCGGGCCCGACGCAACAACATCCGTGTCATAGGCGTACCGGAGTCCTCCGACAACCGCCCGGTTGACCTCCTGGTTGAGGAACTCATCCTCCAACAGTTGGCCCCTGCAGGCCTAAGTAAGTTCTTTGCCGTGGAGCGGGCACATCGAGTTCCGGGCGGTCGGCCACGGCCGGGGGCCCCCCCGAGGCCTATCGTGGCCAAACTGTTCCACTATAGAGACCGAGATGCGATTCTGCAGGCCTCACGGGTCCACGGCCCGGTGCGTCATGAGAACTCATCCATTAACTTTTATCCGGACTTTACCCAACTTGTCCAGAAACAGCGGATGGGATTCCAGGGGGTGAAGCGCCGTCTCCGTGAACTGGGCCTAAAGTACTCTATGCTCTACCCTGCAAAACTCCGAGTGGAACATGAGGATCGGACTGCCTTTTTTGACTCTCCTGTGGCCGTGAGTGACTGGCTGGACTCGCTGCCGGACAGAGGTGACCGTCCCGGGCCCTCTGCGGGCGCCGAAGGTGACGGGTCCCCTTTGGAGTGACTTTTGGTCCTTGATTTTGCCATTTTGTATTGTTCAGCTGGGTTTTACTTCTTTTGTTCATTTTGTCTCACTAGGACCTGTGTGGGGGGCGGGCGGGGACGGGTCCCTTTCCTCCTCCGGGGTCTTTTCGTAGAATGGGGTTAGTAGGGCGACAGGCACACTGCAAGTTGGGGGGGTTTTCAGGCCTGCAGGGGTGCAGGGTGGGGGGAGTTGGATTTGGGGGGGAGTTGGGGGGAGGGAGGGGTTGTTTTGCTGTGTGTTTTTTGTTCACAGGGCGAGGTATTGATTTTTGTCCAGATACGGGAACTGTGCTACTGACTGGGGGGCCTTTGATCTATTTGAGGGGATGGGGGGGGATGGGTTGAGACTGATGTCATGGAACGTCAATGGGTTGGGGGATCGTATCAAACGGGGTATAGTACTGCAGTATTTGCGTCGTCTTACTCCTGATGTGGTGTTTATCCAGGAGACGCATCTGGTGGGCAATGTCTGTCATGCAATGAACAGGGGGGGATACCGCCTCGTGGCCCATTCTGGTTTCACAACTGGTTCCAGGGGGGCGGGCATTCTCCTGCGATCCTCACTTCCATTGGATATCACTAGGGTAATCTCCGATGACAGAGGGCGCTATGTGTGTCTGACTGGGAGGTGGGAGGGGCAGCCCCTTTCCCTGGTCTCAGTTTACGTCCCCCCGGGCCTCCAGAACTCCACCTTCGCGGACTTGGGTCGAATGCTGCTTGAACTTCCGGATGGTCTTTTGCTTATGGGCGGGGATTTTAATTCGGTGGTTTCGGGTGACCTGGATCGTCACCCTCCCAGGGCCCTCCCCGCTGCCCAGGCATGGCTTGGTGGCCTGCTGGAGACCTTCGGCCTGGTAGATAGCTGGAGATTAATGCATCCGACCCAATATCAGTACACCTTTCACTCTGGGGCGCATGGGAGTCTTTCTAGGTTAGACTATTTCCTCATGCCCGCGGCACAGACTGGTCGGATTCGGGAGGTTAGGCACCTGGCGAGGGGTATTTCCGATCATTCCCCGCTGTGGCTGCTCTTTGACACCGAGACGCGGTCTGCAGGGCGGATTGCTCCCATTAACCCGTGGTACCTGCGAGACCCTATGACTCGCGACAGCCTGGTTAAGGCTATGGACCAATACTTCCTTGAAAACGAGGGGTCGGTGTCGTCCGCAATGTCCCTGTGGGAAGCCTTTAAAACCGTAATCCGCGGACACGCCCTCTCCCAGATAGTGGTGGCTAAGAAGCTCAAGAGTGAGGCAGTGGTGAAGCTGGAGACTGACATTTCGGGGCTGGAGTCGGCCTTGGAGACGGGTGTCACTCCGGACGGGCTCCATGCCCTCAGCCTGAAACAGTTTGAATACAGGTCTCTTGTCACTGACGCCGCCAAAACGTTGTATAGGGAGCAGCAGGGTCGATTGTATGATGCCGGGGACAAGGCGGGAAAGTTGATTGCGTGGCTGGATAGGAAGGAGAGAGTGAACCGTGTGGTCCCGGAGCTGTGTGTCTCGGATGGAGTGTGTGTGACTGAGCCTGGTGAGATTGTGGAATGTTTCGCTGACCACCTCCGGGCCGTGTACTCCCCGGTGACTGATAGAGATGAAGAAGACTCTTGCCTTCTGCTGAGGGATATTGCTTTGCCCGGCCTGTCTGTCGAAGACCGTGAGCAGCTGGACGCCCCCTTGTCTGTAGATGAAATTGCAACAGCGATTCGGTCCCTTCGTTCGGGCAAGGCGATGGGTCCCAACGGGCTGCCTATTGAATTATATAAGTTGCGCCCGGATAAACTCGCGCCCTTCCTCCGTCGTATGTTTCAGGAGTCCCTTGAGGCAGGCTCCCTTCCTGCCGACCAACGTCTGGCAACGATAGTCGTGATCCCCAAGGACGGTAAGCCACGAGATCGCTGTGCCTCCTACAGGCCTATTTCGCTGCTAAATGCAGAGCCTAAAATCCTGGCGAAAGTCCTTGCCAATCGTTTGTTGAGCGTCATCTGCGATTTGATTCATCCTGATCAATGCAGCTTCATCCCTCACCGTAACACCGCTCTTAACTTGCGGCGTCTTCACGGCGCCCTCGCCAGGGCGGAGTACCTCTCCGAACCAGCCGTGCTGGTTTCTTTAGACGCCACGATGGCCTTTGACACCATCGAGTGGCCATTTCTCTGGGCTGTCTTGACCAAATTCGGCTTTGGGGAGGGATTTCTTGGCTGGGTGAAGCTTCTTTACACGGGACCCATGGCTCAGGTGGTAGTTAATGGGCGGGTCTCTCGGCCCTTCGCTCTCGGTAGGGGTACGAGGCAAGGGTGCCCGTTGTCCCCCCTGCTCTTTGCTCTTGCCTTGGAGCCGCTCGCTGCTTGGCTCCGCTGGGAGCCCTCGATCAGAGGGATCCGGTGGGCCCCGGGCTTCGAGGATCGGGTCTCGTTGTATGCGGACGATATTCTCCTGTATCTCACCTCGCCGCGGCAGTCGCTTAATGTTCTCTTTGATGTTCTGACTTCCTTTGGGAGAAATTCGGGTCTAACGATCAACTGGTCTAAATCCTGTGTCTATCCTATCTCCGGTGACCCTCCTCTCTTGCCGCCTCGGCTTCCGATCCAATTATCTCTGTCCGGCTTTAAATACCTGGGAATATACGTCTCGATGGACCCGGTGGCTCGCTATGAGCAGAATCTCCTGCTTCCACTTCGGCGTTTGAGGGAGGACACGGCTCGGTGGTGTAAGCTGCCCTTGTCCCCGCTGGGTCGGGCAGCACTGTTTAAAATGATGTCCCTTCCCAGATTTCTCTATGCACTTCAGAACTCCTTCGATGTTATTCCTGTGTCCTACTTTCGGGAGGTGGAGAGCCTGCAGAGGAGACTGGTGTGGGACGGACGGGCGCGTATCGCTCTGGCAAAGCTTACTCTCCCCTGGTATGACGGGGGCATCGCGCTTCCCGACATTCGCAGGTATTATTGGGCCTCACAGCTGTCGGCCATTAACCATGCCACGTATGCGCCTGGCTTGAATCCGGCGTATGAGATGGATAAATTCCTGCTTCCCGGCGGAAACTATAACAGGGCACTTTACTCCAGCTCGGCTGGACGGACCCTTACGGGCCCTACTAAGATTGCGGTACGGATCTGGAAGGCGGCCAATGTAGCCTTGGGCTGGAGTGAGCGTTTAACATGTGCTACTCCTCTGTTTGCCTCCGACCGCCTGGGAAGCCTTTGGACAACGAAGGGGTTTGAACGTTGGGACACGATTGGTATTAGTAGAGTGGGAGACTTATGGATTAAGGGTGCTGTTAAAACATTCGCGGCGCTCCAGAGCGAATACGAACTTACGGAAAGGGAGTTCTTCCGCTACGCCCAGATTCGGCACGCCCTGCTTTCTGTTTTTGGGGAGGGGACCAATATCCCGGCTTCTTCGCCCCTCGAGGATCGCATACTCGATGGTCATGTCCCCGACAGTACTATTTCATTAATTTATAAAAAACTTATCAATAATCGGGCTGACCTCTTGGTGCGCCTCCGGGAGGCGTGGACGGGGGATGGGGTGGAACTGGACGACGAGGACTGTCAGTCCGCACTGTCGTCCCCCAAGGAAGTGGCCATTCCAGCCCGTCTCCGCCTGGTCCAACTTAAGATTCTCCACCGGGTGTATGTGACGGGTCCCCGTTTGGTCTCGATGGGATTTTCTGAAGACGGGCTCTGTAAGCGGGGATGTGGACTCAGAGCCACCTTTCTCCATATCCTTTGGGAGTGTTGCGAGGTGGCGGAATACTGGCGCCGGGTTCATGTGGTCATGGGACAAGTCACCGGGGTTGTGCTGCTGCCGGAGGTGCGTCGCTGTGTCCTGAATGTGTGGGAGCCCAATGATTATAACGCGGCTCAGACTCGGTGGGCGGCCCTGGGGAACATGATTGCCAAGAGAGATATAGCGCAGCTTTGGGGTTCCCAGCGGCCTCCCACCGTGTCCGTATGGAAGGAGAACATGGACTGGTGCATGTTCAGGGAGAAGACTGTGTATGTGGCTCGTGGCAAACCGGGGGCATGGGGTAGAATCTGGGGGCAATGGAACGCGTATCGTGGGGGTATCTGTATTCCCCCCCTAGTGGACACCGATATTGCCTTGTCCCCCTGACCCTTGATGGTTCCTTGCGACTTTTGGGATAATCGAATATAGACGTTCCTCTCCCGTGACCCCCCCCCCCCGACCTATCATTACTCCTTCCTCTTAATAGCTATCTGAAGGTCAGAAGTAGAGTCCCCCGGATGTAGCCTGACCCACAATTTTTTTTTTTGCCCTTACGCCTCGCCTTTTGTTTTTATTTGTTATTTATGTTAAACCTATGTATCCTGCTTCCCTAGGACTATCCGGAGTCATGTACGGGGCTGGACCCCGGGAGTCGACTACTGCCTTAACATCTGTATGATCCTTTCTGAATCTAGCGGCCGGCCCTGGTGGTTGTAGGCCCATGCTTGTAATTGATTTATTGCTCAATAAAAATTTAAAAAAAAAAAAAAACATTGTGTTCACATTCGGCAACAGTGCTGCCACGCAGAGACCACTCCCCCAGTGCCAGCTGCAGGTCAGCCAACACACACCACACACATTGACCGAGGAGCATCCATAGACCATATGCAGACCCTCCAGGATTTCGAGATTTCGCAATTTGCAAAACAATAGTGCAATCGACAGCTTTGTAAAAATGCTGCGATTTTTACAAAACTGCCCACGAAATTCAATGTGATAGGGAGACACTCTCTAGTCCAAGCCGTAATTACACAAATATCTCATTTGAACTGAGAGAGATGTAGTAACATATATAATTTGTTGACTTTGGAAACCGAAAACAAACATTCTGTTCCTGGATCCAATCGTTATGTCCCATATGCCCACGTTCCCACACCTGCCAAACGTGAGTGCTTTGAAACATAATAACTATCAGAATTAAGCAGTATATTAAAACACTTGACCTTTCTTCTTTAACCTAAATAGATTTAGAGGTAGCTCACACTGCAAAGTTGCCCTATGAAAGCCTCCTGAATCACTGATTAGTAATCAAAACAACACTGTCAGGAATGCAGACATCAAAGATTATCAATTCTGGTTACACCCTCAGAAGCATGCTGGTACAAGTGACAAGGTATTCCATGGCTACCGGTCATGCAGCCTCTCGATTTCTGCCACCCAGACATTAGGAAACACGCATTGGCATAGCCAATAGGTCTCGCTTTTGGGACCTTATAAATATTTAGTTATGCAGCACAATATCCTTGCTGCAACAATATCAACTGTTGCATGGCTAAACACTTATAAGGTCCCAAAGGCGAAACCTATTGGCGATGCCAATGCTTGTTCAAATGTGTTACCAGTAGCTAATTTGTGCTAGAGTGGGCAAAGGGCCAGTCTGGTCAGCACTTAGCCACACTCTGAAATGGTAGCTTGTCACAGTTATTAACAAAAGATAGTTACCTCTCTATAACCTTACCTGGCGCATATTTATCTACATAATTGCTTGATTAGGTACCCTCATTCAAAGTTAGTCATATTAGTAGTGATCTACTCACAATATGTCATGAGTACTAGGTATGAGGATATAGTGATTGCTGTTTGGCATTTTGCTGGAAAACATGCAACAATTTGTCAAGGGACGCTACGGCGTCCTGTAACAGTTATGTGGAAAAAATGGCGTAAATGGCAGGATTGCGCGGGGACTGGCCATGTGTAATAACACGGAGTAATAGGTTTTGTCAGCGTGTGCGCTTTACAACGTAAAATTCCTTGTAATTTTGCAACATTTCTGACGAATAGTTAAAGTAAGCATTTATTATTGAAGTTAAGAGTTTGGGGCAAACATATAATCTGGTCGGAGTGGAAGTGTGCCTCACATGGTCACACTTTAGCTCACAGCAAGCCCGTCTTTAATGGGCAGACAGAACTACATGTCCCAGAATGCAGAGGGCTGTTGGCCGGAAAAAATTGTATTTTCTCGTGTCACACAGAGGCTAAGAAGTCTAGTGGAAGATGTGCTTTCAAACTAGACCAAACAAGTTAATCTGATTTTTCTCTACTTAAAATGTCACACTTAAGCACACCAAAAACATGGTAATGTCACACATAGGCATACTGAAAACTTGGCAGTTATGTCCTAGAGACAGTGACAATTATGTTAAAACGTACATTTTTAACACATTCAGCTGCAAAAAAAACATAAAAACAGCAATAACGGGAATAATTGTATTAGCCTTAAGAGGGAATTTAAAGGGGAAATTAGATGCAAACTGCTGCCGTGCTTGAACGACGGGTACATTCAGGTTTTGCTGTTAGTATTTAGATTTCAATGAATTAGAGCGTGTGTACAGAAGAAGGTAGGGGGCATCCTTATCAACCAATATTAGAATGTTATTCTACCACCACCGTTGTCCGTGGATCGGGGATGCTCTTCCTTGTATTTTGTTTACCTGTGACTAATGCAAGCATCGTTTCGAAAATTACTTGCCAGCTTGGGAAGTGTAGTCTCCTGCAGCAGGGTACATGACGCAGCTCACGTAGGCAAACTCTGGGCTGAGTTGGCGGAGAACCTGCGGGCATGCTCAGTACAGCCGTGCGGGAGCAGAAGCTCCTGTGTTGGCTCAGAGATCGCGTATAAGACTCCAGACATGCCCGGAGTCGTTCCGACAGTACGTGTGCATCTGCACAGGCAGAGACGAGGCACTCTATCAGTATGTGTCAGAGGTATTAAGTAGACCGTCGAGAGGTCTCTGAGATTTTGTGAGACTGAAGAGACAGCTAGGAAGCACCTTGACAGTCTGCTCTTCTGAACAGACAGTCCAGAGGCAATGGGACAATGTGTGAGTCTAAAGAGACAGCACGGAGGACTCTGATGGAGCCTGTGTGTATGTGCCGGGGGCATTGATAGGAGCGTCTTCTGAGACCACATGTGAGATGGGAGAAAGCGCCTAGAAGCTGTCTGACAGTACGAGTGCCTAAAGAGGCAGCCAAGATTACTCCGACAGTTTATGTGAGTTTTGAAAACCCCGAAAGCTGCCTAAAGAGCAGTTCATTGACCCACAATATTCCTAAAACGGTCACCACGCGCTCTTGGAATGAATTCTATTGTCCCGGGCCTCCCTGCGATGGTTTAAAGGTCTCTGAACCCTGTGACGCTGACATGCAGTCTACAATGTGAGGACGTCACATCTGCTGGGTTTCTAGCGTGCTCCCCGCCGTTAGGAAGGAACACAAGCTGTTACCATCACGCTTACCCCTGCGCTGCAATTAGAACGATAACGCATTTGTCAGGACAGGCGGCTTAGGAACAGCAAAGAAAGCCCTGGTGCGCAGTGTCCCACAGAGGACAGAAACCACAGCAATCATTGTGAACAGCCGCATCAGTTTAAAAATTAAAAGTTGTGATCTCGGAACGGTGGTGGGGCGGGCAACCAGGGCAGAAAGCGGGCATGGCGTGCTGAATATAGCACAGCACGTCGTGCCTGCAAATAAGAAACAAGCTGTCGCCATCATACCAAACAAGCAATGGCCGCGCGCGAAAGTGAAAGCAGCGCGATGCGGCGGGGGAGGGGCAGAGGAGCGTGAAAGCAAGATTGGGACTGCATGTAAGAAACGAAAGGACAGAGGAAAGAAAAAAGGAAGGTGGGTATGGGGGAAACTAAAATAAATCAGGACATAGGGCAAGGTGAAAATGCAAGGGAAACAAGCATTGGCTGCGCACGAAAAGTGAAAGCAGTGCGACGCGGCAGGGGAGGTGAGGGGCAGAGGAGCGTGAAAGCAATCAAGTGAGAGGAAAGAAAGATGGCGCCTGATCGGGCACTGAAAGTTGGCGGTTGCGCGGGTGCACGCGCACGTGAACGCAAGCGCTAGGCCAGCCAAAGCAGCTTGTGGTAGCACTTTTTGAAGCCCCTACTAAATGTCTCACACAGCAGCGGATGCGCTGGCTCTAGCGATACCTAAAAATTAATCAGAGGCCAGATCACGCTCCAGAAGCCCTGGGAGGAGATGCCGTGAGGCTTTCTGGGCCCCAGCTAATCAGGGTCTCTCTCTCAAGTTCTGCCACTCCGACAATTCAAAACAAGAAGCAAAATACAAACCCCGCCATATTGTCACCTATGAGCGTTTTATATAGCGTTTACAAGTTCCCATGTATTATATCAGCTAAGAGTACAATGTTTCTTCTCGAATTTCTGTAGGCGGCAGCAGTTGAAAACAATCTTATGAGAAGGGCAAAGTATGTTTTATTTGTTTACAACTTTACTCTGCCGTCCTTCCCTGTAGCTACCCCCCCCGCAGTCTTTAGAGAGCGTCTCTAATCTCTGAATGTTTATTTGAATCACAAAGACTCAGGCACATGTCAGACTCCCCTTGACGGATAGGCACAGCAGGGGCAGAGTGGCGCGCATGCACCTCTGAAGGCCCAGTAGGGCTGTTTAGAAAGCCCTGTATGTCCTTAAGAACAGGTACTACCATGCCTTAACAAGTAATGTCAAATCCAACAAGCATTGGCACAGCCAATAGGTCTCGCCTTTGGGATCTTATAAGTGTTTAGCCATGCAACAGTTGCTGTTGTTGCAACAAGGATAAGTTGCTGCATAACTAAATACTTATAAGGTCCCAAAAGCGAGACCTATTGGCTATGCCAATGCTTGTTTTAGTCTTGACAGCCCCATTGTTGACAGGCTGTCTGCTCTTCTTGGCAGGGGGTGAGATTAACTCATGGCTGAGCCGCAATTCTATGATCTCGAACGGTTCCGTGAGCACGCAGGAGGGTCAGGGAGAATTAGGTGCTGTGGTTAGAGGTTCAACAATAGCCTCGGTAATCCCATTATATCAAACCCATGGCGTTGGTAAGGTAGTTGATAATAACATTACTAGCTTTCACAAGGTTCTTGCTCTTGGCCATAGGGGCTTGGGTTAGTTTACATTTTCCCATAATTGGCGCAATAGATATCAGCTACATGGTTGCGACACAAGATGTAATCACAAGTAACATTACCAGAAAAAGAATCAAGATGTACCGGAATGTGTCAGACAAGATGGTAGTGTTTTTAAAGGACAAGGGTACCCCTCAGGCGAACCTGGGGTGATATAATGTGGAAGAGAACAATGGTTCGGGATGGCCTGAGAAGGTCCGGTGCAATGAAAAACCCTTAGGAGGGCGAATGATTTGGTATAGGTTCAAAGACTCATACGGGAGAGTGATACTTAATATAGAGAAACAGGGGACAGGAGAGGTCAATATATGACACTTATTTATTGTACATAGATTGAATTCAAGTGCTCACATATTTAGTGACAAGAAAGCGTGACATGCAGGTGAGGGTGGACTCTTTAAAAAGGAACATCGCATTGGCAACAATAGAGAACCATTTTTTCTTAGTAAAATCAGTACAAAAAAGGTTCAAGTTGCATAAGGTCGACGACGTTTCGAACTCAATTATTTGAGTTCATCTTCAGGACAAATGTGAGCATATGAACTCTAAATGTGGAAAATGCAAAAAAATAAATAAATAAACAAGTATAAAAAACTCATAAATTAGTCCCTGAACTGTAACAAGCATCACAATCAATAAATGTACGGTACACAGTGTTCTCCAAATAGTGATGCAGATTCATTTAGGTGAAAAATGATAAGCTGGGAGAATAAATCATAGTGACGGAACTGAGCAGTCTAATGCCCGGAAGGAGTAAGCAATTACAAAGTTAAGTTGCAAGAGACTCGGGGCTCATAGTGACGAGGTAATTTTTTGAAGCGCTAGCAAGGGAAGGGAGGGGCATCAGTGCGCGCGCAAGGACTGTATCACTTACTGAGCATATGGAAGGTTAAGTAATGGGGTTGCCGTCAATTAAGGAGGATGCACAGGTGTGCTCGTCGCAGCAGTGAAAGTCTCGATGTAAAACAACCGCCTAGGAAAACGGAGTGATTTAGGTTAAAAGGACATAGCGCGGTGTGATTTTTAAACGAGAGTACGGGGTAGTGCCAGGATATGGGAAGACACTTACTAAAGTTACAAACTTAGTCCAACCTTCTCAGTGTATGGAGGCGGGGTTTCAGTGCCGAAAATTTCAATCAATGTATCGGAAGGGACCAGTTGCCTGGGGAAAGGGGATTACGGTTAATAGGACGTAGTCCAGTGTGGATACACGAGAGTACGGGGTGGTGCCAGAATAAGGGGAAGGCACTTACTGGAGTGAAGAGTTTAGTTCAGCCTGCTCAACGAATGGAGGCGGGGTTCCGGTGCCGAGAAATTAATCTGTAATGGAGGGGGAGTAAGAGGTTACCGTCAGGCGGATAATTAAGGCCGCGAGAGAGGGGAGGATGAATCAGGTGTAATCGCAGGAGTACTTACTCAATACATGCGGCACTCGGTGCAGTCAATGGGGGTCACGGAGAGTGGAGCGAGTCCTGGATGCGTGCAGCTACGCGCAGCGACTGGCGGTGTGGTGGGAGGGTATTTAAGGAACAGGGTTGCTCCTGGTTACGTGAAGCGTCTGCAGCTGCGCGAGTCGGATCGCGCGAGGGCCCAGCATTGAGAGTAGGCTCAAGAGATGCCTGTATTTAACCAATAGAAATTGGAACCGGCAGCATGCAAGGATGTGCTCGATTATTAATTACTGAGACAGAGCATGATTCCAGAACGTTGGGCAAACAGTGTTGAGACTTCCTAAGTCTAGGGGCAGTGCAGAAAAACTCAGAATAATTGAAAACAAGGGGATATTAGTTGGGTCAATAACTAGAATGCAGCAACAGTTTAGTAGACAGGCATCGTAGGGGTTCTAGTAATTGCACGCTCAGTCTACATACATATAGTACAATTGGAAACAAAAACGATTGCATGACAGATAAAAGGACAGAATTGCATATACGTTGTCTTAGGGTAAGCAAGAAAATTAGACTAGTGTTTCAAGAGTTATTGGCACATGTGACCACAGGAGGTGGTTACAGAATGGTTCTGTATTCGTCCAGAGTGTTAAGTCCATGTTCGATAGAGCGGCATTTAAAGATCCATTTGCATTCCATGCGGTTAAGGATTTGTTGTTGATTTCCTCCTCTGTGGTTGTGGTGTAGACTGTCAATCACTTGCCATGTGAAATCAGTTTCAGAGTGTCCTTTGGCCAAAAAATGTTCCACCAGTGGTGCCGTTTGTATTTTGCAACGGATCCTGCTCCTATGTTGAGAGATCCTGGTCTTGATTTTTTGCGTGGTTTGTCCGATATAGAGCAATTGGCAGGGACATTTAATACAGTAGACCACATTTTGTGAATTGCAAATAGAGAAAAATTGTAAAGTGTGTTTAGTGCCATTATATTCAAAGGACTGGGTGTTACAGGTGGAATCACACGACATACAGTTGTTACATTTATAGTGGCCTTGTAGAGGAGGGAGGCCAAGGAAAGAATGAAGAGTATTATCCTTGTGCATTGGTTTCTGAGCTCTAACTAGGTGGTCCTTAATATTACGTCCTCTTTTGAAGGCAAAGAGTGGGGTGCCTGTATTAAGTTCCAAAGGGCCTAGTACTGACCAATGTTTCTTTATCATTTTGGTAAGTTTGTTGCTGACTGGGCAGAAGGTAGTGACGCATGTGATCTTGTTGAGGGCTGCCTTTTCTTTGGGTTGCAGCAGGAATTCACGATGTGAATACCATGCTCGTTTCATTGAGCGCTTTACTAGACGTCTAGGGTAGCCCCTGTTAGTGAGTTTCTTACATAGGATTTCAGCCTCCTGGAAGAAATCCTCTTTGAACCTGCAGTTTCTACGAATTCGGAGGAATTGACCGTAGGGTAGGCCATCTCTCAGAGCCCTAGGATGACAGCTATCGTATTGTAAAAGGGTGTTACGCTCTGTTGGTTTTCTAAAGAGGGTAGTGTAGAGTTCACCCTCGGAGTTCTTGACCGTGACGTCTAGGTAGTCAATTTTGTTGTTGTTAAAATTGTAGGTGAATTTTAGATCCGGCTGGATGTTATTGAGCCAAGCACTGAATAGTTGGAGTTCGGTTTCAGTGCCAGACCAAATCATAAATACGTCATCTATGTATCTTCGCCAGACACGAATTTTGTTAAAGAAGGGGTCGTTGTTATTGAGGATGAACTTGTTTTCAATGTCGTCAACAAAGAGTATGGCAAAATTAGGGGCAAAAATGGCCCCCATTGAAGTGCCTTTACATTGCCTGTAGTACTGGTCTTCAAACATAAAATAGTTTCTGGTAAGTGCTATTTCCAGGAGTGAGATGATAAATTCTGTTGGGACCTGATGTGGTGCTGGGCGTAGATTGAGATGTCTTTTGATAACTTCTATGCCTTTGTCTTGGGGAATATTGGTGTATAGTGACTCGATGTCCAGAGTGACAAGGAGTTCAGTTTGGGGGTCAAAGGGCTGGGATTCAATGAGATTGATAAAGTGAGTGGTGTCCTTAACGTAAGTGGTGGTGTCTTGTACCATATTCTTTATAAAAAAGTCAATGTAGCTCCCTAAGGGTTCTAGAATGGATCCGCACCCAGAAAGGATGGGTCTGCCAGGTGGAGTTTCCAGATTCTTATGGATCTTGGGAAGAGTATATAGGACAGGAGTCCTAGGGTTTTTGTTATTTAGAAAGGAAAATTCGTGTTTGCTGATGTAGCCTTCTTCTAGAGCCGTTTTGGTAACCGTGAGGATGAGATCACTGATGTCTTGAAGGGGATTGCGCATAAGGCGTTCATAATGTGACGTGTTCCTGAGTTGGCGTTGAATTTCATTGTCGTAGGCGGTTTTGTCCTGTAGGACGATACCGCCTCCCTTGTCACAGGGTTTTATGACCACATCATCGAGGTTTTTTAGAGCGTTGAGGCTCTGTCTTTCTTCAAGGCTAACATTAAAGGGAGTGAACCTGTAGTTGGTTTTTATGTTGTTGAAATCTTTAAGTACAAGATGTTCAAAGGCAATAACTTCCGGGGGCATCGAACCACTAGGTGGATTGAATGTGGATTTGGGTCGCAGTCCTGTGATATCATTTTTAGTGATTGTCTCTTTATCTTGGAAGAATACATTAAGTCTTACTTTCCTAAAAAATTGAAGAATTTCGGTGTGGATGTCAAACCAGTTTGGTTTTTCCGTGATGACAAAGGAAAGACCTCTACTAAGTAGGGCAATGTCAGTCGAGGCCAGTTGATGTTTGGATAGGTTAAAAATAGGCATTTGGTCCATGTTGGATGAGGGAGGTGAGAGGGGGGGAGGGGTTAGTATTGGTACCCCCATTGGTAGAATTTCCTGCGTGTTTGTCGTTCCCCTGGGGGGAGGTTGTACCTGGGCCTCCCTCTGCCTCACCCTCTGCCTCTTGGTCTCTCCCCTGTGAATGTTTGGCCTCTCTCTAAAAAATTGGGATTGTATGTAGAGGAGCTAGTGCCTTCCCCGGGGTCAGAGTTGTCGGATTCTAGAGAGGAGGTTGAGAACGTGACCGGCGGCCTGTTTCTGAATCTACCCCAAGTGCCTGTTGGGTACCTCTGTTGATCTTGGTTGTTTTGCGTAAAGAAGTCTTCTCTGAGGTAAGGGTAGGTTTGTTCTTTATTATAATTCCTTATGTCCTTTGTCACTTTGGTTGACTTTTTATGGTGTTCAAAGTTTTGGAAGTCAACAATCGTTCGTTCTAATTTTTCTAGGGCTGATTTGGCATCTGCTAGGCTGTCTAATTCTAAGATTGCCTTTTCTAGTTCTCGGATTTCTAGTAGTTCTTTTCTGCTGTGTTCTAATGCAGTGTCAATACCTAGCACCATCCAGTGGCGGGAACACGTAGTGCCAATGTGGGCGAAACCGTTCTTAAATTTTGGGTCTTGTAGGAAAATTGCAGGGATATTACGTACTTGCAAGCCTACCGGGAT
This sequence comes from Triturus cristatus, assembly GCF_964204655.1. NCBI lineage: Eukaryota > Metazoa > Chordata > Amphibia > Caudata > Salamandridae > Triturus > Triturus cristatus. The sequence goes on from NC_140595.1 coordinate 721,349,600, forward strand.
GATGACGGCTTTCAGATATTCCGTAAGCATACGGGCGTGTAATTCAGTACGTATGTGTTTCTTTTTTAATCTTTCTAGACTAGTAAGTTTCTCACTTGCCACATTAGAGGGAGTATTGTTAGTTGGTATCGGTGTATGGAAAAGTGAAGGACCATTAATCAATCTTGCTATATATTCCTCGGTATAAGTTGGGATAGTGGGTGTAGACGACAACCCCATTACTTAACCTTCCATATGCTCAGTAAGTGATACAGTCCTTGCGCGCGCACTGATGCCCCTCCCTTCCCTTGCTAGCGCTTCAAAAAATTACCTCGTCACTATGAGCCCCGAGTCTCTTGCAACTTAACTTTGTAATTGCTTACTCCTTCCGGGCATTAGACTGCTCAGTTCCGTCACTATGATTTATTCTCCCAGCTTATCATTTTTCACCTAAATGAATCTGCATCATTATTTGGAGAACACTGTGTACCGTACATTTATTGATTGTGATGCTTGTTACAGTTCAGGGACTAATTTATGAGTTTTTTATACTTGTTTATTTATTTATTTTTTTGCATTTTCCACATTTAGAGTTCATATGCTCACATTTGTCCTGAAGATGAACTCAAATAATTGAGTTCGAAACGTCGTCGACCTTATGCAACTTGAACCTTTTTTGTACTGATTTTACTAAGAAAAAATGGTTCTCTATTGTTGCCAATGCGATGTTTCTTTTTAAAGAGTCCACCCTCACCTGCATGTCACGCTTTCTTGTCACTAAATATGTGAGCACTTGAATTCAATCTATGTACAATAAATAAGTGTCATATATTGACCTCTCCTGTCCCCTGTTTCTCTATATTAAGTATCACTCTCCCGTATGAGTCTTTGAACCTATACCAAATCATTCGCCCTCCTAAGGGTTTTTCATTGCACCGGACCTTCTCAGGCCATCCCGAACCATTGTTCTCTTCCACATTATATCACCCCAGGTTCGCATAAGGGGTACCCTTGTCCTTTAAAAACACTTGCACGAGCAGTGGCTTCACTGCAAGGGTTCCACTCTTTAGTGGCTATATTAAGATATACTATAAAGAAATTATTCTATTAGCTTTTTTTGATCTATGTACATCGCCCTAACTCACAGGCCAGCCAGAAGCCCTACCTCGTAATAACACTCGCTATTAGACTATGTCTACACCCACTATCCCAACTTATACCGAGGAATATATAGCAAGATTGATTAATGGTCCTTCATTTTTCCATACACCGATACCAACTAACAATACTCCCTCTAATGTGGCAAGTGAGAAACTTACTAGTCTAGAAAGATTAAAAAAGAAACACATACGTACTGAATTACACGCCCGTATGCTTACGGAATATCTGAAAGCCGACATCATCCCGGTAGGCTTGCAAGTACGTAATATCCCTGCAATTTTCCTACAAGACCCAAAATTTAAGAACGGTTTCGCCCACATTGGCACTACGTGTTCCCGCCACTGGATGGTGCTAGGTATTGACACTGCATTAGAACACAGCAGAAAAGAACTACTAGAAATCCGAGAACTAGAAAAGGCAATCTTAGAATTAGACAGCCTAGCAGATGCCAAATCAGCCCTAGAAAAATTAGAACGAACGATTGTTGACTTCCAAAACTTTGAACACCATAAAAAGTCAACCAAAGTGACAAAGGACATAAGGAATTATAATAAAGAACAAACCTACCCTTACCTCAGAGAAGACTTCTTTACGCAAAACAACCAAGATCAACAGAGGTACCCAACAGGCACTTGGGGTAGATTCAGAAACAGGCAGCCGGTCACGTTCTCAACCTCCTCTCTAGAATCCGACAACTCTGACCCCGGGGAAGGCACTAGCTCCTCTACATACAATCCCAATTTTTTAGAGAGAGGCCAAACATTCACAGGGGAGAGACCAAGAGGCAGAGGGCGAGGCAGAGGGAGGCCCAGGTACAACCTCCCCCCAGGGGAACGACAAACACGCAGGAAATTCTACCAATGGGGGTACCAATACTAACCCCTCCCCCCCCTCACCTCCCTCATCCAACATGGACCAAATGCCTATTTTTAACCTATCCAAACATCAACTGGCCTCGACTGACATTGCCCTACTTAGTAGAGGTCTTTCCTTTGTCATCACGGAAAAACCAAACTGGTTTGACATCCACACCGAAATTCTTCAATTTTTTAGGAAAGTAAGACTTAATGTATTCTTCCAAGATAAAGAGACAATCACTAAAAATGATATCACAGGACTGCGACCCAAATCCACATTCAATCCACCTAGTGGTTCGATGCCCCCGGAAGTTATTGCCTTTGAACATCTTGTACTTAAAGATTTCAACAACATAAAAACCAACTACAGGTTCACTCCCTTTAATGTTACCCTTGAAGAAAGACAGAGCCTCAACGCTCTAAAAAACCTCGATGATGTGGTCATAAAACCCTGTGACAAGGGAGGCGGTATCGTCCTACAGGACAAAACCGCCTACGACAATGAAATTCAACGCCAACTCAGGAACACGTCACATTATGAACGCCTTATGCGCAATCCCCTTCAAGACATCAGTGATCTCATCCTCACGGTTACCAAAACGGCTCTAGAAGAAGGCTACATCAGCAAACACGAATTTTCCTTTCTAAATAATAAAAACCCTAGAACTCCTGTCCTATATACTCTTCCCAAGATCCATAAGAATCTGGAAACTCCACCTGGCAGACCCATCCTTTCTGGGTGCGGATCCATTCTAGAACCCTTAGGGAGCTACATTGACTTTTTTATAAAGAATATGGTACAAGACACCACCACTTACGTTAAGGACACCACTCACTTTATCAATCTCATTGAATCCCAGCCCTTTGACCCCCAAACTGAACTCCTTGTCACTCTGGACATCGAGTCACTATACACCAATATTCCCCAAGACAAAGGCATAGAAGTTATCAAAAAACATCTCAATCTACGCCCAGCACCACATCAGGTCCCAACAGAATTTATCATCTCACTCCTGGAAATAGCACTTACCAGAAACTATTTTATGTTTGAAGACCAGTACTACAGGCAATGTAAAGGCACTTCAATGGGGGCCATTTTTGCCCCTAATTTTGCCATACTCTTTGTTGACGACATTGAAAACAAGTTCATCCTCAATAACAACGACCCCTTCTTTAACAAAATTCCTGTCTGGCGAAGATACATAGATGACGTATTTATGATTTGGTCTGGCACTGAAACCGAACTCCAACTATTCAGTGCTTGGCTCAATAACATCCAGCCGGATCTAAAATTCACCTACAATTTTAACAACAACAAAATTGACTACCTAGACGTCACGGTCAAGAACTCCGAGGGTGAACTCTACACTACCCTCTTTAGAAAACCAACAGAGCGTAACACCCTTTTACAATACGATAGCTGTCATCCTAGGGCTCTGAGAGATGGCCTACCCTACGGTCAATTCCTCCGAATTCGTAGAAACTGCAGGTTCAAAGAGGATTTCTTCCAGGAGGCTGAAATCCTATGTAAGAAACTCACCAACCGGGGCTACCCTAGACGTCTAGTAAAGCGCTCAATGAAACGAGCATGGTATTCACATCGTGAATTCCTGCTGCAACCCAAAGAAAAGGCAGCCCTCAACAAGATCACATGCGTCACTACCTTCTGCCCAGTCAGCAACAAACTTACCAAAATGATAAAGAAACATTGGTCAGTACTAGGCCCTTTGGAACTTAATACAGGCACCCCACTCTTTGCCTTCAAAAGAGGACGTAATATTAAGGACTACCTAGTTAGAGCTCAGAAACCAATGCACAAGGATAATACTCTTCATTCTTTCCTTGGCCTCCCTCCTCTACAAGGCCACTATAAATGTAACAACTGTATGTCGTGTGATTCCACCTGTAACACCCAGTCCTTTGAATATAATGGCACTAAACACACTTTACAATTTTTCTCTATTTGCAATTCACAAAATGTGGTCTACTGTATTAAATGTCCCTGCCAATTGCTCTATATCGGACAAACCACGCAAAAAAACAAGACCAGGATCTCTCAACATAGGAGCAGGATCCGTTGCAAAATACAAACGGCACCACTGGTGGAACATTTTTTGGCCAAAGGACACTCTGAAACTGATTTCACATGGCAAGTGATTGACAGTCTACACCACAACCACAGAGGAGGAAATCAACAACAAATCCTTAACCGCATGGAATGCAAATGGATCTTTAAATGCCGCTCTATCGAACATGGACTTAACACTCTGGACGAATACAGAACCATTCTGTAACCACCTCCTGTGGTCACATGTGCCAATAACTCTTGAAACACTAGTCTAATTTTCTTGCTTACCCTAAGACAACGTATATGCAATTCTGTCCTTTTATCTGTCATGCAATCGTTTTTGTTTCCAATTGTACTATATGTATGTAGACTGAGCGTGCAATTACTAGAACCCCTACGATGCCTGTCTACTAAACTGTTGCTGCATTCTAGTTATTGACCCAACTAATATCCCCTTGTTTTCAATTATTCTGAGTTTTTCTGCACTGCCCCTAGACTTAGGAAGTCTCAACACTGTTTGCCCAACGTTCTGGAATCATGCTCTGTCTCAGTAATTAATAATCGAGCACATCCTTGCATGCTGCCGGTTCCAATTTCTATTGGTTAAATACAGGCATCTCTTGAGCCTACTCTCAATGCTGGGCCCTCGCGCGATCCGACTCGCGCAGCTGCAGACGCTTCACGTAACCAGGAGCAACCCTGTTCCTTAAATACCCTCCCCCTCCCACCACACCGCCAGTCGCTGCGCGTAGCTGCACGCATCCAGGACTCGCTCCACTCTCCGTGACCCCCATTGACTGCACCGAGTGCCGCATGTATTGAGTAAGTACTCCTGCGATTACACCTTATTCATCCTCCCCTCTCTCGCGGCCTTAATTATCCGCCTGACGGTAACCTCTTACTCCCCCTCCATTACAGATTAATTTCTCGGCACCGGAACCCCGCCTCCATTCGTTGAGCAGGCTGAACTAAACTCTTCACTCCAGTAAGTGCCTTCCCCTTATTCTGGCACCACCCCGTACTCTCATGTATCCACACTGGACTACGTCCTATTAACCGTAATCCCCTTTCCCCAGGCAACTGGTCCCTTCCGATACATTGATTGAAATTTTCGGCACTGAAACCCCGCCTCCATACACTGAGAAGGTTGGACTAAGTTTGTAACTTTAGTAAGTGTCTTCCCATATCCTGGCACTACCCAGTACTCTCGTTTAAAAATCACACCGCGCTATGTCCTTTTAACCTAAATCACTCCGTTTTCCTAGGCGGTTGTTTTACATCGAGACTTTCACTGCTGCGACGAGCACACCTGTGCATCCTCCTTAATTGACGACAACCCCATTACTTAACCTTCCATATGCTCAGTAAGTGATACAGTCCTTGCGCGCGCACTGATGCCCCTACCTTCCCTTGCTAGCACTTCAAAAAATTACCTCGTCACTATGAGCCCCGAGTCTCTTGCAACTTAACTTTGTAATTGCTTACTCCTTCCGGGCATTAGACTGCTCAGTTCCGTCACTATGATTTATTCTCCCAGCTTATCATTTTTCACCTAAATGAATCTGCATCACTATTTGGAGAACACTGTGTACCGTACATTTATTGATTGTGATGCTTGTTACAGTTCAGGGACTAATTTATGAGTTTTTTATACTTGTTTATTTATTTATTTTTTTGCATTTTCCACATTTAGAGTTCATATGCTCACATTTGTCCTGAAGATGAACTCAAATAATTGAGTTCGAAACGTCGTCGACCTTATGCAACTTGAACCTTTTTTGTACTGATTTTACTAAGAAAAAATGGTTCTCTATTGTTGCCAATGCGATGTTCCTTTTTAAAGAGTCCACCCTCACCTGCATGTCACGCTTTCTTGTCACTAAATATGTGAGCACTTGAATTCAATCTATGTACAATAAATAAGTGTCATATATTGACCTCTCCTGTCCCCTGTTTCTCTATATTAAGTATCACTCTCCCGTATGAGTCTTTGAACCTATACCAAATCATTCACCCAGACAAGATGGTAGGCCCATGCCTCGGTCGGCTGCAGACAGGCCCAGGCTTTGAGTGGGCCTGCGCCACGCTCAATAGCGCTAAGTGTAGACAGATGAGGTGCTGGCAAGGGGTTGTGGGACATGTAGTCCCCAGTGGCTCCCCCCAGGAACAACAGCAGAATGTCCACAGGATCAAGAAAGCGTTGGCGTCTCCCCAGCAAGGCGCGTCTGGAAAAGCTGTCAGACACCCACGGAAAGCAGGAACAGTAAACAACGGTTTGTGGTGTAGCGTATCCCCCACACTACGGGACTGCGCTGTTCTGAAATAGCGCTAAGTGTAGGCAGGTGAGGTGCTGGCAGGGGGCTGTGGGACATGAAGTCCCCAGTGCTGCAGCGGCTCCCTCCAGAAATAACAGCAGAATGTCCACAGGATCAAGGGAGCATCTCCTCGGTGTCACCCCAGCAAGAGGAGTCTGGAAAGGCTGCCAGACACCCACAGAAAGCAGGAACAGTAAACAATAGTGTCCGTGGATAGACACCCAACTGAAACTCCTTACTTTTGGAAATAAGCGCTTGGCAAAGCGTCTTCAACCAAGCGGTGGTGAAGCCGTGGCCAGCAGAGGTCAGGACAGCTAAGTGGGAGCCGTCAAAGTCCCAGCGTAGAAATGGTGCATTTAATGGACACCTTGTATCAGTTCGTCGTCCCCGCAAAATTGCTGGGGCATTCGGTCAACACAAGAATCCAATAAAGCCGTGACATGTGGTCGGTTCACTCCGAGCTGTGAGGCCGGGTGATTGACGAGAACAGCGAGGCGTCCGCGGTACTCATTCAGTATATGCCCGTGGGAGAGTCAGCGCCGGGTTATGAGAGGGTAACAGGCCTCGCAGATTGTAATACAGCTCAGGCCTCGTCTCAGCAACCCAACGAAGATGAGACCGCGGTGCCACAAACCGGAAGGGTCAACAGAGAATCCGCAAAAAAAGCACAAGCTAATGAGGAGGGAGGAGGAGAAGGGAGGTGGGAGAAGGGAGGAGGGTAGTGAGAGCAGACAGCAAGGGGGTTGAGGAGCATGGTTCATGCGCTGGAAGGCTTAATGAGCCATGACAGAAAGGCAGATGGCGGCTGCACGCGTGCACGCGCGTAACTGCAAGCTTGAGGCCAGCAAAAGTCTCCGGTAGCACTTTGAAAATCAACAAGAATAGTCCCAATAATTTAATTTACTGCTGTAGGACCTACTTGCTATAACGCAGTGTTTTGATTGGCCATGGTAGCCTGTGTGCTTCCTGGTTCCTGCGTCAGAGCAGAGACGGCGGCTGATGACAGCGACCAGCAGGTAAGTTTTCCTTTTTCTTTTTCTTTTTCTTTTCCTATCTCCCCAACCTTACCACGCCACCGTTCCCTACCAGCCATCACTGCCACTACCTCTAATATCACTACAACTTCAACCACAACCTCCACCACCACTACTATCACTGCAATCTCTGCTTTTATCTCTAGTTGCACCATGTCCACTGTCCCCTTCTGACCACTACCCTTTTGTAGCCCTATCAGGCACCATTCAGCTGAAAGAGTGCAAGTGAAGGAGGGGAGAAGGGCGGGTGAGACAGTGTGATTGAGGGAGAGCTAGAGAGAGATTGGGCGATGGGTGAGCGGGGGAGAGAACAAAAGAAAGAAAGAACGAGAGATAGATATATAGATAGATAGATAGATAGATAGATAGATAGATAGATAGATAGATAGATAGATAGATAGATAGATAGATAGATAGATAGATAGATAGATAGATAGATAGATAGATAGATAGATAGATAGATAGATAGATAGATAGATAGATAGAACGAGGGTGCGAGAGGGCCTTAAGAGAGAGAGGGGAATGAACCAGAATGATAAGGAGAGGGAGAGGTGAGGGTGGAGAGAGAGCTGATGTGTAGGAGAGGGGAGAGAGTGAGACAAAACAGATATCAGCTGAGTGTGAGAGGAGAGAGAAGGAGGAGAAATGGATAAGGAGCGGGGAGAAAGCTGAAGAAAGGGAGACATGATGACAGGTAAAGGGAGATGAGAGAGATGGGAGAGGTAAAGGGAGAGGGGAGAGGGAAAGCTAGAGATGGAACAAGACAACTAGAGAGATGGAGAGGAGAGAGCAAATAGAGAGACGGGGAGAGGCAAGAATGTGGGAAATGAGAAGAGAGAGAGTGGTCCGAGAGAGGCTGGGAGCGGGGAGAGATATCAGGAATGGGAAACAGAAAGAGGCGAGGGAAGGTAGCCCAGGAAGATTGGGAGAGGGAGAAAAGGGGGCATATTAGTTGAGTGAAAGAGATTGAGCCTGGGAGAGGGGGTGGATGAGGAAAGGGGAGATGGAGAAAAGAAAGGAGAGAGGTAGGAAAGGGGGTGGGAGAAGTGCCAGAGAGAAATATTGGGAGATGCGGGGGGAGAGAGAATAAGGAGGAGGGAGAGAGTGACTTTATGGTGCCCTTATATATTGCACTATACAAACATGGAGCATTATTTAAATGACGGCACTCATTTCACCGACCACATAAAGGCGAGAGCCTGATTGGTCCACCTGGAATTCCGTCTTGTGACTGCCAGGTGAAGTGCAGGTCAGCTGCGTAGATGCTCAGTCTACTGGGCGGCCTCTGAGAGGGAAAAAAAGAATAACAAAAAATGAGAAAAATGTTAAATAAAATTGTGAGAACTAAATAAATAATAGTGAAAATGAGCATAGGTGGAATAATAATAGTGAAGTTAGGAAAAAGGAACAAAAACGAAATAAGTGAAGAAAAAAGAGTTGTAATCAACAAAGGGAAAGAAAGAAACGAAACAACGAATTTAAGAACGAAGGGAGAAAAAAATAAATTAAAAGTGCAACGTAGAGGTAGGTGTTTACAAATAAACAACAGTGTGGTCGATTTAGCTTTCCAGATTACATTTTCTGGCAGTGTCTCAAAATGCACAAAATAAAATTAAAATAAAATAACGTTTACAGAAAATTACTCGCAATACTTTGAGTACTTACAAAGGTGTCACCGTGGTCTGGGTACAAAGGTGTGGAGAGTGAACAGGGTTGATTGCCTCGCATATTGGGAGGGGCTATTTCCATTAATTGAGCGCCATCCTCACCTGTCAGATGTAAAATTATTTAAAATCTTACCTAATGCTCTTGACAGGGCATCTGCTCAAGCGGGAAGGACACGGGAACGATAAATACATGGAAGCCTAAAATTAGCGAATATAATATCCGCGTTGTTACTACAGAAGGATCGTATAACTTTGTTAACATGGACGGAGAAGTGCACATTTGTATTGAGTGCGAGAAAGATAAAAGGCGGAGGCGAGATGAATCACGCCTTTTCTGAAGCCGGGGCGCAAGGGAAGGCCGTAAGTGCCACTCCATCTAGTCATTTAACAACAAGCTGCATATGGTGAAACAGCCCCCGAAAATTCATCTTTTCAATTTCTAGGTCAGTCCAAAACTCTTAATTTATATCAAGCTAATGAGGAGGGAGGGGGGTAGTGAGAGCTGACAGCAAGGGGGTGGAGGAGCATGATTCACGCGCTGGAAGGCTTAATGAGCCATGACAGAAAGGCAGATGCCGGCTGCGTGCGTGCATGCTCGCAGGAACGCAAGCTTGAGGCCAGCAAAAGTCTCTGGTAGCACTTTGAAAACCCACTTACTAAATGTCTCACAGAGCAGCGCATGCACTGGCTCAGCGAGACCTAAAAAGGAATCCCCAGACCCAGAGGATGGTGATGTTGAGGAGAAGGTCTGGCAGAGGTTCATTCAGGGATCAGAACTAAAGGATGTTTTACAGCAAAGAGATAATATGGCTTTCCCTGAGGCTCCAGCAGTTGATGAAAGGGAAGATTGTTTTGCTAATTATCAGAAGAAGCAACCAGAGTCCTTGCCTCCACATAAGGCAATATGGAATATGGTGGAAGGGGAATGGAAGGATGTGGATAACATTCCTTTCCATGTTCTTTGGCAAAGCATTAGCCCCTACAAGGTTTTTGGTGATGAATTGCAGACTGTGGTGATGGTAGATTCGTTGAGGGCTGGTCTATCTACACAATGCGCGAGTATTTCAAGGACACTGTTGATAAAAGGATTGATTTGGCAATCAAAAGGGCCAATGCTTCAGCAAATGTTGTTTTCAGGGCTGGAGCATATTCCAGCTATGTCATTCGGTCCTTGATAAACGACTTCCAAGATAGCAGATCTAATGCAGCAAGAAGGAAACAATTTAGAAATGATGGAGCAACAGGTAGGATTTATGTCAGACCTATCCTATGATTCCTTGAGTACACCTGACATCTTGCAGACAGCTTTCAATAAGACCATAGAATGCAAAAGCATCACAAATTAATTCACTGAAGAAATTACCATTTTCTGCTTCCAAGCACTGTGGGCATTAGTTAGAGGCACTGATTAAAAAAAGCCTCTGAGGGAAAGAAGTTGTTGGCTCTGGTTTGTCAGCCACCAAAGGAAAGATTCTTCAGTTCCCGAAGGGCATTTGGTCATGTTTTCAAGCAAAGACAGTAGGTCAGCCTTTCGATGGAGGAGCCATGGACGGGGTTTTCTTTTCTCAAAAAAATGCAGAGTATAACAGCCAAGTTTTTTCTTCCCAAGGAGAAACAAACCAGATGTCATGGCTATGCCACCTCAGAGATGTTGCCGATTGGGGGTCACCTCAATTTGTTCTAGAATTTATGGAGGGAATAGGCAAAGGACAATTGGGTACTACAGATCATTTCAAAAGGATATTGAATAAAGTTCCAGGAAGTTCCTTCATAATATTTTTGTCTAGCTCCCCTTCCTGTGTTATCAGTAAAGAGAGAGGCTCTGTTGGCTTGGGTGCAGGAATTGGTAAATCCAAAGGCGGTTGTGAAGGTTCCAGCATAACAGAAGGCAGGAGAAACATATTGAATCCTATTTCTGGTAGCCAAAGAAAAGGGAGAGTTCAGATTTGTACTGGATAAAAAATCAGTAAACAGTGTCATACCTCACAAATGGTCTAAGATGATGAGTTTGCAGATGATCCTACTGTTCATCTCAAAGGGTGGTTTTGTAACATCTCTTGATCTGAGACGCATGCCCACATTACCAGTCCACCCAGCATCTCAGAAGGTTCTGCGTCATTGTGTGAGCAAGGAACTACACCAGTTATTGCTATTTGGCCTTTCTTTTTCTCCCAGGGTGTTTACAAAAGTTTTAGCTCTGTTTGAGGAATGTTTACATTCAAAGGAAATTCAGAATTTTCCATTCTTGTGTGGTGACTTAACTTGTCCACCTTCGTTTTCAAAGGTACACGTTCAGAAGAAGGAGGTGTGTAGAGAGGTGAAACAACATGGACTGTTGTTAAACCAACCAAAGTCTAAGTTGGTACCATCCCAGGATATACAAGTCATTGGCACAGATCTGGGGAAGGTACTCTTGCCGAAGTTGAGAATTAGGACATTACAATCAGAGTTTAATGTCCTGCTGTTGAGTCAGAATCCCACAACCAGACAATGGTGCGGGTGCAGAGGTTGTAATTGTAATTTATAGAGCGCATTATCACCAGCAGGTCTCTAAGCGCTATCAGAGGGCATACCTATCCATGTTAGTAGGGAAGTAGCAGCTGTTAAATGATGCCCCAAGCTTCTGAGAAAATAACTGTTTTCAGCTTCTTCCTAAAGGGGAGGAGGTTCGCTTCCTTGCGTAGGTTTACCTGGAGACTATTCCACAACTGAGGAATTGATGTTGAGAAGGCTCTCCCTCCCACGGAAGACAGGTTGAAACGGGGACAGACTAGTAGGCTGGCCTCTGCTGGCCAGAGCACCCTACTGGGACGTAGTTGGCTAGGCGGTCTTTGATATGCCTTGGGGCTTGGCCATACATAGTTTTATGTGCAATGCAGAGACCTTAAAACTTGATTCTCTGTCTGACAGGGAGCCAATGTAGCTCGCGCAACAGAGAAGTGGCATGAACTCATCTCGGCATTTTGAAGATTAGTCTGGCCGCGTCGTTCATGACAACCTGTAGTCTGGCCAACAGTTGTTGTGGGAGGCCAATGTACAGTATCTCCAGAACCCTCAGAGGGGAGTACGGACCGCTGTAACCTTCTGGCCCAGTACTTTGACCAGAAAATTCAAAACATCATAGCCGGCCTCCCCTTGCCCCGTCAGAGCCCGCCCTTGGGGGAGAGCCGTCTGGCCACTGATAGAGCCGTGCTGGACAAGTTTGCCCCGATCACCAGGGAAGCTTTCTGTAAAGAGCTGGCCGCGCAAAAAAGTGGCTCTCCGACGGATCCCATGCCTATGTACATCCTAAAGCAGTTTATGGATGTCATAGCGGGACCGGCAGTAGATCTACTCAATGCTTCCTTTGCCGCCGCCAAGGTCCCCCCCAGTTGGAAGCAGGCTATAGTAAAAGCCCTGCTAAAAAAAGCGGGGCTTGACCCCACCGATTTGTCCAACTTTCGGCCAATCTCCTTACTGCCAGGGATGGGAAAGATTGCTGAGAAATGGGTTAACCGGCAACTCTCGTCCTTTTTGGAATCTAACGAGTTGTTACGGCACACCCAGACTGGCTTTCGGCCCGGTCAAGGCACTGACTCGGCGCTGATCACCATGGTAGAAGAGGGCAGGTGCATCTTAGATTCAGGAGGATCAGCAGCCCTGGTCCTCCTGGATCTGAGCGCGGCATTTGACACGGTGGATCACAAGATCTTGATCCACCGGTTGGAGGAGCTGGGAGTAAGAGGCCTGGCGCTCACCTGGCTAATGTCATTCTTGAGTGATCGAACATATCAAGTGTGCGAGGGCAACAATAGATCAGTGCCCACCCCCCTTCAGTGTGGTGTCCCGCAGGGCTCTTCACTGAGCCCTACGCTTTTTAACGTCTACATGGCCCCACTGGAGGGGGAGGTCGCACCCTTTGGAGTGAAACTCGCAACGTACGCGGATGACACCCAATTGATTGTTTCGCTCTCGCTCGCAGAAAGCCATGGTGAGAAGTTTGCCGCCTGCCTTACCAACATCATGGCATGGATGGCCGACTCAAGACTCAAGCTTAATGCCTCCAAAACCGAGGTGATGTTGCTGGGAAATCTCTGCACCTCCCTCCCCAAATGTATGTGGCCGACTTGTTTAGGAGATCCTCCAACCCCGAAGGGATCCATAAAAAGTCTCGGCGTCTGGCTTGAACCGGAGCTGTCGATGCACACTCAGGCGAAAAAAACTGCAGGGTGTTGCTATGGGCTGCTCCGTCTCAATACGGAAAGTTATGCCCTTACTCCCATTAGACTCTAGGAAATTGCTGGTACAGGGCCTTATTCTGTCAAGACTGGATTATAACAACGCCCTTTTCCTGGCTGCACCGGAATACACCTTGAACGTGCTCCAGAGGGCACAGAATGCAGCTGCAAGACTGCTGACGAACACACCCAGAAGAACGTCAGCAAAACCGGCCTTGAAAGCGCTCCATTGGCTGCCCATAAGAGCGAGAGTGAAATTCAAAGCGCTCTGTACAGTGTTCAGAGTCCTCCAAGGCACAGGCCCTCCGATCCTCAGAGATCTGATCCGCCCTTACAAATCAGCACGAACGCTCCGCTCTGGCGAGGAAAACCTGGTAGCTATCCCGAGAGCAAAAAGAACAAGGACCGGAGGACGCCGCTTTTCAATAAACGCGGGTCAGCTATGGAACTCCCTCCCAACATCAATGAGGAAAGAACCTAGCTTGACCAGATTCCGAAAATCCCTTAAAACGTTCCTTTTCCCCCAGAATGACTAACATCTCTGGATGCGGCTCAGAGGAGGTCTGTCTGTGTGTACACGTAGCGCTGGGACGCTCAAGGGCAGCCATGCGCTTTAGAAATTCTTTTTCATTTCATTCATTTCATTCATTTCATTTCATTTCATTTCATACAGCGAGTTGCCATAGTCCAGACGTGACAGTATAATTGCTGAGACCGCCAGTCTGAGTATGGGGAAGGTGAGGAGAGGGGCCAATTTACGCAGTTGTCTCAACAGGTCGACACAGGTTCCCACTACTGCCGACACCTGTTGTGTCATGGATAGCTTGGCATCAATTTTGATGCCCAAGCTTTTCACGGCCCTGGTAGGTCCCGCAAAGGGTTCAAGTTCTTGTGGCCAAAAGGGATCATTCTTTGGATTGGAATCTGTGGTGACGGCCAGTACCTCAGTCTTGCCTGGGTTAATTTTGAGGGAATTGGCCGTCATGCAGTTGACAGTGAATTTTAAAATGTTTTGCATCCTTAAATGGGCCATCGGCGAGCTGTCAATCTGGATGAGGATTTGGCTGTCATCGGCATAGTTATAAATCCGGCACTCCATCTAGTTTAGAGCAGATATCAAGGGCTGAAGGTAGGCGTTAAAAAGGAGGGGTGACAGTGCCGAGCCCTGAGGTACCCCACATGAGAGTGTGCCTGGATTGGTTGATGACGTTGATGGTTATGATCTATCCCTGGGCCAGATTTCATATGTACCTATTGATAAATTACCTGCTGTCGAATTGGAGTCCCAGCTCTGAGGACTACAATCTGTCCATTCCAGTAAACCCACAGTTCTCCCAGCAGATGCAATAATGACTGGAAGAGGGGAATTTGCACAAGGGATCCTCGTTTTCCTCCCTACCTTTGGTGGTATTGCAACAGCTGCAAGCGAGCTGCGGTGGTCCTGAGTAGGGGTGAGCGTAACTGGTATAATTCCCCCTAATGTAATTGCTCATAATTACAGCAAAATTGCTTGTTATTATGTGTAACTATTTTAGGAGCGTAATCCAACATTTAGCGCTATTTTCATACTGTAATATGCTCCCTCGCATCCAAAATGGGCCAGAGGATGCATTTTGTGCTATGAAAATAGGGCTAAATGCAACAGAACAAGAACAGCAGTAGTCGGAAGTAGCTCGCACTCGCTTAGATCGCTGTTCCTACGCTTTTTGCGGTAGGAAGATTCCCCACAATTACTCTTAATTACTCAAGGTGACATAATTGCATAATTTCAGTTATTTCAAGTTGCAAGAGTAATGTATAATTATTGAAATTACTCGAATTACTGTGGCGTAATTAAAATTTCACCCAGGCCTAGTCCTCTGTTAGGAGCCAGCAGTTCAGGATCTAATGTCAACTAAGAAAACAAACGACTATTCCAACTGGAGAGAGATGACAGTAGTCCATCTGAACTTAGTTCATTTTGCAGCCCAAATTTTGCAACACGAGGTTTAGGTCAGATCAGACAGCAGGGTGGTAGTTTGTTATGTGAATCATCAAGGCAGTGCGAGGGTTCCTGCTTTGAATGCGTTAGTGCAACAGATTTGCCAGTGGGCTGAGTTGAAACCATTGTCACTGAGGGCGATTCATCTCCCAGGAACACAGAATATCAAAGCAGATCAGCTGAGCAGAGTTTTTCTGGTTCTATTGTCAATTTCATTGAGCCTGAGGTGTTTCGAGAATTGGTAGAGATGGTTGATCTTCCCCAGATAGACCTCTTTGCGTCAGAGATGAACGCTCTGCTTCCACGATTCTGAACAATTATGCCCTCCCCCAAAGCTCGGAAAATAAATCCAGTGTCATTGAGTCACACAAAGTAATTGACTCATGCATTTTCACCAATTCCTATGATTCAGAAGGGGTTGTTGACAATAAACCAGGATCAGGCAAGGGTGTTGTTAGTGATTCCATGTTGGAGTCATCGTCCATGGCATCCCTTACCTCTGCAGTTGACAATACTTCCACATTGGAAAATTCCACTGGATTGTAGCCTCTCGGTTGTCCAAGTTGTTTCTTCCAGGTCTGAGGCATGTTCAGTTGGGGGCTTGGCTATTGAGTGGCTAGCTTAATTTAGATAAGATTGTAGGGGGAAAAGAAGCAGAGGTTCATTCAGCTTCTGGAAGACAATAGTTTGGTAATCAGAAAAGGTGGGGGAGAACCACATATGTCGATATGCCAGAGTCTCAGGGAAAGTTGTCTCAATGATCTTCAACTACACATTCAGAGTTTGCAGTGTATGTTACCCTGCCAAAGGCAAATGTTTCACTATCCTAATATTCAATTTAATATGCACTTGTCACTACTCGTGATATCTTCTAGTTATTTTTCCATTACTGTCTCAGTGGGTGAATTGGGAATCAGCTCATTTTTAGTATGACACTGTGTGCATTGTTCCGTTTAACTCTCCTGATTTCCTCAGTTATGGGCCTAAGTCTGCACCTCTAACACCCATCATTGATTAGCAGAATGCGCACAGTGGCAAAGATTGGTGAGTGAATTTACTTACCTATATTTTATGTGGAATTCTCAAAACTCCATTCTCTCTACATCCCCTGTCCTGATGAAGGCCAAAATACCCTTAGGGACAATTTCCAGCCAAAACATGTCATCCTGTCACTAGGTGTTGTGGACCAGTTACTTATCCACTGACCACTGACCCCTAATTTCAGCTATATCCCTATCTTGATTATTTCTGTTCAATTACATTTGTCTGCAAAGGATAGGGGATCATTTTAACTTTTCACTACGGTCAACATCTAGACAGTCTCCCTCTTGGTGGAGGACAGTGGTCACTTGGAGAATGGAACACTCAAGTGACAGGCCTAATGATGACACTATCCACCAAGCCACACGAGCGGAGATAATATACACTGCAAACAATGAATGTGTGGTTGAGGGTCTACGAGACAACTTTCGCTGAGACTCAGGTATATCGACTTATGTGGGTAATTTCACCCTCCCCTTTCAGATTACCAAACTATTGAGTGGCTAGCACCTGAAATTAAGGGTTGTTCACCAGAAATAGCCATGTTTATTCAGCAATCTAGGTGTCCGGTAAAATCAAAAGCATATTTAAGCCATTGGAAGTCGTTTGAGAAGTGGTGTATTTCAAATGGTTCATGTGGTTTACTTATGGATAGAATCAGAATTCTGGTTTCCTGAAAGATGGTTTTGATCTCAGGTTGGCCATTTCCAACTTGCAGGCCCAAAGGGCAGCATTTAGAGAATTTAAAAATCCAGGATGTAAGTCCAAAGTTCCTTTGGTTGCCAGAATATTGAGAAGTTTTTTTTCTAAAAAACCAACGTACAAGTCTGTGGCACCTCCCTGGGATTTGACTTTGGTGTTAAAGTCTTTGCAGTTTCTACCTTTTGATCCTTTAGAGCAGGTTCCATTAAAGTTTCTTACTTTAAAGGTGCTTTTTCTGGTGGCTGTCACAGCTACAAGGAGGGTAGGAGAGTTGGGTGTTCTTCTACGTTTTGAACCTTTTTTGAGATTTTTCCCAGAGAAGGCGGGCTTTTGACCTGGTCCACATTTTATCCTTAAAGCACCGTCTGTGTCTTATTGCCCTGAAGATTTAAGGTTTCTGTTTTTTGGTCCATTCCCAGAGTCTCAGCAAGAACAATTACCTTAGACCTAGGATGTGAAGTGAGCTCTCTCTGTTTATGTGTCTACAGCAGCAGATTTGTGGAAAGTGGATGCTTTATTTGTAACTGTTGGTATTGTGCATCAAGGTTTAAAGCCATCCAATGCAACTTTGAGTAGATGGCTCAAGTGGGCTATTATCTCAGCTTGTTAAAATGCAAGAGGCAAGAGTTTGCCTAATGTGATACAGGAAAGATCAACGAGGTGGTTGTCAGCGTTCTGGGTGGCTTTTAAAGGGGTCTCAACGTCAGACATATATAATGCTGCTACTTGGGCTTCTCCCAATACCTTTATAACACACTTGAGATTATAGTTGGGGAACATACTGTTACACCTTTTGGAGTTTCAATTCTGAGGAGTGAAGCAGGATTCTTATGATGGCATTAAATGAGCTGTCTTGAAGCATCATTTGAAGTAAGTGCCTTTATGGAAGCAGTTAATATGCTTGAGCATCCGCTCAAGGAGTAATGACTGTGATGGGTACCTCGAACGAGGAGGTAATGGCTTGTTACTTAGCGGTAACCTTCATTAGTCCAAGAGTGTCTCTACCCTGCCCCCTTATACCATATTTTTCAAATGTTTCTAGGACAGGGGGACCAAGTCGCCGAGTCCTATAATGGCATCCACAACGGTTTTTTCTCAGTTGCGATCAGGTAATCAGATCATGTGGTAACACGGGACCAGGAACAGTTCTGTGGCACTAAAATGGCTGAAAGGAGTAAACGCTTCCTCAGCCTGTTAGCAGGCCATATATTTAAAATTTCCAGTACCATGGATCTTCCCTGTGGCCAATAGTCCACATTAGGAGTGGGAAGCAAACTCTACTTCACTGGCGGATTCATGGAGTTTTGTCACTTTGCACTCCGCTTGGAGCGCAGAGTGTGGCTAAAGCTCTGCCAGCTGCCATGCGACAGAGTTTACCGGCACCCACCACTATATATTATGTTATCAAATAGCGTAGGCAGTATGTGTCCCTGAGAAGCACTCTATAGCAACTGTGAAAGCGATCTCTGACACTTCCTGCCTGGTTGCGCGTGGACCCCCGTGCATGATGTCACTTTCTGGCTCCATCTAAGGTGCAGTATGTCATTCAAGTAGGCGAGGCCATTGGAAATGGAGGGGATCCCAGCCCAGTGCTGCGGTGGTAGGCTCTGCAGAGCTGCGGGTTTGTGTGCACGAGCTACGTGAAGCTTCATAGAGGTAAGGCTGTGTGTTCATTGATTGTTGACGTATTATCCTGGTGCAGAGACATGCTTCCATCAGAGACACTCTTCACTGAGAGGCACATGAAGGAGCTTAGAGGTGGTTACCCCTCAGAAAACATTTGCCATTGCCCGAGATCTGGAGTGCTTGCCCGTCGGATCGAGTGTCGCGATGCTCTTTGAATTTGCTTTTCTTGCACTCGATTGGACTCGAGAGACCTGGTTGTCTTTTTTGCTGGATTTGAACTCCTAGTGTTCACCAAGGAATTGAAGTCCTGAGAGTAAGAAGCCCAGCAGACAGCAAACTGTTCTTTTTCTGGTCGATCTATTTGGAAATTCCACTATCTCATCAGGCCATTAAGAACCACTGAATATGGTTGTATATACATCTTCCTTTTGACCGTCAAATCTCCATAGTAGTTAAAAACACTGATTTCTACCTGATGCTTCATAGACATATCCTCACACTACTCCAGGTACCTCACTGCAGTCAACTTACCAGGGCTCTGGTATTAACTATTGAAATACTGCTTCTGCAACAGACCGCAAGAAAGAGACCTTACAGCTATAGAGTATACAAAATCAATCACCCAGGGTATATTTCAACCTTAAGAAACTGGGCCACGTTTCATGGGTCCTCAAAGAACTTCACTGGCTTTCATTTGTACGGAGAATAATATTGAAATGTAGCTGAACGGTGCTAGAAACAAATACAATTACAATGAACACAAGGGAAGATTGATCATGTTGCAGGCACTCAACTCTGCAGTGCACTGCTTCCAGGTGTCAAGACCACAATGATTACAAAATGGCCACAGTAGAACGCCATGACAGGTGACCCCAGACATTCAAAAGTTCTTGTTCATCCTCTAATTAGGAAGAGGACACAGTTATCGGAGATCTTTTTTCCTATCAACAAAACAATAAGAAGTGGTTCCAGCTACAAACCATTGCTTAGCAAAATACTTCCTAAGCTATGTGATATGTTTATAGTGGTTCACTACTCTCCCAGATTTACTGAGGAAGGAAATTTGGGGAAATGAGTAGAGGTGCTTATCCCTTGACAATTTTTTATGTCAAAATGTTTTGATTGGTTTTAAAGTTAGAACAATACAAGACAAACATTGGTGGGAGCCACCAGTATAGCTTACAGATCAAGAGTTACAGAGATCTAGAGTACAATGATCAGTTTGTGTACTAGGACTCGATCAGCGATGATTACTCACTTCATGATCCCTGCTGGTCCCGACCAGGCTGATCATGTGTCACTACTCAAGAAGCTCACACTGTTAGTCATGTTATTCTTTGGTACTCGCATCTCCTGCCCCCACCTACTTCCCCATAACCCAAAAATAAACAGAAGTAAAACAACTATGGTATCACGGTCAAAAAAAGTTCAAGCTTGGTCATGAGAGAGGACAGTTCCATGGGGACCGGGATCGCCCCGAGCCTCTGAGGGCTCCCAACCCAAGGTCAGAGGCCTCTCGGGAATACTGGATATGGAAGAGGTGGAGAGCCCCTAATCTGGACCCACATGCAAACAAGGGTAGTCCCTCCGACAAGTATTGAACCAGGGGTGCCCAAACATAGTCAAACCCCTTTCTCAAGTCCTCCACTATATTCGCCATTCTTTCCATCACTAGAGCTCGCCATAGCCTGGCGTGCCATTGTGTAAGGGAGGGGGCCTCCACCTTCTTCCATGCTGCTGCTAATGCCATCTTGGCCGCCCCCAAGCACGCCCCCCCATCACAGAACGGTCCCCTTGTGTTTGACATTTCAAACTGGGGTCCCGAATTCCCAAGAGAGTGTGTTCCATTGTTTCAGGAATTGGGTAGCCCAGGATCAACTTGGTTTGGGATAATATTTCCTTCCAAAAGGGCTTGATGCATGGGCAGTCCCACCAAATGTGCCTGAAGTCCCCCAGTAGCCTCCAACCCCTCCAACATCTATCTGAGGCAGTAGGGAAGATTGTGTGCAGTTTCTGAGGGTGTAGGTACCAATCGTCCATAATTTTATAGTGGGCTTCCCTTAAGAATATTGACCGGGTGTATTTGGGGAGGTCCCTGTATAGGAAGATCTATTGTTTTTCCTCCAATGGAGTGGCTAAAATGGAGTCCCAGAACCTTTGGTGCCTAGGAGTTGAGTGAGACCCCAGAGCCTGTATAAGAGAGTAAAGGAAGGAGAAGATCCCTTTTGTGGAAGCCCCCGATTGTGCAAACTTTTCGATTGGAAGTAATTTGCTAGTCGCGGCTAGACGAACCTGCGGTTATTGGACCCGATGTTTAAGTTGTATGTAGTAACATTTTTCAGATGGCTGGAGTTTAAATGTTTTAGCAAAGTCCTCAAATGTCAGTAACTTCCCCTGTTTATAAAGATCAGATATCATAAGGCACCCGCCCTCCCGCCAGCCTTCCAATGACCCCCTTCTGCAGAGCCGGAGGAAACTCGGGGTTGAAGTGTATGGGGTATAGGAAGAAGGGAAGGTGGTAAGGGGCGTGGATGTGGCAAGTTCATCCCATACCCTCAGGGTGGTAGCCGTGGGGGTGCTAATATAGGCATTTCGTGGTTGATTGTGTTTCTGCTTCCACAGGAGATCCCAACTCGTCCTACCCACTATTTGTCGGTTCATGTGAAGCCGGAGTTTTTCAGATTCACAGAGTGACCAGTCAGTGATCACTCTGAGTTGAGCCGCTCTGTAATACCCCAAGAAATCCGGTAAGGCCAATCCCCCTTCCCCTCACGCCTTGGTTAACACTTGATGGGATAACCGCGCCCTCTGAACCTGCCAAATGAATTTAGTGATCATTTTTTTCAGGTCGATAAAGAGAGCCCTATCTACTGGGATTGGTAGACCTTGGAAAATATAAAGCAGCCTAGGGAGAGCGTTCATTTTGATAGCATTGACTCGCCCTATCGAGGAGGTGTAGGCTGTTCTCCATCTGGCCAGGTCCATTTTAAGCTGGTGTAGTAAGGGAGGATAATTAGAGCGATAGAGGTGCATTAGCTTAGGAGTGAGTCTGATACCCAGGTATGTGATGTCTTTGTGTGTGCTTTGGAAAGGGGACATTGTTTCTATACTCCGCATAGTCTCCTTGGGTAAAGTTAGATTAAGGAGATAGGACATCAAATGGTTTACCTTGAACCCCGAGGCTTGTTCGTATGAGATGAGTTCTGTTTAAATGGCCGGGAGAGAGGATATCGGTTTTGTGATTGGGAGCAGCACGTCATCTGCAAAGAGAGAGATCCTGTGCACGTCTGTTCCGAACGGCACCCCACCTATGCTAGGATTGGTCCGGATGTGTTCCGCTAGGGGCTCGATGCTGAGAGCAAAAAGCAGGGGAGATAGTGGGCAACCCTGCCTAGTTCCCGGGGAGAGATCAAAGGGTTCCAAAGCTACCCCATTCACCAATATTCGGGATCTCGGAGCGGAGTAGTTGGCCCGCACCATACCTATAAAGGTCTGTTTGAATCCAAAGCGCCTCAGTGTTCGAGTCAGAAAGGCCCAATCGACCCAATCAAAGGCCTTCTCAGCATCTAGCGAGAGAAGGGCCGCTGGAATGCCTTTCCTCTGCACCTTCTCAATAATGTGTACCACCCTACGCAGATTATCATGGGTTTGCCTCCCCATGATGAAGCCCGCTTGATCCGGCTTGATGAGCAATAGCATGATATGCTCTTAGCGAGTGGCTAATATTTTAGAGTATAATTTAGCATCTAAATTCAAGAGTGCGATAGGCCTGTAAGAGGCACAACTTGTGGGATCCTTTCCTGGTTTGGGGATGAGGGAAATCAGTGCTTCCCCCATGGAGGGGGTCACCAGCCGTGAGGCAGCTATGTCATTATAAAGTGTCACTAATCAGGGAACCAGCTCCTGCGCGAAGGTACAATAGAAGTGAGCATTTAACCCATCTGGGCCAGGTGCCTTTTGAAGCTTGAGCGCGTCTATCGCCTTCTGGACTTCCTCGCTAGAAATAGGTCTGCTTAGATCTTCATTTGTGGAAGCTGGTACCTGAGGCAGAGCAAGAGCCTCTAGATATTGCTCCAGTGGGTCAGCGGTATACAGTGGGCGATATAATTCCCCAAAGGCTCCCGCTTTCTCCTTTTTGCTTTTCTGGGAGATCCCCTTCATATCTACTATATGTGCGATGTATTCTTTTTCCTGCCTCACTCTGAGTTGGCACGCCAATTGGTCTCCGACTTTATTTCCCCCTTCATAACTTCGGGCTTGCAGGCGCAGGAGAGTTTTTTCCGCCCCAATAGTGTAGATGGCCTGCAGCTTCCCTTTAATCTGAGTAACTTTCCTTAGGGACCGGACCGAGGGGTTATTCTTGGGATCATTTTCGGCATTTCGGAGTTCCCCTTCTAGAAGCAGTCTTTCCCTCTTGCATTGGTTTTTGAGTGTGGCGTCTAGTTCAATGCACTTCCCTCTGATGACCGACTTGAAGGCATCCCAATTATTGGCAAGAGAGGTTTGAGCAGGATCGTTAAGGTAAAAAAACTTTGTGATTGCCTTTCCTAATTTGTCCCTGAGGAGAAGGTCTCTGCTGAGAAAGTTGGGGAAATACCACCTAGCATGTTTGGAGCACGGGGCGGGCCAGTCCAGTACCAGTTCTAGAGGGACGTGGTCCAAGAGGCAAATCGGGTGGAACTGGCAACCTGAGAGTGTGTGAAAAAGGGACTGGCTAATGAATGCATGATCGATCCTGGAGTATGTCCTATGCGAGTGTGAGAAGAAGGAATAATCCTGTGTCGTGGTATGAGAACCCCTCCATGCATCTAGAAGACCTAACCCCTGTAGTGCAGCCTTAAGTAATTTGTTAAGCACCCCCCCTGTTGCCCTATGGGGGTGGGTAGTGTCAATTGATGGGTCCCAAATTGAGTTAAAATCTCCCAGTAACAGTATGTCGCCCATGGCGAACCCTCTAGCGAAGCCAGAAATGAGCTCAGGAAGTCGTGTTGCCCTGCATTGGGTGCATAGATCGTAACGATGGTGCATAATCTTCCCCTTAGTTCACCCCTGACCATTAAAAACCTCCCCGACTTATTTGCCTTAGAAGCCTGGAGAAGAAATGGGACGGAGGAATGAAAGAGGAGAGCCACCCCGTTGTGCTTTGTGTGTGCTGAGGAGCGGAAGATCTATAAGAAGGCCCTATGCTTCAGCCTTAGCTCATCGCAACGCGAGAGGTGGGTTTCCTGCAGGGCTGCTATTTATACCTGGTGGTCCAAAAATAATTCCCATATACGTTGCCTCTTGTAGGGGGAGTTAAGGCCCCCCACGTTAACACCCATTATTCAACGCCGGATCTTTCTACTTGCCCTGCTGAATGTGCCCCTGAAAGCGTTGGTCTCTCCCCCTCCCTCCATCCCTCCCGTGACCAAAAATTTCGCATTTAGCGCAAAACGTACAGTGATACCAGAACAATTTCAACAAATATAAATACAAACCATAACTTTGAGCTCCGAGGCCCTCAATCTCAGAAGAGAACCTCATCTTGAGCATGTCCTGGGGCAGACCAAATTCCGCCTCCACAGCCCATAGTACATCTACTTGGCATGGTTTTAGTATTAGCCATTGATCGCTTTAACTAATAATAATAGCTTCACCTCTCTAAGCCTCAGACCCCTCACCCCCCTTGTGACAATCAGCTTAGGCAGCGACTGCCGTGAGTGGGCCCAGGCCTCTGTTAGAGTCTTGACTCCATCAAGCCTCCTGGGGCCATTTGGGCAAATCATACTTATGACCAGTCAACGAGTATGTGCTTGAGTCAACAAGACGTGTTCTTGCCGCCTCTTTTCTGCTGCAGCCAAGGACCCCCTCCACGTTTCCTCATTTGCGAGTCAGTTCCTGCATCTCCTGCTACCGTTGTCTGTTTCGGTGTGGGTACGTCTATTCCCAAGATGGATGCTGCTTCTTCTAACTCGGTACAATGAAAATTCTTATTGTCCAATGAGAAAACCAGGCCAAAAGGATAGGTCCAGCAATATTTCAGCTTGCGCTCTCTCAGGGCTTCTATGACCGGCCTGAACTTCTGGTGACGAGCTAGTGTGGCCTGGGCCACATATTGGAACAATTAACAGGACACATTTTGGAACAACACTTTGTCAAGGGCACGTGCTTTCTGGAGGGTCAATTCTTTGGCCGTGAAGGAAATGAATTTAGCCAGCATATCCCTGGGCTTCCTGGAGTTTCCTGGTGACAGCGGCCCACCCTATGAACCCTCTCCAACTGGATTTCCAGGCCTTTTTCTCCCAGCACCGTGGAGAAAAGTCCCACCATAAATGCTTCCAAGTCTGGGCCCTCACATCCTTCTTCTTGGCCTCTCACACGGTTGTTTTCCTGGCGGGAACTGTTCTCCAGGTCTTCTCACCTGAGCATCGTGGCCCTCAGTTGACTACTCAAGTCCCCAGAGTGGGCTTCTAAGGGCTGTATTCGTTCAGCCAGCTCCTGACATTTTGCCTCGAGGTCCAGGGTGCGGGCCCTGATCGAGTCCACATCTGCCTGTAGGACTACCAGTCGACCTCCCATCTCAGCTTTGAATGCATCGAACGAGGCCCCCATATCAGCCTTAATGTCATCTTGCAGCTCCCTCTTAAACTCTCTCAGCGAGGTCAACAGGTCCTCCCTTATGACCGCCATGCTTTCGCCGGGCTGGGCTGTCCCCTCTCCGTCTGCCCACATGTTCGCTGGGGTGAAGAAGCTGGAGACTTTTGCAGACTGGGCCTTTTTTGGTGGCATAGGGACCAGGGAGCAATGTCAGCCCGGGGCCCTCCAAATGACAGAAATGAGTGAGGGATTCGTGGGACTCCCCGCAAGGGCGCCTCGGTCCTGTCCCGAAATCTTATACCAGGGACCTCACCGCTCATTGCAGGAGATGCAGAGTGTCCTTAATGCCTGGGCTTTGTTGATTCTGGAGCCCTCTCAGGCGTGGAGTCAACGCGTGTGAGCTGGGTGCTTCATGGGTGTATGAGGCCCCCGGCCAGAGGTCCCGTCACAGGGCTGCATTCAGGAGATTAGGTGCCTGACCAGCACCATGTTGAGGTCAGGCACTGCGTTCCCGGAGATCTGCTGCTGATATTTTGGTATTTTGAGAGGGCCCCCCAGCGTCCCTTGATCAGCACACGAAAGACGGCTCTCCCAGGGGCCCGTCCCTGCCATACTTGGAACCCCGCTCCTCACCGGGGGGTCCCCACATTGGTTGCGCGCCTTTCCCCAAAGTCACTGAGGCGGCTGGGCGTGTTTTGGGGGTGGTGAGACCGATCCACAGGGCTTTATTTGTGGTGCCGGAGAAGCTGTTATGGGCCTCCTTACTGCCTGTTAAGCTCGTCGGGCACCCCTGGGTTTGCTGCTAAGCCTCTCATGTTACTAGCTGCCATCTTGTCTCAAGCCTCATGACTCCCGGCTCCAGTTTTCTAAGGTGCCTCTCGCATTGTCTTCGGCTCCAGATGCGTCAACCGGGGGGCCCCGCTCTTGTCTGGGTGCTCAGGTGATTCGGGTGACCCTTTTCTGGGGTGCCAAGTGTCTTAAAATAAGCTAATGTTACCTCCGATTGGCTATGATGGTTGGCCAGGCCCCCCCCCCCTTGACAATTTTTTAATGGCTCTAGAGCAACACATACTGGCTGGAAGAACCTTGACCAGAGCTGGAAGTAAAGGCTACCAACACCTCTTACTTTTCTTTCTTGATGTTGGTGGGCAGGGAGATGGAGCCAGAAGCTAAGTAGAGGCCAACCTCTTACATTTCTCTTTTTGTCTTTTCGAATGGGCGAAAGGTACAATTTCTGACATCGGGAACATTTATGAACAGTGAGAGTGGAAATGTTGGGGAATGATTGAAGATGAAGAGCTAAGAATCAATCATTTGCAAGGGGTGTAGATTTCAAAAAGCATTCAAAGACAGCAGTAGCAAAGTAGCCAGCAGTTGCATCATAGCCAGCATAAAACCTATGTATATTGTCAAGCATGTTCATCAGGAGTAAGAGCAATAGAAGGTAGTTGGACAATAAATGGGGTGCTGAGGTGCTGAGGACTGTGTTAAGGTGTGGGCCAGCAAGTATATTTATCATCCCCATCTAAGGAGAGGATAGACTTCTGGAGGAACGAGACCTACCTGCGAAGCCGATCTGACAAAAGTGTATTGCCCTTGGGCTGAAGCTTCAGGCGTTCCTCCTGAGAGCTTATTGGCACCAGTAAATCATGTTCACTGGGACCTTGCAGAGAAGGTATCCAGCCTCATGAAGCACCCTTCAACTACAGCCTACAGACTTGCCCCACTGGAAGAATCCAAGCTCCAAAATGGTGGCTGAGTCCAAACGTAGAAACCTTCACCTGTTGCAGACACCAAAAGTATCCGGCCAGCAAGGGACCTTCCTTGGGTGTGAAATTCAAATTTCTCCCACTTGGAGCTTTCCCTCCAAAAGTCAATTGCTTTACTGCGACATCGTCCAATGGCTATCTGGCCTCATGGAGCCCTTTTCAGCCACTGCTTGCTGCCTTGCCCCACTGAGGATTGTAGAGTTGCATTTCAGATACTAATTCCAATGGTAAAACTTCTGACCACATCAAACCTGGTTCTGTAGCATTTCCTCATGGTCATCCTAAAATTGCGCCTACATCCTGATCTACCATGACCAGTTGGCCACGGTTGGCGCCTGAAGCTTTTTGGTACTATTTTTAACTGTAATCTTTAAAAATTGATGTCCCCGGTTTCCCTTAAAGGATTTTGTCATTTAGGTCCCTTTTGTTTATTCAAATATTCTCTATTTTTATGAATTTGGTTTGGGATTTTATATTCTGTTGTATTTTGGCTTCATTACTGTTTTGATACTGTCTAAATACTTTTCACATCACCTCGAAGTTAAGCCTGTCTGCTCTGGGCAATATCTTCCAGGGGTTGAGCTCAGGTTAAGTTTGTGACTATAGCGAATCCCTAACACGGATAGCGGTTACTACTTGAGATAGTCACCTACTCAAACTAATAACCCAATTTCTTACACAATGTTATTCCTTTGTTCACTTGATTTTACAACGGTGGCAAGGGAAAGCAGCCAAGGTTTAGTCCTCGAGGTGTATGTCACAAGTCATTATAAAAGATAAACTCCATGTCTAGTCAGGGCTACACATTAAAAGGATAATCATTATTGTGTTTATACATAGGAAAGCAGGAGGGTTAAATGTAGTGACACAAGAAACAGATGGCCCTCTCAAGAAGAAATGGAATATCTACAGTACGCTGACGATATTGTCTTATTGAGTCAAAAGCCAATAGGACTTCAGCGAAGTATGGACGCCTCAAAAACATACATGGATAAAAATGCGCAAGAGCTAAATCTGAAGAAAACTAAAGTGGTGCGGTTGGTAGACTTGAAGATCAAGAAGTACACCTGGTTCTTGGAAGGGGACAAAGCTTTTTTTTTTTTTGAAACACTTTATTTTTCCAATATCGCATGGAAGTGACAGAACATTGCAATGAAGTACAAAAGAGAAAAAAAAGAAACAAAACAAATAAATAAGCAATTCTGGCAGTTCCTGACAGTGTTAATACCAAAAGAGAGTCCGTGATGCAAACGGCCCAAGCATTATGCAAACCCAACAGTATAGCCATCCCCCAAAAGTTGCCGTGCCCTAGCAGAGAATACGAATTGGAAGGGAACAAAGTTGACGAAGATAGGCCATACAAATACTTAGGACTTATCTTGGAGCATCAAATGAAAAGTAAACAACATATAGAAACAATGCAGGCAAAAGCACAATCCTTAAACTACTGCTTCAGAACGTTAAGAATGAAACTGAGCTGTCCTTCATTTGACCATCTTTTAACAGTGATGAGTGCTCAGTTAATGCCAACAGTGACTTATGGTATGGAGCCATTGAAAGGACGCGCAGAAGGCATTTTAAATAAAATACAGACAAGAGTATACAAATCTCTGTTCAGCATCACGAAAAACTGCATCTCCAGCACAGGTGAGTTTAGAGTTTGGACTGTTGAATCAAAAATACCAATGCAAAGGAGCTTTTATAAAACTATGTTGGAGACTACGCGCGTCAGAAAGAGGGTCAATCAACCATATGTGCTGAAAGGAAATAGGGGAGCAATTACAACAAAAGTAAAAAAGATTCTTGAGGGCTATATCTAAAACAGGCTATCGAAGAACTTGGAATAGAAGATGCCTGGAGTGCAAGTATTGGTAAACAGGCCTTTTATAAAGAGATAAAAGATACTAACAAGCATCTTTCTTTTAACAGATAAGACAAGCCTTGCACTCAGACGTCATGCCTGGACAGTGATTAATTCCTACAAAAAACTGCGGTACCATGATTATCTTACAGCACGCTTTTCATTTAAAATAGGGCTCCAGTTTATGCAGTACTGTTTTGGAAAATGGGAAATAAAAGACCTGATGCCATCCTGAAAGGATCAGACATCGAATAAAGAATGTCGTTTATGTAAATATAAGGAAGAAACTCTTGCACTCATATTCTGTGTTTGCCCAAGTTACCAGACAGAAAAAAAGACAATGCTGAAAAGAATCTTTAGAGAACTAGAAATAAGTACATGCAGGCAAGCAGTAATCCATTGGTTGGGTGGCTCCTCTATACCGCTTATATACCGGGGAGTAAAATTTGTCAAAATAAACATGAAAGCATTAGAGCAATCAATTTAGGGCATCAGCACCTTGGCAAAGAACTATAACTGGGAAGCATATTGTATCTGCACTTTAACAAAGGGTTTATGTAACGTACAAGGAAAGAACAGTAATTTCGCTAAAGAACTGAAGGTCAAATCTACAGAAATGAGTTAAAAGAGCGATTAAAACAAAAGAATAATGGTGGGCGTGGCTTGGACGCCGTTCAAGATGGCTGCCTGAGTCCGGGGCTCCGCCGCATCGGGATGACCTCTTCTGCCTCGCGTTGATTTACGCGATGTTTCTACACGCTCTCCGCCGGCTCCTGTAATCGGAGCATGTACTGCACATGGTGAGCCCAAAATGAGCGCGCAGGGACTCTTCAATGCTTCGTTTCTATGCCGTTTTGTGAGCGCCTCATAGCGGCCGCCGTTTTGTTTTTCGGCGCGATGACTCCTACGCAGCTGTATTTCTCCTCATGAATATGGAATCTTGGATTGCGACCATAGTAGACACTGCATAATCCCTTACTTTTTCTCTTCTTTTTATTTTTTATTTTAACCCTTCATGGTCAACCTTCACAGTGTTTTTTTTTTTTTTTATTGACAAGGATGCACAGTTCTTATTCTTTCCTTGGTCTGCTTGCGGTTTGAGGATTATTGTCAGATGCTGTTCTCTGCGACTTTATTTTTCTACGTCAACTCCTTCGGAGACCTTGGTCCTTCTTCGTGGCAGGTGGAGGTGGCTGTGGGGTCTTTGGGTGGATCGTTGTGAGACGTTAATGTGCCTATTAAAACTCTGGTGACGACGTTGCACGCTCCCCTGAAGTGCGATACTTGTGGGGATTTGTTTGGAGCGCACCTATGGGCAAGCTTCGCAATCCGAAGTTTGTTTTTGTACCTTCAAAGGGCTCTTCCGCGGCTCATCCTTCCTCCTCCTCATCAGTTGATCCTTCTTCCAGTCCTACGGATCCAATGGCGGCAACGTCGTCCAGTCGTCCTCCCTTGTCACAATCAACCTCCAGTAAGTCCTCTTCTTCTGCTACGTCAACCAAACGACTAAAACAGGACTCTCCTCCTCCGGATCAACCGTCACCCCCTATCTCCATGGAGTTAATACTTGAGGAAATACGGGCTTTACGTCCGTTCATTGAGGAAACCAATAACAAGATGCAACTTTTTGAAGAGAGATGGTCAACTATTGAGAGCAGAGTGTCGGTGGTGGAACTTCAGACTTCGGAGATTCAATCTCACTCTCAGCGTATCATCTCGCTGGAGAAATCTGTTCTTGCTCTTCAGCAACATACCGAGGATTCAGAAAACCGGAATAGGAGGAACAACCTGCGCATTTATGGTTTGCCGGAATCCTTGGAGAGCGATGACCCCATCTCGTTCTTCTCTTCTTTCCTCCCGAAACTTCTGGACATGCCTCCTACCACCTCTCTCACCATTCAAAGGGCTCACAGGCTTGGTCCTCGTCTATCAACTGCAACTAAACCTCGAGGTGTTATCATTCTCTTTCTGAAGTTCACTGACCTGCTCCTTGTCCTCTCCGCGGCTAGAGCCAAGCGCCAAGTTTCCTGGTTGGGCCAGAGAGTTTTCCTTGCTCAGGATGTTTCCAATGCTACCGCAGCAAGATGAAAGGAGTTTTTGAGCCTTCGTACACCTTTGCGCTCTCTTGGTGCCAGATTTGGTCTTTTCCATCCTTGTACCTTCAAAGTCACTCATCAGAATAAGACTTGGACTTTTCAAGATCCTGCGGAGCTTAAAAACTTTATTCACATACAGTCCAACGTTGGCATGGATACTTCCACTTCTACTAGTGGCTGAGTGCTCCCTCTCCTTTTTTCTTACAGGTTGTTCCTGATAATGTTTCTGCATTGCCATGGCCTGTTATGCTGTTGGTTTTTCTCATTCTGTTTTATTCTTAAGAGTTTTGATATGTTATCTCTCAATGTCCCTGATTAACCCTGCTGGTTACTCTCTTTTACGCAACCTTTGTTTTTCCCATTTTTTATTATTGCCCACAATTCTGGGCGGTTTGCATTCCATTGTTTATTGTTTATACATCTATTTACGTGTCCCTTGTTCTTATCAGCGTTTTTTTTATTCTTGTGTTTGTTTTCCTTACCCAGATCGACTAAAGTATTCCCCTCTTCCCTCATGTGAGTCGTGTTTCCCATTTCGTCCTGGTGCGGTCGGACTGTCCTCCTGGTTTCGGGAGGTCATGCTTGTCTTGTTGCGTCATCCACTGCCCCGATATCCTCTCCATGTTCCCTTCAGGTATGTTACTTTCAGTCGTCCTTTATGGATTTGTACTGTCTCTTCTTGTATCTTCTTCTCTTCACCTTTCCCCTCTCTTCCCTTCTTTATTCTTACTTTCTTTATTCTTCGTTTCCCTTACCTTGCTTGAGCTTTCTTTTCTTGTATCTATTCTTTTCTATTTCTATCTTTTACAAATGTTTTACTTTTTACCCGTTGCTGTAGATATTGTTCCTGATAATGTTATTCAGTGTTTAAGTTCAGAGTAATTTCCTGGAATGTGAAAGGTTTTATTAACCCTATCAAACGCCAGAGAATTCTTTCCCACCTTGCTACTTATAATCCTGACATAGTTCTCTTACAAGAGACGCATCTTTCGGAGACTGAGTCTCTCAAATTAAAGCGTGGATGGGTGGGTACGGTTCTATTTTCCCCTTCTACCAACAAGAAGAATGGTGTGGTTATTTTATGTCATAAAAAGTTAGTATGTAAAGTCTTAACACAAGAGTCGGATTCTGATGGTAGATGGATTCTAGCTAAATTGTCAATTAACTCTATCCCTTTAACTGTGTTTAATGTTTATGGCCATACGCAACCTGATTTACTTTTTTGGCCTTTAATTACTAGCAAATGTTTTCAATATAAAGATGACCTCTTCATTCTAGGTGGCGATTGTAACCAGATTGTGGATCCCTTTATTGATCGTAAGTCAAGTGTTCGTTTCATACCTCACAAACCCCACAAACAATTTCTCGACACCATTTCTCAAGCATCTCTCACTGACTCTTGGAGGCTTTCGCACCCTGACACTCTTGATTATTCCTTTTTCTCTCCTCCTCACTCCTCTTTCTCTCGTCTTGATTATATTTTTCTTTCTCTTTCCTTGTCGCAAAATTTGCTGTCGTCTTCTATTGAACCTATACTTATCTCTGACCATGCTCCTATTGTAACAGATCTTGACCTTCTTTCCCCTCCTCCCAGATCCTCTCGTTGGCGCTTTAACAACTCTCTACTTACTGATCCCTTTTTCTCCTCTTCCTTCCGCTCTTTTGCTACTGATTTCTTTCTATTAAATGATGTTTCTAATATTTCCCCCCATCTTCTCTGGGACTCCTTTAAAGCCACCGCTCGCGGATTTGTTATTGATTTTGTTTCCAAGAAAAAGAAACGCTTTCTCCAGAAGCGGAGAGATACATTAGCCCATATTAAGTCTCTGGAGCGCCAGTTCTATTCTTCCTCTAAGAATTCCGTACCTCCGGAACTTATTCGTGCCAAACTAGATTTTAACAAATCAACTACCGATAATGCCTCGTCAATGCTTCTTCGTAGTACTGCCCGGTTTTATGGTGGCCGTAACAAAGCTGGGAAGCTTTTAGCCAATTATCTCAAATCACGCAAAGAACGTTCATCCATTGACTCCATCTACTCCTCTGATAATACTTTATTGCATAAAGCTCAGGATATTCTTGAACAATTTCAATTATTTTATCGTACCCTTTATACACCTGAGTCTTCTCCCTCTCCCTCTCTTGTCAAAGCTTACCTAGACAAACTTCCTAAGCCCTTGACGTCTCATCTTCATTTCCCGGATCTGGAAGTTGACCTTTCTTTACATGAGCTCTCCACGGCGTTGGCTATTCTTACCAAGGGTAAAACTCCAGGTCCTGATGGCTTTTCAGTTGAATTTTATTTACATTTTTCTGACCTGTTACTTCCTAAACTCCTGTCTCTTTTTCAATCGTTTCATTCATCGGGGAGAGCGGAAGGTACATTTCAAGAAGCTACCATCTGCCTTATCCCTAAAGACGGTCGCGACCCTAAATACTGTAAGAACTACCGTCCGATTTCTTTAGTGAATGTTGATTATAAGCTGTTTGCCAAAGTATTGGCTCTACGCCTAGATCCCTTAATGCCCCATCTCATCGGTAAGGAGCAGTGTGGCTTTGTGAAGGGTCGGTTGACATCTGATAATTCTCGTCTCTTCCTTAATGTACTAAATAAAGTTCCATCTCTTTCTATTCCCTTAGCGGCAATCTCTGTTGACGCAGAGAAAGCCTTTGATAGAGTTGACTGGTCTTTCCTATTTGCTTCATTGCGCTGGCATGGCTTCGGTCCTCGCTTCATCTCTCTTATTTCTTTGTTATACTCTGCCCCTAAGGCTTCAGTTCTGGTCAATGGTCAAGTTTCTTCGTATTTCCCTCTTCAGCGAGGGGTTCGTCAAGGTTGCCCTTTATATCCCTTGCTTTTTGTTCTTGCCCTTGAGCCCTTTCTGTCGTCTATCCGTAACAATAATGCCATCACTGGTTTTCCTTATGGTGACAATCAACTGAAACTCTCTGCATACGCAGATGATATTCTTCTTTTCATTTCCACTCCAGAAACATCCATTCCCCCATTACTGTCCGAATTCGAGTCTTTCTCACAGGTTTCTGGTTATAAAATCAATTCGGATAAAACTGAAATTCTTCCCCTTACGAAATTTTGCACTCCTCATGCCTTTTCCCCCACGGGCTTTGCTTGGAATGGCTCTAAAATTAAATATTTAGGAGTATGGTTTTCTAACTCTATTTCTTCTTCAATTGCTCTTAATATGTCAGCGGTTTTGTCCCGCATTGAACGATTATTTTCTTCTTGGAATCCTCTTTTCCTTTCTTGGTGGGGGAGATTAGACTCCATCAAAATGATGATAGCTCCCATTTTAATTTACGTTCTTTCTATGCTACCTGTTCATATCCCCGCAATTTACTTTAAACGTATCGATTCTTGTTTGTCTGGTTTCCTTTGGAACAAGAAAAGATCTAGAATCTCTTTGGCATCGCTCCGTAAATCAAAGGCCAATGGTGGGGTCAACTTTCCAGACTTCCGTCTGTATCATAAATCTTTTTCCTTTCGCCAGGCATCTAGATGGCTTGCTTCTGTCCCTTCTGCTTTTGCCCCTCTTTGGCTTTGCATCGAACATATATTATTGTTACCCTTTTCTTTTGGGGAGGTTATTCGCTTCTCTGCTAGGGTTCCGCACTTGGCACTTCCCTTATTTAAGCATACTTCTTCTCTTCTAAAACCACTTTTCAACCCTACGCCTATTACTCGAGAGTCCTTCTTGAATTCCACTGTCTGGCATAACTCCCTTATTCTTATAAGGAATAGACCCATCTTCTGGAAGTCTTGGAGATCGCTGGGCATCATCTGGGTGAACCAGTTTTTTGATGGAACATCCCCATGTTCTTTTCCCCAGTTTCAGATGTCCTTTCACTGTCCGCGTTCCTTTTTGCAGAAGTTTGTTGTCTTGATGACGCTTATCCTTGATGTTTTTTACTCTCTTCCCCCCTCCCCTTCTTCGCTCTCCCAAGCACCTCTTCTTAAAATTCTTTTAACCTTACCCAAGGCGTCTCTCATTTATAAATTCTTTTCATCCCCTAATCCAGAGCGCCTTAAAACTAAGTTAGAACTTGCTTGGGAGGAAGACCTGGGTTGCGCTTGGTCCGTTGCCTTGTGGGATAAGCTTTGGTCTAGATCTTTGAAAATTTCTCGTTCGGCCTCTCTTACTCAATCTTTATTCTACTTATACCATAGATTATATCTCTCTCCACTCTCTCTAGCCCGTTTTTCTTCCTCTTCTGATTCTAATTGTTGGACTTGTTCTGCCCCCAACGCTAATCTTTTTCACCTCTTATTTTTATGTCCCTCTGTCTCTCAATTCTGGAACTCTGTCTGGCTCTATATCTCTCGTATTTTCACTCTCCCTTCTCCATACTCAATTTCTACTCTCTTTTTAGGCAGCTTATCTGAGTCTTTAAATCTCCCTCTATGTTCTCGAGGTCTTTTTGACCTCATGCTTGCTCTCGCCTTTCAACACATTTCCTCTAACTGGAAAACCCTGTCAAACCTTTCCATCCGTCACTGGTGGAACTCCTTGTGTCACCTTCACAGACTAGATACTGCTTTTGCTTCCTTCTATAATCCTACACATAATAGGGATCTTTTTTGGCTACCTCTTACTACATACTTAGATCGGATGGTCCCGAGGAATGTTCCCGCCATTACTT
Organism: Triturus cristatus; assembly: GCF_964204655.1. NCBI lineage: Eukaryota > Metazoa > Chordata > Amphibia > Caudata > Salamandridae > Triturus > Triturus cristatus. The sequence continues at coordinate 721,385,209 of NC_140595.1, forward strand.
CGGAAAACTTCAAACCACCTTGAGGGAGTTACTCCTTCTTCTCCTACTTTAATAATATCAGACTTGTTTATGACACTATTGGGTTTGCTATGTAACATTTTGATTGTTGTATTGCCTACAGCTTTCATTCCTTCCTTATAGCAAGGTTTTAGGATCTTTTATTATATAATATGTTTTTGCCGTTTCCCTTTTCCCCTTTTTATTTTCCTGTTCCTCCTTCCCCTTCTTCCCTTCCCATTTTTCCTTAAAACTCTATAAAATGCCTTTGTCTGTCTTTTAATGATATTAGCTTGTTCAATGCCATTTCATTCCATTTATCTTTCTCTTATATTGCGGTTGATGTTTATGTATTTATTTGTTCTTGAATAAAGCTTTTCAAACATAAAAAACAAAAGAATAAAGCCCTGCACTTTAAAACCTGTGATAATGAGAAAGAAGATACTTGAATTAAACTGTACCTCTGCATAGTAGCACTTTAAAAACTAGCTCTTGTATATTGAATAATGGGATCGCATAAAGCCCTAAGAAAAATTGTCATGTACAGAGTAGCTAGTTTTTCAAATTGGTGCCATACAAGAACTGTATGAATGTAATTTTTATACTTATTTTTACAATGGAAGTACAAGTTTGTTTTAAAAGATTTGTCAGAAACATAAGTTTATAATCACATTTTATTAAATGTAATGAATGAATGACTGTGTAATGGTTTTTATTGACCAGAAACATAAAATAAATAATATACGAATACAGATGGTCCTCTCACCTCTGCGACCAAGATGAAGCCCCAAGCACAATTACTGCACTTACTTTCTAAGATCTTGGAATGCAAATAGTAGCAGGCACATTTTAATACTATGGGAAAGGGCCCTCAGCTAACTTTGAAACACTCGAATCTTAAGTCTATAGTTGAAGAGGAAATATAGAATTCTGAGTCAATGTGGTAAAAATGGCAGACAGAAGCGTGCTAAAGTATGACTGCCCTTTATCCACGTTTTACAGCACAAGAAAAACAATGCAGTTAGTATGAGCCCAGTTACCTGAGAATCTGAAAGTATAGTTTCAAAAAGTCAAATCACCCAACCCACCATGACCCAATAATGACAGGCATCTCCCCAAAGTTAAACATTATGGGGCATATTCTCAAGGATCTATCGCCGAGTTATCGGCACTTTAGCGCAGCCAAAGTTGCAATAAGTTAATCGCCCCATTCACAAGCTGGTGCTAACAGCCCATATCACCAGTTTACCAGCGGTTCCAGCCGCAAAAAACATCACCACAGATGATCCCGGAACCTAACGCTAATGAGATGCAGAGTAAGCGTTCCCGAGCAAAACCCCGCGACAACACCACTTCACAACATTCTCAACGACCAGCCAGATCTGCGATAAGATCACAAAACAGGCAATAAGGCTCATTAGCAGCAGGAAAATAACACCTGCTCTGACCTGGTGTAAAGTCAGACGACAACCAGCAACAGACAAGGGAGCACAGCCCAGAGCCACACATGAAGAACAACAGATGCCCAGGAGCAACTGAACATGCAGCCAGGAGCCCCAAAAGGGCAAGAACATCAACCGCCACCCCCCCAGGACCCCTCCCACAGGTCCTACACTGGGCACCCCCCCCTTTGGGCAAAGATATTGCACATCAACTCCACAAAATCATGAACCACACAATTTGCCTGTAGTCACAACACCTAACATACATGTGTGGTCAGAAAAAGGAGAATCATACATTCATCTTAAAATATCCAAATAATCTGTTTATTATAGAATAAACCCAAAAAAACTATTCGAAAGAGTCATGTCAGGTCTTCTCAGGACATACTGTAAGTCACAGCCTGCAAGGCAAAAACCTAGATAAGAAGGTGTGTCATGCGCTCATCAAAGTACAGAGAGAGAGAGCGAAAGAGAGAGATAACGAGAGAAAGAGAGGGAGAGAGAGAGAGAGGGAGAGAGGGAGAGAGAAAGAGAGGGAGAAAGCGAGAGAAAGGGAGAGAGAGGGAGAGAGAAAGAGTGGGAGAGGGAGAGAGGGAGAAAGAGAGAAAGAGAGGGAGAGAGAGAGTTCCGACACTTCTGACCCAGGCCAACACTGCTCACCTGCTGCCACCGGTGTGTCTCCAACCACGTGCCGGTACACACTGCAGTCCCCAGATCCCTCATCTGAAACAGTTTCCAGAGACATGAATGGCAGAGTCCATACAGTAGCACACGTCATCATCGCTTGCCCGCCCCTGCGCACACAGGCTGATGCACCCCAGCCCCTCCCGCCGCCCAGCGGTGATTGCCCGCCCCTGTGCAACTAGGCCTCACTGCTCTCCTTCTGCCACCAGCGTGTCTCCAAGAGGGCCCACCAAGTGCCGGTGGGAGCTTCAAGCCCGGGGCCCACGACTATGGCACCCTCCACATCATGCAACCCGCTCCGCAGACCACCAGGTCACACACTTGATTCTGGGGCTTGATTTTGCTATGGCAGGGAACATATCAGTGCACACAGCATCATCGCAGGCTGTACACCCGCTCAGCTCTTGAGGTGCCACTAACTCTGTGAACCGCAAGGCGACGCCACGTGTTGGTAGACCCGCACTGCCCGCAGGCTCAGGCCTACACGGCGATCCAGCAGGGTTCACACTGATCCTCCCAGTCCGGACCACCAGGACGGCGCATCATTGCAGGCCTCAAACCCGCTCAGCACTTAAAGTGCCCCTAACTCAGTGCACCGAAAGACTCCGTCCCGTGGCGGTGTGCCTGTGCCTGCCGCAGTGTATCCAGTGCCACCAAGTCTGTGCATCGCAAGCCATGGACCCTTTATGATTGAGTCTCATGGTGCAGATGCCATCATGTCACCCCAGCACTGGGCAATGTGCTGTGCCCGGGCCCTAGGCCCTCATGCATAAATGATAACCACACGGAGACACCCAGTTACAGAGTGGAAATGGCATCCAGTACATGCGCCAGGCACTTTTTATTGGCAGGGTCACATGTCCTGTGACTTCTGTGCTGGATGGGTGTGGTGTGGGTGTAAACCAGCCATGAGGGAGTGGCTGTGGCATGCTGACAACTAGACCTGTGAGCAGCAGATCCCTACAGGGTAGACCTGGGACATGTAGCATTGTCCCCCCCCTGTGAGAGTAAGCAGAGTGGGCTGGCCTGGCGTATGCCAGTCCAGCATAAGGGTGTGAACAATGACCCCCGGGCTCTGGGCGTAGTTCCATTCTGGGCTGGACAAGGAAGTAACTAATGCATGTGTCTCCGTTCTAGTGTCAGCACCACCCGGAACGCAATCGGCAATGTGTCACCCTGTGACCCAAGTCCCACAACATGAGCAACATGGACGTAAGGGGGAATCATTGACCCTACATTCATTCATACCTCCACACTTGCAATATCATAGACATGGCACATCGGTGTGAAAATGACTGTTTAATGCACATTCAGTGGAATGTTGTAGCTGGAGCAGTACAGGGCCATGCAAACCCCACCTTGCATTGTTGGCCCGTGGAGGGCCAGCCAGAGTTCTTCAGGGAATGACAAGTACATCAGAGGAGTTCAGTCCGCAGTCTGATAGCTGTGTCATTGGTGACCAAACAGAATATGGCAGTCCATGTCGAGGTCCAAGGTGAGTGTCGCAGAGTGAATCAGTGGACAGTGGAAGTTGATGATGCAGAGGGCAAAACCAAGCACAAACAGGCCATAAGGTGGAGATACATGCTACTGCGTCCTTCTGACCACGGAGGCAGATTCATCCGCATCTTCGTCCTCTGGTGTTGCATGTGCCTCACATGTGGGTGGTGGTGTTCTGTCTCCAGCACTGTGTGGCAGTGACACCTCAGGGGCTGGAGGTGGAATGTCCGCCGCACTGTGTGGCACAGACACATCAGGGGCCGGAGATGTGAATGGGGTGGTAGCAGCAGCATGCATCAGCGCCAGGCCTTGTGGCAGCAATGCCATGAGGATTGTCTTTAGGGCATTGAGGGACCCAGTTACCTCTCTCTGATATGCAGCTGTGGCAGCCGCTCTTTCCGCCCACGTCCGCTCCATGTTCTCCATGAGCCTCCGCAACTCCCGGGCAAGCTCGCTGGAGCCACTCTGACTGGACAGTCGTTCTTGTCTCAGAGTCAGGACTCTGACGATGTTGTGATGGTTCGTTGGAGAGCACGGAGGGGACTGTGGGTGTCCATTAGGGACTGTGAGTGGTCCCTGATGGGACTTAGACACCCACGTATGGCGTCTAGTTTGTCTGCCATGCAGTCGAACCCCACCTGCACCTGTTCAGCCAGCTTTTCCTGGCACCCCAACACACGGCATTGGAAGACCATGTGTTCGTCGTGGGGGTCCTGGGAGGCAGCCGTGGTGGTGGGTGCTGCCTGCTGTGGGTTCTGTGCAGGGGGTGGGTTCTGCTCGTAGCAACTGGGCTGCCCTGCTCCTGGAGGTGGGGTGTGGAGGCTCTCCACGAGCTGTTGGACGGCGACGGAGTCGAAAGTGTGGTGATCCTCTTCATCATTCGGGCTGCTCTGCAGGAGGTGTTGGATTTCCCCCTGCAATGTGAAGGGGTAATGCAGTTTAACATTGTGTGCACATGTGTGTTGACGCATTTTACATGTTTACATTCAGACGGCATGACAGTGTACATTGTGAGTGTTTGGGGGGAGCTGCCTATTTGATGCAGGACAGTGGACATTTCGACAACATCACGGATGTGTGTTTGTACTTGTACATCATCATCTCACATTTCCCTGCTATGCTAAATGTGCCAAATGTGATTGGCCAGTTTCTGCACACAAGCGGCACCAGTTGTGTCCTCTGTTCTGCTGTGGATGTGTTGCGGTTTGTACCACATTGTTGTCACTGTTGCTGTGCTCTGCATGTTATGTGTGTGTGCTGCATTTTGGGAGAGTCACCCCTGCAGCTCTGATTTGGATGCCTCTTATCCTTTTAATGCGGTGTGCCTTTGACTTCTGTGCTTATACAGTGCTGGGATGTTGAGGACTTGGGTACATTGGCTCTTGGTGGGAGATGGGACTCAGGGGCATGGTTTGTCCGCAGCTGTGCTATGCTGTTGCTGTTGTGTCTGGTCATGTTGAGCAGTGTCCGGTCCCCCAACTTCTGCCACCGTCTCCCCACTGATGACTGTGGACACCATTTCCTCCATCTCGTCCAGCTCCTCCTGTGGCACTGGGCTCCTACCTCCAGTCTGCATTGCTGTCTTCCGGTTGTTTGCGAGTTTCTGCTTGGTTTTGCGCTCAACATCATTCCAGCGCCTCTTGACCTCTTCCATTGTCCTCTTCAGCACTCCAACTGCATTCACCTTGTCCACGATGGTCTGCCATATTCCATTTTTAGTTGCCAGTGACACAGTGGAGGTGAAAAACAGTAGTTGATGGTGTTCTGTCACCTCTGTTATCAGGATCCTGTTTTCCTGCGGACTGAACCTTTTCTTCCTACTCTTCTTGTCCTTGCCCTTCCCTGACCACGAGGTCCCAGGCTCGTCATCCGGGGGGCTTGTGGGGTTCTGGTTGTCCTCTGCACTTGCTCCGGCTACCTCCATTGTGCTTCGCTGTTGTTTGGCTTTTGTATGTATTTTTTTTAACAACTTTTATAGTGCATTTTCCGGCATGACACGTGGGGATTGCAGGCCTGTGGCTGGTTTTCGCTGATTTTTCTATTGCGATTGGCGTCATCGCCACTTTTTTCACGTTCCTGTTTCGCATTATTGCACCATCGTGTTGATTTTAACGCGTTCATTTGACGGTTTATCGTGGGTCTATCGCATGGTGCCGCCGTGTTGAGAATACCATGTTAACAGGGAGTTATTTTCCCACGATAGACTGCGATGTGAAGAGTTGCGTTAAGCTACTTTTGTGGTAGTTATCACACGTTCTTGAGAATATCTCCCTATGTTTTTATGGTGCCAGGGTCTATTGCTAAATTAAAGAATGTGTTTGTGCAATTAAAGAGGAACCAGGATCCAGTGGACAGTGTCTTAGGGCAGTGCTTAATTTGTGCATGCGATTGCAGGTGGTCGGTACCAGCACAAATGTTTGGGGTCCAAGACCCGTTTTTCGTTATCAGACTTTGACCCAGGGCAAGAGAAACTGGCAGAAGAGGGAGAAAGAAAGAGGAAGAGAAAGCTAGGAAAACAGAGGGTGCAAGCAAGACTGAAAATCCTGCATCTGAATGTTTCTGTTTTAATCTTATCATCTGACAATATGAAAGATGGCATTAGTAATTTATTATTGTTTTGGGGCTTTGTAAAAATATTCATATTCCACTTATTTTGTTGTTTTCGAATCTTCAAATCCAAAGATGTTATCTCACTTGTACAAATTTTACTGGTAAGGTAATTTTCTTGTTGGCGTTTCATTTAAATGATGTAATTTTTCATTTAGATTGTCTTTAGTTTCAAAACATAGTAAAGAATGTCTTCCGTGTATCTAATATTAGATTCCATGTGGTTTGATATCTTCTTCCTAACCGTTGTGTTTCCGTTTGCTACATATAAGACAAAATTCTAACCAATGAGTATGTCTGTAAATTGAAGAAGGTATTTGTTTTCTCCATGAAGTAACTGTGCGTTAAAACTATTTTAAGAACAAATAATCACTATTTACACACCTCTGTTCCTCAACCAGTTTCCTCCATATTTATCACACCTGTGTTCAAAACATGTAATTCTATCAAAATAGGGAATAGTTTTGATTGAATACATAGAATTATTGATGCTTATAGTTTACATATTCAAACTATACATATTATGAACTGAAATATTATTTTTCATTTGTATTGATACACAATTCATAAACTGATTTATTTGAGAGAGACTGGAGTTTATTTTTGTTTATCCATTTTATTGTATTGACCAAAATAAAGATAATAAACAAACAAATGATATTGTTGATAAAATAATATACTAACGTGAAACTTAAAGGGTGTGTTTTGCTTCGGCTATTACAATAGAGTAACAGCTGAAGGCAAAAGGGGAGTTATTTTTGTATTTAAACTAATATCCTGTCACATTTGAGGGCTCTTACAACATGATTGTATATAAGGCATATTATCAAACTCAAAAAATAATGCGAAGACTAAAATTTGGGTTTTGATGGTATTTGAACCCAGTACCTCTTACACTCAGAAAGAGAATCATACTCCTAGGCCAACAAGCAAACAGTGTCAAAATGTATCTCATTCTCACCTTCGACACTGCATATGACCTGAAATTCCTCATATTTGGCATCTTTCCAGGGACGGCTCCTCCACTAAGGCGGAGGAGCGTCGCCCCACTACTCTTGGAGCAGTGAAAAAATGAAAAATAAAATGATAATAACATTCTTATTATTGTATTTTTCTTAGCTACATAGCTTAGGGCCAGGTTGAGATGGGACAGAGCTGGGGTCACAGGGAGAGGAGTGGTGGGCACACTCTGAGTGCGAATGACGGTTTGGCTGGCCGTCATGGGCCGGCCAAACAGTCATGCACACTTTGCATGTTCTCCACCAGGCTGTAATGCACAGCCTGGTGGGGAACATGCACAGGCTCATAGTCTCCATCTGAGCACCGGACCATGGCGCTCAGACCAATGACAACACTTCATTGCAGTGTTGTGATTGGCTTAGGAGAGCCTCTGTGCTTCCTGCTTCCGTTCTGAGACTCGTCAAAAGGGAAGCGGAGGAGAGATGCAGCCGGTCGAAGAGGTAAGTGATTTTTTGTTTGTTTTTTGGGTTTTTTCAGCCCCTGCCACACCACCCCCATTCCCTGCCAGCCGTCACTACATCTATCTAAGTCAAAATTTATTTTTTAACGTTGACAGACAGTGGTATCAATGCCTACCAGTTCCAAACCAGCTACGTTAATGTTTATTAATTACTTTGGTGATTCACATTGATAGATTCACACAATTGCTGTTTGGAAAGATCATTCCCTCTCAGTGACAGGGAGAGTGGCAGCATTAGATTTCAGTCACTGTAATATCACTGCCTCTCATTGGTGAGGCCAGTGGCACCTTTGACCTGCAGTAAGTGAGCTCATGGTCTCTGTTTGTTAGGTCCAGGAACGTCATTGCCTTTTGAACACATCATTGTTTTTCAGATACTGGTTTAGTGACATGTTTTCCTCTCACTGACGGTGACATCATGCTTCACAGAGATGGATAAGGTGAGTGACGCTGCCTCTCAATTTTAGGATCCCCTTTGCTTTTCAGTGACATCAGTGCATCAGTAGATTCAAGATAGCCTGGCTGATGAGGGTTATGAACCCGAAACCGGACCCAGGATGCTTGATTCCGGTCCAGGGAAGACATGGCTTGGCAGTTCGGGCTGGACTGTTCCCATGAGGCACAGGGTCAGACTGATCTGCATATGGCCATGTCTGAACTGGGGTGGTGGAGTGAGCTAAAGAATGATGATGGATTAAACCCAGATCAGTTGGCTGGGGGTTAGTGTTTGATTGGCTCAAACGCTTCGTCCATCATCCCCTTTGGTATCGATCAGTGCATCAGTGACAGGGCTGGTGACATCACAGCTTTTCAGTGACTTGATAGGTGATATCTCTGTCCCTTAGAGGCTGGAAGTAGGGGTGAAGAGGGTGCTGCAGAACCTTCAGTAATAATCATGCTGGAGTTCAGAAGGTGAATGAGCAATAAAGACGCCTTGATATTTTGTGCGTCTCCTGTCACATTGGGCTCATGTTCAATGACAAATGTCAAACATCAGGCTGCATCTTTTGACAAAGTGCCCCTTATTTGGAAACTGGAGAGTACTTTTATTTCTCTGACTGCAAAGTGAGAGGATTTTGTAAAAGTGAACCAGGTGACAATCCAGCGGGGGGACAGGAAATGACAGGAAAGGTTGTAGGATCTCAGTTTTCTAAAACACAACAACATTTAAATATCAGGAAATTAACTGTGTAGATATTTAGAATAATATCAGAATTATGAAAGCACAAATGAAGCACATTTTTTGTAATTCTGAAGTGTGTTGGAAACAAAAATTTTAGTAGCATCAAAAGAAATCAAGACGCTTTACTTGGTGATGCGCAAGTGTTAAATATTCACTGAAACTCGATTTCCACACATATTCATTTTTGCACTATATATTTTTACCCGTAAAATTGCAAGTCTATGCAAATTTACTGACCATTTCAGGGGGAAATGTGCTGTCTGTAAATGACTGTGAGCTACTTTGCCAGTGCTCCTAAATGCACCATCAGCTGCATACCCCACCCTTACCACTCTCCTGAATGGGAATGGCAGGTTTATTACACTTGGGTTTTTTGTGTGACGCTTGGATCTTTCACAATCCCTATGACTTCAGCGATATAACATTAATAGCAGCCCCCCACCCACTCTCAATTTGTCCCAGCACCACTCTCTCTGCCTCTCCTTACACCCAGGACCGGGCGCTGACTTTGGGTGGGGGTGTTATTTTTTAAGTATATTATGGTTGTAATAGCACTTGCTGCCAGATTCCAGGACTCCAGCAATTTTAAGGCAACAATAAAAATGCCACCATAACTCCGGTGATTAATGTTCTTCCTAGAGAGAGATCGGAGGCTTGTCTAGTGGCAGTTTTAACTCATTGTAAGGTAGCGCAGAGGTTTAATATACCTGCTGCGAAGAACATGTACCATTCAGATTACAAAGTGTATATAATGTAAATAGGTCAGTGGGTTACTGCTTTTGTCTTAGAGATCCTTTGTTACTTGCAGTTTATAAGGTGAAATACTAACATAGAACAGTGAGCTATTAACCGTCATCTAAGAGCTGCATGTAAACTGCATGGTATACATTAGAGCATTATGATTTTTTTAACCAGTCTTTCATTATCCTACTGTTGGTAAAGGGGTTCATTTGATTAGAAATAAATTCTGATTACTAGTGAGGACCCCCAACTATGGTGTTATGTTTCAAATTCTTAGTTTGTGCTTCTTCAGACCGAGCACTCTTAAACGATCCTGACTACCAGTATAGGTGACTTGTGACTCCTACACCTTGTAGTACTCTGTCTTATGTTATATTTCCTATACACTGATTTACACACGTGTTGGAAATGGCCATTTTTGCATGGTAATCCCCAAACGTATTGCTTCATCCTCCTATTTTCTACTGACCTGTGTTTGTTGGCTATAGGCCTCTGGGCACTTTACCACTGCTGATCAGTGCTAAAGTGCATATGCTCTCTATGTAAATTGTTATTGTGATTGGTTCTCCCTGATTCTCATATTTGTTTTACAAGTAGGTCCCTAGTAAAGTGCACTGAGTGTGCCAGGGCTGGTAAATCAAATGCCACTAATGGGCCTGCAGCACTGATTGTGCCACCCACATGAGTAGCCCTGAAAAGATGTCTCAGGCCTGCCACCACGGTGCTTGTGCGCAGTTTGTTAACTGCCATGTTGACTTGGCAAGTGCGACCACTTGTCAGGCCTTACCCTTCCCTTCTCTTACACATTGGACACCCCTATAGTAAGCCCAAGGTACCCCCCAGGGCAGGGTGTAAGGTAGGACATATACTGATGTGTGTAACATGTCCTGGTGGAGAAATACTGCCAATTTAATTTTTCACTATTGAAAGGCTATCTTGCCACATAGGACAGAATTGGTAATGCTTTGTAACATTTTACAAGCATATCTTCTCATAGGAATTGAGTTTGGCATCCCTGAACTCAGGATTTAACAACACATATTTTAGTAAAGATAGATGGTTTTTAAATTGTATGTTTGAAAATACCACTTTTAGAAAGTGGCTATTTTCTTGTTCAACCATCCAGTGGGCCTTTGCTTGTTTGTGGATTGACTGTCTGGCTCCAGGAGTCTGGATGAGTCAGCACTAGGCTGAATAAGCCTGATCTGCATTTGGAGTGGTGGGTGTTGGAAATGGCCCTTTTTGCAGGGTCATCCCAAAACTTTCTGCCTTCCTCCTGTATTTTTTCTAACCTGTTTTTGTTGGCTTTATGCCTCTGGGCACTTTACCACTGCTGATCAGTGCTAAAGAGCATATGCTCTCCCTATGTAAATATGACATGTGAATTGGTATATCCATGATTAGCTTATTTGATTTACCTGTTAGTCTCTAGTAGCGTGGCCTGTGTGTGCCCAGGGCTATAAACCAAATTCTGCAGGTGGGCCTGCAGCGCTGGTTTGCGCCACCCACAGAAGCAGCTTGTAAAGTGTGTCTCAGACCTGCCACTGCAGAGTCTGTGTGCAGTCCAGAACTGCCATCTTGGCTGTGAAGTGCACCCACTTCCCGGCCCCTGAATCTTCCCTTGGCATCATTTAAGTCACATCTATGGTAGGGTGCATTGTATGTGTAAGGTAGGACATGCCCTGGTCTGTGTAGCATGTCCTGATAGTGAATAACACCCAATTTCGTTTTTCACTACTGTAAGGCTACCTGTTCTCCATAGGCCAGAATGGGCAGTTTGACTATTACACTCTATAGTCCTAACTGACCCAGGAACATGGTAGAAAAACAAATTTTGTATGCCTGAGCTCAGAATATTAAAATACATCTTTTAGTGGAGTTTATTTTTATATTCTGTGTTTGAAAATACCACTTTTAGAAAGTAGGTATTTTCTTGCCTAAGCCTTCCAGTGTGCTCTGCTGTTATGTGTATTGGCTGTCTGGTTCTGGAGTGACAGGGCTGGGGTATTCCAGGAGACAGGGTGAGGTGTCCCAGTGGTGAATAGAGAGATCTGCATCTAGATGGGTGGGAGGAGTTGCACCTGGTACCTGAATAGGGCTGTGCCTCCCCTCCACAATGCTGGCTCCACCTCCTGTGATGCTTCTGATGTCTCTGCCCTGCACTCTGAAAGGAAAGAAACAGCCTGGTAAACAAAGTGCTCCAGGACTGAGCAGAACTGGTTCTGGCTGGGTTCAGTGACTTGTGACTCTAGAACAAAGACTTTTGGGGTATAAATATCTGTGCTGAAAACCCTCCAATTTGTATTGCTCCTGGACAACAAGAAGAACCTCTGTCCGTGTAACTGAAGGAATCTGCAGGAGGTGACTGTCCTTGTGCTTGTGTGCTGTTTCTTGGATTGGCCTGCAGTGGTTACTACTGGACTTGGAAGAAGAAGAAAAGGACTTTGAAGAGAACTTTTATTTCAACTTGCTAAAGCAAACACCCAAGGGCTAGAAGAGAGCTAGCCTCCTGCTGGAGTCTCGGGCACATCAGACTCCACCTCCAGCCTCCTGTTTCCTCCCAGTGAGGATTTCTATCTGCAGGTGAGGCTCCTGTGAGTTCCAGGGCCTCTAGTTCTACTACAGAGAAGAGAGTGCTGAAAATCATTGCTAGCGCCCATTTGCGAGCCGCCGCAGCTGAAGCGTGTACGAAAAATCAGTGCGCTGCTGCCGCTGAGTGCTCACTACCGGAGATCATCACATCACACGTTTGTGGGCTGCCAAATGCTCGCTGACCTCAAGATTATCGCATCGCACATTTGCGGACTGCCAAAGGCTCGCTAACCTGAAGATCACCGCATCGCATGTTTGCGGGCCTCCAAGTGCAAAGATCATCACATCGAGTTCATCGCTTCACGACATCGCAGCGCGGACGCCGGGCGTCCGCCATTTTCATCGCATCGCACCCGGATCGCCGCTCCCTCGTGGAGCGCCATTTCGTCTCATCGCAACAGGGTCGACCACGCAACAGGCTCGGCGCATCATCCTCCCTTGCGGCAAGGATTTCAACGCATCGCCGGCTTAGCGTGGAGAAGTTTGTCGCTTTGTCCTGCACACAGATCAGCGCATCATCCTCCCTTGCGGCAAGGATTCAACGCATCGCTGGTCACGTGTGAGGAAAATCATCGCTACAGCTCCTTAGCGACATTTTGGTTGTTTTGCTACAGAATCCAGGTACTTTGCAAGTAAAAGGGTCGCAGAGACCACTGCTTTAAACTGAACTCCTCTTTGCACACTTTGAACTATTTTTGCAGCATTTCAAGAGTAACCCTATTTTCTAGTATTGTGGCCTTTTACTGTTATTGGTCTTGTGTTAAGTCTATATATAAAGATACATATTTTTTATAACTACTTGTGTGGTGTCCCTTTGTAGTGTTCCTCACTGTGTTACTGTGTATGGTCATAAATGCTTCACACACTGCCTCTGAGATAAGCCTAGCTGCTCGTGCTACGTTACCACAGGGTTGAGCAGGGGTTATCAAAGGCTGTAGCCCGTTTACTCTGACTTAGGAAGAAGGGTCCCTACTTGGACAGTGGCCAGCCATTGCCAAATAGAGACCCCCATTTCTAACATTGGTGGGCAGTGGTGAGGATCTGGACTTGCATTTATGATCGCATACAGTAATTATAGTGTACACTACTAGTGAGTGCAGGCCATAACGTAACCACATTCGTTTTTGAGATTTTTGTTGTTGTTCTATTTTTGATTAATCATTGCCAGTTATTGCTACAATGGGTCTTGCTGAAATGAGACCTACCTTTTACATAGATGATTTGTTGACCTACAGTCTAGAGGAGCTAAGGGGGATCTGTGAGGAGTGAGGTTTAGCAGTGAGTAGGAAGGTGACTCAGCTATCCTTGCAGACATCCCTGAGGCTTTGGCAACAGATGGAGATTTTTGGAGTCCCAGTACACCTACCAAGAGGGTAGTTGGTCTGAGGGTGGCTCTGGAGAGTCGGAAGAGGAAGAAAAAAGTGTTATGGAATATCCCATAGGTAGGGAGTCCCTTGCTGAGTCTAGTGCCTATGGTATTGACCGATTCCCTTCATGGTCCCCAGAGGAGTTGGTGGACCGGTGGGAGGGTCCCATAGGTAGGGAGTCCCTTGCTGAGTCTTGTGCCCAGGGTAGTGCCCAATCCCCCTCATGGTCCCCAGAGGAGTTGGACAGACAGGGGGAGAGGGAGCAACAGCTGGAATTAGAGAGGCTCCAAATGAAGATTGCCCAGCTGGAGGCACACTTAGCGCAGATAGCAGTAAAGTAAAAGTTAGCTCTGGAGGGTAGGTTATCCCCTAAGCGCAGTGTTAATTGTCTGGATTCACCAGTGAGGGTGGGGTACAGTGGTGGCAGCAAAGATGAGTTATGTAGTGATGACAGTGTAGTACACCCACCCAGAGATGTGGCACCTGACTTGAAGGAGGGGGTTGATCTACACCAGGGGAGTCAAGGATATGTGGTAGCTCCATTGGTGTGCAGTGTCCCTGTGGTGGATTGGGGAACTAGCACAGGGGACCATAGTCCTAGTAAGGGGAGGGACACCCTACCGACTCTAGATGTGAGGTGGAGGGAGAGGGGTTCCCCCGTGGCTGAAGTCCTGGTGTATGAGTGTGAGGACCGCCCAGAAGAGTGTGGGTTCAGTGATAGAGACAGTCATGTAATGTCTTGCCCATTTCAGGAGAGTGGTGTGGGGTACGTGTGTAAGGCACTGGATTGTGAGGTGAAGGTTAGCACCTGCAGGGAACTGTGTAATCCAATTGTGGGAGAGCATATTGTGAGTCCCTGTTTTTCAGAGCTAAACCAACACCTGTTGTAGCGTGAGTTCTCTGATCGTAAGGAACTTACACAGGAGGCAGACCTCTGGGTGAGTCCCAGAGGCTCTGTAGAGGCATTAGGGAATGACCCTAATAGGAGTGGTCCAGATGTCTTCCAACCCAGAGTGGTGGGAGAGGTGCGGAGTGATGCAGCTAGGTCCCCTTGTTGTGAGGAGGTTGTACGGCCTCACATCCTGTCTCATGGGAGCAGGAGTGAGACTGGGATAGGTCCCGAAGTGCCTCAACCTCAGTCTCCAGGACTGGATGGTTCTATGAGGGAACACCAGGTAGGGAACCTAGTCTGCCCGGATGGACCGTCAGTTGTGGGGAGTCTCCCCGTGTTAGGTGAGCTGGGAGTGCCGGTAGTCAGGCCTCCATCAGATCTTGTGTCTGGCCGTGCCACTCCTAGGGGGTGGGTGCAGAAGTCCAGCTTGAGGGGTGAAAGGGGGAAAGAGCCCCCAGTGGGATAACCAGTGGGTCAAGGGCCAGTCAGGAGGGCTGAGGTCCAGAGGCATGACCATGGTGACACCACTTCTGTCCTGGGAGATCTTCGCACACTGTCAGGTGGACAGGGACCGGTAGATCTGCACCAGGCAGACTGTCATGCAACACAGGAGTTCTGTGTTACCCTCAGGGACGGTGTTTGTACTCCCCAGGAAGTCCTGGTTTGCCAGGCAGTTGTTCAGCCGCAGGGGTTGGTCCCTGAGTTGGGAAGTCAGGTCCAGGTGTTGTCTGACCTGGAGGGAGGGACAACTGTAAGCGGTGTCCCGACCATTTTTTAAGAGCGCCACTCCAGGTGGGAGAGTGCAGTATGCTGGAAGGGGGTGCAGAGGGAGGGAGTCCTCGCCTCTGACCCTGGTGCCACCTGAGGGGTTTTTCAGGTTGGTAGATCGGTTGCAGGGTAAAGGCCCTGAACTGGTGGAGGGGTGTGTTTCCCTCAAGGGGGGCCTGTGTGCTCCCCAGGAAGTCCTGGTGTGCCAGGCAGTCTGCTGCCCAACTCTAGAGGAGTGTGTTGTCCTTGGGGGGAATTGGTGTACTCCCCCAGAAGTCCTGGGTTGCCAGGAACAGGTCCAGCCTAAGGGACCCTGGGTTGGAGGGCCAGGTCCAGGGTGTCGCCCCTGACCTGGAGGAAGGGGCGACTGCTATCAGTGCCCCTACCGCTTTGTGTTATGGGGGCACCTCTCCAGATGGGAGGGTGCAGGGCCCCAGTAAAGGGGGCGGGGAGAGGCCAGCCTCACCCCTGACCTCCGCCCAGTCTAAGGGTACAGACCCTATGCTGGGATGCCAGTTGCAGGATAGAACCCCTGAAGTGGTGGGCGAATTATGCAGGACACCTGCCACAGGTGCCCTGACAATTCTGGAAGGGGGTACCGCTTCAGGTGGGAGGGTACCGAGCCCCAAAGAGGAGGACCAGGTGTGGGAAAGCCCACCCCAGTCTCCGGCCCAGCCACTGGGTACAGGCCCAGGGCTGGTGGGCCAGTGTCAGGGTGTCTTGCCTGACCTGATGAGAGGGAGAGTGGGTAAAAGGTGCCAGGCACCTGGGGCCACTGCCCCCCACTCTTTGATGCCACAGCGTCAGACTTGGGTCTCCTCACTGACTACTGTCAGTGGCCACTGTGGCTTGTTGTCTATCTGTTGGGACACACCTGTGAGCCAGTTAAGGTTAGGTGCTGCACAGGTGGTGTCCACCGGTGAGGAGGAGGACCAGGGGTGGGAAAGCCCACCCCAATCTCCGGTCCAACCGCTGGGTACAGGCCCAGGGCTGGTGGCATGCTTGACCTGACAGGAGGGAGAGTGGACAAAATGTGCTGGGCACCTGGGGCTCCTGCCCCCCGCTTACTGAAGCCACCGAGGTTTGAGAGCCCTGAGAGGTATAGGGCCTGGGTCTCATCGCTGACTACTGTCAGTGGCAACTGTGGCTTGCTGTCTCTCTGTTGGGACACACCTGTGAGCAAGCTAGGGTTAGGTGCTGCACAGGTGGTGTCCACAGGTGAGGGGAAGAGTTCCCCATTGGTTGTCGTAGTGGGCCCTAAGAGTGTGGACCAGGGGATCCCACAGGGTTCGGAGTGGCGTAGAACTGGAGTATGCCCCTGCAGTCGTGGGCCAGATCCATGTTCTATCGCCCAAAGCAGGGAAGCCCATCAAGGTAGTGATTGGTCTCCCCTGCGTTTCGGCTGGAAGGGGGTTGTGTTGGAAATGGCCCTTTTTGCAGGGTTATCCCTAAACTTTTTGCCTTCCTCCTATATTTTTTCTATCCTGTTTTTGTTGGCTTTATGACTCTGGGCACTTTACCACTGCTGATCAGTGCTAAAGTACATATGCTCTCCCTATGTAAATATGACATGTGAATTGGTATATCCATGATTGGCTTATTTGGTTTACCTGTTAGTCCCTAGCAGCATGGCCTGTGTGTGCCCAGGGCTGGTAAACCAAATGCTGCCGGTGGGCCTGCAGCGCTGGTTTGCGCCACCGACAGAAGCAGCTTGTAAAGTGTGTCTCAGACCTGCCACTGCAGAGTCTGTGTGCAGTCCAGAACTGCCATCTTGGCTGTGAAGTGCACCCACTACCCAGCCTCTGAACCTTCCCTTGGCATCATGTAAGTCACCCCTATGGTAGGGTGCATTGTATGTGTAAGGTAGGACATGCCCTGGTGTGTAGCACGTCCTGATAGTGAATTACACCCAATTTCGTTTTTCACTACTCTAAGGCTATCTGTTCTCCACAGGCCAGAATGGGCAGTTTGACTATTACACTCTATAGTCCTAACTGACCCCAGGAACATGGTAGAAAAACAAATTTAGTATGTCTGAGCTCAGAATATTAAAATAAATCTGTTAGTGAAGTTTATTTTTATATTCTGGGATTGAAAATACCACTTTTAGAAAGTAGGTATTTTCTTGCCTAAGCCTTCCAGTGTGCTCTGCTGTTATGTGTATTGGCTGTCTGGTTCTGGAGTGACAGGGCTGGGGAATTCCAGGAGACAGGGTCAGGTGTCCCAGTGGTGAATAGAGAGATCTGCATCTAGATGGGTGGGAGGAGTTGCACCTGGGACCTAATTAGGGCTGTGCCTTCCCTCCACAATGCTGGCTCCACCTCCTGTGGTGCGTCTGATGTCTCTGCCCTGCACTCTGAAAAGAAAGAAGCAGCCTGGTAAACAAAGTGCTCCAGGACTGAGCAGAACTGGTTCTGGCTGGGTTCAGTGACTTGTGACTCTTTAGAACAAAGACTTTTGGGGTATAAATATTTGTGCTGAAACCCCTCCAATTTGTATTGCTCCTGGACAACAAGAAGAACCTCTGTCCGTGTAACTGAAGGAATCTGCAGGAGGTAACTGTCCTTGTGCTTGTGTTCTGTTTCTTGGACTGGCCTGCAGTGGTTACTACTGGACTTGGAAGAAGAAGAAAAGGACTTTGAAGAGAACTTTTATTTCAACTTGCTAAAGCAATCACCCAAGGGCTAGAAAAGAGATAGCCTCCTGCTGGAGTCTCAGGCACATCAGACTCCACCACCAGCCTCCTGTTTCCTCCCAGCGAGGACTTCTATCTGCAGGTGATGCTCCTGTGAGTTCCAGGGCCTCTAGTTCTACTACAGAGAAGAGAGTGCTGAAAATCGTCACTAACGCCCGTTTGCGAGCCGCCGCAGCTAAAGCGCGTACGAAAAATCATGGCGCTGCTGCCGCTGAGTGCTCACTACCAGAGATCATCGCATCACACGTTTGCGGGCTTCCAAATGCTCGCTGACCTCAAGATTATCGCACATTTGCGGGCTGCCAAAGGCTCGCTAACCCGAAGATCACCGCATCGCATGTTTGCGGGCCTCCAAGTGCGCACTAACCAAAGATCATCGCATCGAGTTCACGACATCGCAGCGCGGATGCTGGGCGTCCGCCATTTTCATAGCATCGCACCCGAATCGTCGCTCCCTCACGGAGCGCCATGTCTTCTCATCGCAACAGGGTCGCACACGCAACAGGCTCGGCGCATCATCCTCCCTTGCGGCAAGTATTTCAACGCATCACCGGCTTAGCATGGAGAAGTTTGTCGCTTTGTCCTGCACACAGTTTCGCGCATCATCCTCCCTTGCGGCAAGGATTCAACGCATCACTGGTCACGCGTGAGGAAAATCATCGCTACAGTTCCTTAGCGACATTTTGGTTGTTTTGCTACAGAATCCAGGAACTTTGTAAGTAAAAGGGTCGCAGAGACCACTGCTTTGAACTGAACTCCTCTTTGCACACTTTGAACTATTTTTGCAGAATTTCAAGAGTAACCCTATTTTCTAGTATTGTGGCTTTTTACTGTTATTGGTCTTGTGTTAAGTCTATATATAAAGATACTTATTTTTTATATCTACTTGTGTGGTGTCCCTTTGTAGTGTTCCTCACTGTGTTACTGTGTATGGTCATAAATACTTCACACACTGCCTCTGAGATAAGCCTAGCTGCTCGTGCTATGTACTACAGGGTTGAGAAGGGGTTATCAAAGGGTGTAGCCCGCTTACTCTGACTTAGGAAGAAGGGTCCCTACTTGGACAGTGGCAAGCCATTGCCAACTAGAGACCTCCATTTCTAACAGTGGGAGGAGTAGCACCTGTACCTGAATAGGGCTCAGCCTGCCTTCTACAATGCAGGCTCCACCCTGTGTGGTGTGTCTGGAGCCAAGGCTCACACTGACAATGGATATTGTTGTGCACTTGCAGAGTGCCCCCCAGAACTGATTTGAACTGGGCTCGGAGCCCCTTGCACAAAGAGAACAAATACATTTTTGGGTATAAGTATTAGACCTAAAACCCCTGAACTTTAGCTAATTCCTGGAATTCAAGAGGAACCTTTGCCAAGGAGAACAGCTGGAGAGACTGAGGAGAAGTACTGCCCTTGCTCTGTGTCTGGGGTTGGCCTGCAGTTGCTGTTTCTGCCAAGGAAAGGAGCAGGAATTTGCTGTGTGCAGTGTCCCCTGTTTTAAGGAGCTCTCCTAGGGCCTGAAGTGAGCTGGCCTCCTGTTCAGAAGTCTCAGGGACACAAAGACTTCACCCTCAGCTCCCCTGAACTCTGCTGTTGTGAGTTCTGACCTGCCTTGAGGTGCTTGTGGCAGTTTTGGGTCTCTCGAGGTGTTTGCTGCTGTTTGGGAGCTGGAAGAAAGAAAAAACTCAAAGAACTACAGAAATCAATGCATCGCTTTTTTTCCTACTGTTTTCCTGACTCATCTCCACGGCGCGAGAAGAATTTCCATGCATCGCTGTGCTGCTGCAGAAACCGCCGCAGTGCCTGTTGCCGCTATAAGAATCGACACATCAAGGGATTGCGGCTGAAGAGGACGCTATGCCACTACGAAGCAGGGCCGCTCGATATTGGTTAATCCTTGGTTCCAAGGGACCCCCTAAGGTGAATGAATTGTTGACAACGCATACTTTGAAGTGACACAGGCCACAGCTAAGCAAGCAGGCAGGTGTAAGGTAAAAGTGGCAACTGGTCCAGCCGTATTTAAGAACCTTGTTCTGTGAACATGCCTCATAAGAAGGTTCACTCGTGTTTAGAGCTCTGAAAAAAGAAACCCTTGTAAACCTGCAGCTTGAGATCAGGGCGCGGTGTGTAAGGAAGATATGTGAGGTACCAAGTTTTTCCTGTGAGATCTCTTAGGCAATGGGCCGGCTATTCCCAAACAGGTGTCTTTTTGGCAGCGCATCCGGTTCTAATTCAACTTAATAATTACTCAGAAATTATGAGATTGAATGCAGCTTGGGTTTTGTTAGTGACAAATAAATGCCTTTCAAAATGATGAGAACATCGAGACGAGGTGGCCGAGTGGTTAAGGCGATGGACTGCTAATCCATTGTGCTCTGCACGCGTGGGTTCGAATCCCACCTTCGTCGATGTCTTTTGTCACCTCGTTGTAAAGTGTTTATTTAAATCTCATACACTTGCTGTACATTCCAATGAGAAGGAAAATGTGAGGTTTTCAAAACTCAACAGAATGCACAGTCCTGGCCAACTTGCAGATTACAGCAGAAAGTGTTATATGCTCTCATACATGGGTTCAGCCTGTCACTGACCGACCTTTACAGCCCTTCTGTTAAATTTTAACACACGAGGCATTCTGAAGTGGTAGAGTGCTTGCTTACAGGGTGCCAGTGAATGAAATGATTAACCCTGGAGCAGGGCTGGCTTTAGCGTTGGTGGTGCCCTGTGCAACAATATTTGTTGGCGCGCCCCAATGACCACCTCCGTTAGGGATTCCCTCACTACCACCCTTCAACAGTGCACCTCGTGTCCCCATAACTACTTTCTCACAGATTCATTATATTTATTTTATAGCACCACTCATAGCAGTGTAGAGTGTCAGAGCTTTTTACATCACACATATTACACAGAGACAATCAATCCGGTGGCATAGCTAGCCTTTTGGCCGCCCGTGATGGTCACTGCATTTTCCACCCCACGGCAGCCGATTGAAGAGTGGGGGGGAATTGCCACCCCGAGACAGCAGATAAGAGCGAGGGAGGCACCGCTGCCAAAACTCATGCCGCTTGGAGTGGCCCACCTCTCTTCTCCCCCTTACTACGCCGCTGATTCAATTATATGTGTGTAAATCAGTTTATGGGAAACATTACATAAGGCAGAGGACTACAATAGGAGTCATGTCATCCATACTGGTAGGCAGTTTATTTTAAGAGGGCTTGGTCTGGAGAAGCACAAACTTAGAATATAAAACTTAACACTGTGGTTGGGGGTTCTGGTTAATAATAAGAATTGATTTTTTCCTCCAATGAACCTATTTTGCAACATTAGGATAATAAAAGACTGGGGATAAAATCATAACGCTCTAACCCATAGCATGCAGTTTTCATGCAGCATTTTGATGATTGTGAATGGCTCACTGTTCTACATTAGGATTTTAACTTAAAAACTGCAAGTAACAATGGGGCATATTAACAATGCGGCGATAACAAATTATCGCCGCTTTTGCGGCCGTTGTCGGCCGAAAAGCGACGATAATTTTATCGCCTTATCAGCAAAGACACGCTATCGCGTGTTTTGCTGATTTTGCTCCCGTTTCCAGCACGCCTAACTTTGCATCGCTAATGAGATGCAAAGTAGGCGTGTCTGTGGAAACAACATGGGTAAATATCACAAAGGCAGCTTCGTGATATTTACAATGCGGGGAAGTGATTATTTAAATCGCGCTAAGTATGCCTTAACGCAGGAATTTAACGTCTGTTAAATTCCTGACTAAGGCATACTTAACATGGGGGGTGGATTGTGTGGCTAAGACCACATGCCCCTATTATCAAGGGTATCACCGTTTTCCATGGAACATCGCTGGAAAACTAGCGATGTTCCATGGAAAACATCGCTATTGCTAGGATAATTATCGCCATTGTGCTGAGCGTTGTTAATACAGCGCTAGCATGGCGATCATTATCTGCGATAGCCGGCGTAAAACATTTTAACGCTAAGAGCGGCCTATAGGATCTCTCTGACAAAAGCAGTAGACCTGCTGCAGATCAAAGCTTATAAATTCTCCCTACTTCCACGGACAAAGTAATTTCACAGTCATGCGCACATACACTCATCATACGCTGGTGGGGCCCATTACACCAACATTCATTCTATTACTCTATCCACACTGGATATAAGAGAGAATTCTTTAATCAATCTGCACCTAATGTGAGGTCAATGCAACCAAATTGAATTATCTTGAGTCTTGATAAAAACAATTTAAACACATTTGAGATCTCAATAACATGACAAAGAAATAACCACCCGACACTGTAATTCAAACCAGAATTATTTTATCTAAATTAATTCATATAAAAAGCCATTTAATTGCAAAATCATTATTCTCATATTTACCTATTCTGGCTAAATATCGTTCTCTAAGTCAGGACAGGTCTCTCAGCAAAGAATTAAAGTCTCTCGAGCTGTAATGTAGAGTCACCGTCCTCTCAGTCAGCATCGGTCTTCTGAGCATAAGTTCAGGAAGAAGTGGCCTAGACCCTCTCTAGTCTAGTAATATTTATACTAAAATTTACATACTAGAAGTTACAAACAAACTCTAAAACGTCCGTTGAGCAGGAAAGGATGTCAGCTTGCAACATTAGAAAAATCTCCGCTCACGGATATCTCAAAATTCTAAATAAGGAAGTAGGAAGTCCAAAACTAATTTGTAACATCCATGGATGCTCTTCTCCGGAATTGTATCACTCGCAGTGATGCCACCACAAGTTTATCAAAATGTTCATTTGTGACAAATGTTCTCTACCAAGGATAACTGGCGGTCATCCCAGAGTTGTCATCTTTTTTCATAACTTTAGTTCAGGCAGAGGCCGAGGTCACAATCAGCGAGGCCTCTCTTCATATTTCATCTACTCAAATACAGGCTGTAGATGTCGGCCATTTTCTTAGCAGGCCGCAATGGACAACTTAATTAAAAAGAAACATAAAACAAAGTTACTACATCGTATTGATTATACAGTGTTAATTCCCACTAATACCCTTATGTGTACGTATTTAACTAGCCATTTGCGACATAAAGAAGCATTAAAGCATATTATTTTAAAGCGCAATCACATAACAAATATCACATAAGCCACACTTATTTAATTAATTTGCTCACCAACTTAGTTCACTTATTAATTTAGCCATGCAATTGCATTCCCACGTATAGTTCTTTCAATAATAAGGTTGGTTAATAAAAAACTCGACAAAACTTAGTACTTAATAATTAATCATTAGTAATTTTAATTAAAACATACAAAAATATAAACTGATGTTTGGGTTTAAATAGAAAACCCTGCTCCAGCAATCCCCCCTTTGGTGATATATCATCACCACAAAAATCCAACCCAAAAAATTTAGTTCCCCCTTTTTAGGAAAAATCCAAATGTCTTTTTGTTCTTTCATTAAACTCCAGTTTCTCTTTCATCATCTCTTTTTGTTTCTAAGTACATGCTTTCCCTAAACTCTTCCAATTCTATTTCTTGTGGGTCTCTTTTTGACCTCTTTTGTCTCTTTTCAACATTTTCTTTCATTATTTTCTTTTTATTCCTCCTATATCTACAACATAAACACCCTAATCTAAGAATCAATAAAGCAACAATCACACATGTCAATGGAAATAATATCTTACCAAAAATGGTACTACCTATCTTAGCTATAAAATTCTTAACAGCAATCATCTTATTAGCCATTTTAGTCCAGATACTTTCAGCTTCCAGTGGTACTAATTCTTCATGCAAATCAGTAATATTTTTGATATAGACTTTTAGATCTTTGCTTTCATCAGGAATGTAAGTGCAACAATGTTGAACTTTCAGCATTCCACAGACTCCACCCTCTTTTGCCAATAGAATATCAAGGGCAAGTCGATTTTGCATAGACATGGCGCGTAAGGCAACCATCTCTGTATTTACCAATAGAAACCCTCCAGCGGTGTTTGTCGATAAACGATCCACCACTGTTGACAACTTTCGAATTCCATATGCATTTAGTGAAATTCCCACTGCTGGTATCAAAGCTCCAAAAATATCTCCTACAATTTCTGTCCAAATTTCTCTTTTAAAACGTGTTAGTAGATTAATTTGTTCTGCATCTTCTATTCTATCCATATGGAAAATCTTTGGAAAGACCAGGCCAACATAGCATGTGCCATACCAATGGTCAGGCAACCTATAATAAGCTTTATTCCCACAAATATAATACACTCCCGGGAAAACTGGATCTTCTCCTCCTTTGAATCCCCATCCTGTTGCAATAAGGTATGTATCATGGCACTCACTAGTCCCAACAAAATAATAATCATATTGTGATTTCCTTCTGGTAATGCAAAGTTTACCCTTCTGTGGTGCATCTAAAGCCAAAATTGGACTGGCCCCATTCTTCAACTCTTTTCCCATCTCAATGTCCCACATTGTCTCACTCAATTTATATCCTCCTGCCTTTTCATGCATACCCACTCTCCTTTTCTCTACCATGTCCAGGAAAGCTTCTTCTTCTTCTTTCAAACTACAAGTTAAATTGTTTCTAAAAATGTAATCTAATGTTAATTCTTCTGTTTCAATAAAAATCTCACCTAAAATGTTAGCTTCTTTAGCAGGATTCAGTTTTTTATTCACAGGCAATTGCCCAAAAATGTTATCCTTATTAGACATGTCATAATCTATTTTCCCTAATAAATAAAAAATACTAATCAACACACTACATGAAATTCCATACGTAGCCGGAAGATGATGATAAGTAACTCCCTCTGAAACGGATGCAGGTAACTGCATACAGACGTAGCAATCCCTTACCTCCATTGTCTTTACATATTCATACAATAATTTTGAAAAAACATTGCTAGAAAAATCATTAATTGACCTATCCTTGTGTATGTATATATTACTAATCCTAGTTGGTACTACTTTCTGTGAATTCTTCCCTATGTTAGTCATATTCTCAGTATGTATTCCCAAAGTGTCTACTGTAACTCTAAAAGTAACTAATAAAGCAAGCACACTCCATAGTAGCATCAATAGTCCAGTACAGCAGCAACACATTTTGCACCATCTTTTCAGGAAGGTACATCTACTTTGATTATTTTCTGTGTTAGCCATCTTATTACTTTGACTGTGTCTTTTGACTTAGCCTCTACTACTCCACTACTGAATCTTCTAGAACAGCAAACATCCACTAGATCGTTACAATTTGTTAATTTTTCTTTTAGATTTCTTTTTCTTCACTCTTCTCCAAGTGACTCCTTTAGTTCACTCAATTTGGATTTTCATCACTTTTCACTTTTTCTTCATCAACATCAAATTGTATCAGATCCTGAACATCTGTCTCTTCTCCAATGTCAGACAAGATAACTTTCAGGATTCCAACAGGTTCTTCTTCCACAACCACTTTCAGTAAGGTCCCCTCTGGATTTCCTTGACTCTCTGCCTCTTCTTCTTCTTCAGACAGTGCCACATACGTCCATTCTGGTGACCTATACTTCTGGTTGGGCTTTCTGATTCTCTTGATCTCCTCTGGTTCCTTTGGTTCTTTTCGTTCTTCTTCTTTCGCTTGATTTTGGCTTGACACCTCGTTCACCTGTTCAGCTTTCGATGAGTTAACTCGTGTTAGTCGATATCTCAACCTCTTTATCTTGTTAGGCCAAAGATCTCCTTTTACACTTCTTTTCTGTTTCACTTCTCTATTGTTCCTTTCTCCAATCCAAGTTCTCTTTCTCAGAACTCGACCCTCTGGTATCTCATTCTCACTCTCATCTGATTCTGTCTCATTTGCCTCTTGTTCATCAACAATTCTCTCTTTTTCCACAGTCTTCTTCTCCACTGATTGAGATTTCCCTACTACTGTCCCTCCTCGGGTCTCCGACACGCAATCTTCTTGCTGTCTACTTATCCCTTCCCCTAGCTCATCATGAATGTTCCCTACACCTCCTCGGGGGTCTTCCGCAATCTGTCCCTCTCTATCTTCTTCTGACCCTACTTCTCCAAGATTGATCTCAGATGGATTCCTCTCAACTTCTTCATTTGACTCAGGTATAGTCTCTGTGGAATCGCTCTTTTCTTTTCTTTCTTTCTCTTTATCTTTTTTCACTACTCGTTAGAACTTCAGGCACTTTTCCAGAATCTGAACTCTCTTCTGAGGTTCGCAATGTTCCTCTTGAAACTCTCGAAACTTCTTCTGGTAAGAAAAAAGAATCACCTGACTCTCTTTCTGACTCTCTTTCCCCCCTTTCAGGATTCTTTTTTCTTCTCACTGTTTCAGTGTCTGCATCATCACTGGAATCTGACTCTTCAAAGTACTCTTTCCCAGTCCCATCCTTTGGATTTGGAACTCTCAGAGTATGACTTGCATGGATCCAGTTCTTCACTCCAGCACACTTTACAGCAGTCGTTGTAGTCAGAATGACTTGTCTTGGCCTTCCCCACCTTGGAACCAAGCAATTTCTTCTTCTGTGCACTTTTATTCTCACCCAGTCCCCTGGGCTCAGATCATGGGCTGCCTTTTTTTCAAGTGTTGTGGCGTCTTCTCCAACCTGGTGAAACACAGAATGAACTGCGTCAGCCAGGCCTTTACAGTAATCCAAAATCATGTCATCAGTTATAGTCATCAGCTTGTTGACCGGCACAAATGCATGTCTCATTGCACGTCCCATTATTATTTCATGTGGACTCAACCCCGTAGTTCTGTCTGGAGTAGATCTAATAGTCATCAGCACTAGAGGCAAGACATCAGGCCATTTCATTCCAGTGGCTAAACACATCTTGCCAATTCTGTTTTTGACTGTACCGTTCATCTGCTCAACAACGCCAGAAGCCTCTGGTCTGTATGCACAATGTAGCTTCTGCTGTATACTCAATGCTTCACAAATTAAACTCATGAGTTCATTATAGAAGTGTCCTCCTCTGTCTGACTCAATTGTCACTGGGAACCCGTACCTAGGAATCAACTCTCTTAACAGCAACTTGGCCACTGTTATTCCATCATTTCTCCTAGTTGGATATGCTTCCACCCACCTCGAGAACAAACAGACTACCACTAGAACATACCTCAATATATTGACTTGGGGCATTTCAATGAAATCTATTTGCATTCTGGTAAAAGGACCTCCCTCCCTACCTATTGTTCCTAGGCTCACCACTGTTTTCTTTCCAGGATTGAATTGCTGACAAATTAAACATCTTTGACAGATGCTCTCTGCTATCAGCCTAAACTTTGCATTGTACCAGGTCTGTTTAAAGGATCTAATCATAGCATCCCTCCCCAGGTGTCCCTGTCCATGATACATTCTTGCCATTGTTGACAACATAGCATTTGGCATAACTGGTCTTCCATCCCTATAGATCCATACATGATCTTTTTCTCTTGGTGCACAACTTGCCTTGATCCAATCTTTCATTTCCTCATCTCCTGCTTCATCTTGCAACTGCCTCACCTCCTCCCATGTTTCCATCACATTAGTAAACATCACAGAACAAAAAGACATTTCTTTCTCTTTTCCCCTGTTAATGGAATGATTGTTCTTTGCACAATACTGTGCTATGTCATTTGCAAACCTGTTTCCAAGAGTAACAAAATCATCACCATGTCCATGAGCAGCACATTTTACAACCGCTAGCTCTTTAGGCAGCTGTATCGCCTCAAGCAATTTCCCAATCACTTCAGCATTCTTTATAGGAGTTCCACTCGAGGTCAGGAAACCTCTCTGTAGCCAAAGCTGCCCGAAATCATGAACAACTCCGAATCCGTACTGACTATCAGTCATTACAGTCACTCTCACATTTCTTCCAATCTTGCAAGCTTTTGTCAGTGCCACCAATTCCGCTACCTGAGCAGATTTAACTCCTTTCAAAGGTGAAGCTTCCATAACCTCTGAAACTTTACACACCGCATATGCAGCACTCAGCACACCTTCTTCTGTTCTCAGACATGATCCATCCACAAACAACACATGATCACTCTCAGGCAGTGGCAGATCTCTTATGTCTGGTCTCAGGTTTTGTACAGTAATCAAGCACATCCAAGCAATCATGATCAACATCATCTCTCACACTCACATTTTCAGCATCTGGCAATAGTGTTGCTGGATTCACATTCACACATCTCTCAAGAGTCACATTTGATGCTCCCAGAATGATTTTCTCATATTTAGTCAGCCGACTATGTGACATATATTGAGTTCTGCTTCTTGTCAAAAGAATTGCCACATCATGAGGTACGAACACCCGTACAGGATATCCCATTATTGTACCCTCACTCTGTTCCAAGCTTCTGCATGTAGCAGCTACTGCTTTCAGGCAACCTGGTAAACCCACAGCTACTGGGTCAAGTGTTGATGAGAAGTATGCAATTGGCCTCCTCAGACGCCCATGTTTCTGGATTAACACTGAAAGTGCACATCCATTCCTCTCACTACAGTACAGCTCAAACTCCTTCTCATAGTCTGGCATTCCTAGAGCAGGGGCTTCACATAATCTGCTCTTTAATTCTTCGAATGCTGCCATTTGTTCAGCATTCAATTCCAATGGGTCTTTTATGTCACTCTTGGTCAATGTAATCAGTGGCTTTGCTATCAGGGAAAAGTTACTTATCCACTGACGACAATAACCCACCATTCCCAGAAACATTCTCACTTCTCTCTGGGTCATTGGGGCTCTCATTCCGCTGATAATTTTGATCCTGTCAATGGTCACTTTTCTTAGACCTTTTTCAATATTGTGTCCAAGATAATGTACTTCTTTCTTGCAAAATTGCAATTTGGCTGGAGATACCTTTAATCCTCCATCAGCCAGATGATTCAATAAAGCTATGGTATCTACTTCACAGGCTTCACGTGTCTTCGATGCCACAAGTAGGTCATCGATATATTGTACTAGTACTGAGCTTTCAGGCATGGTCAGACTTTCCAAGGATTTCTTCAGCAACTGATTGAATATTGAAGGACTCTCTGTATACCCCTGTGGGATTCGGCACCATGCCAAAATACGCTGTCCAAACCGGAATGCAAAAATCGGCTGGCTGTCATGATGCAATGGAATTGAAAAGAAAGCATGACACAAATCAATTACTGTGTACCATTCAGCATCATGGGGAATCTGATACAAAATCACTGATGGATTTGGCACAATAGGACAGCATGATACCACAATTTTGTTAACCTTTCTCAAATCCTGTACTATTCTGAACTTCCCATTAGGTTTCTTCAGTCCCATTATAGGTGAATTACATGGGCTACTCAGTAACTCTCTTAAAACACCTTGCTGAATCATTTTGTCAATTATTGGTGTTATTCCTTCAATTATCTCTGGTGTCAATCTGTATTGTGGGATATTAGGATAAGAGATTCCCTCTTTCACTGTAATCTTTACTGGATCTACATTATTCATCAATCCCACATCCTCTCCAGTAAAATCCCAAACTGCTGCTTTCACTGTGTGTCTCAACTCTTGAGGCAAGTCATCTGGATTAAATACAGCATATGTTCCAACAATCTCATTTTCTCTATTATCTAGAGTTACTCTGTATAAGACATCCTCATCCGGTGTCTCAAAAGCTATTCCATCCGGAGTACAAAAAATTGTGCAATTCATTTTACACAACAAATCCCTACCTAACAAGTTCACTGGACTAGTGTCACACACTACAAACCTGTGCATGTCTGAAAATTTCCCTATCCTTACCCTTACTGGTTCAGTAAGACGAGTCCTAATTTGTGTATTAGATACACCAACCACTTGGATTTCTTCGTCCGAGAGAGGAAGATTTCTTATATCTGCTGACCTGACAGTTGATCTCGTCGCTCCTGTGTCTACTAAAAAAGTAACACTTTCCCCATTTATTTTACCGTCTACAAATGGTCCTGCCTGGTCTATTTCTAGAGTTGCTCCAAGTATGCACTCTTCCTCCTCTCTTCGGCACCGTCAGAAGTCCCCTTCAGACTCACTCCCCTCATTCTTTAGCCAGTATTGTTGTACTGGATTTGCACGTCTCGGTTTATTTACCTGTTCCTCATTGTAGAATCCCGAGTCTTGATTGTATTTCTGGGATCCTCTGTTCTGTGGCAAAGGCGGTTTTGGCTCTTGATTCTGCTGCTTGACAACCTTCTGCTGTTGCTGCGGATGATTACACCCCTCGTTCTGCACCTGTTGATTCAAGGATTGATTGTCATTATTCACTAATGGTGGATTCGTACACTCGGATCTCCAGTGCCCTAATTTTCCGCAGTTGTGGCACGGAAATTTCTTCTTCGCCTCCTCAATGTTCCCCTTTCCTTTTCCTGTACCATATCTGGGCCTATTTCCTGGATTATTTGCTTGTTCAACCAGCTGTGCTTCTTGTCTTTCTGCAACCTTCACCTGTGCCCACATTGCTTTTTCCTTCAGCTTTCTTTGTTTCGCCTCAATTTCATCACTGAAGTACTTCGCATGTGTCAAGATCTCATCAATCTTCTTACTCTGCCAATCAACTGTGTGCTCACGTATCATTTCACTGATTTCGGGTCGCAAACCATATACAAATCTGTATACAAAATGACTCAAATCCTTATCACCCAGATGTTCATCTCCACTGAACTGTTTAAAAGCCAGTATTAACCTTTCATAAAAGGCATGAACTGATTCTTTTACTTCCTGATGTGTTCGATCTATCCTAACCCAATCTGTCTCTTTAGGAGGTACCTTATTCTTCAAGAACACAATGACCTGTTCATATTTCTTCATAACCTCCGGATCTGGAGCTCCTGTTCTTTGATCTCTCGGGTATTCTTTAGTGGGCCAATCTATGACTATTTTACACTCTGCCCACAAGTCTGCTGCAACAATTATATCAAACAGACTATTCAGGTCAATCCACAGCACTTTTGACAATTTCACAAACCTCTCAACCTGCCTATACCACTCGACAGGTTTCTCTCTCAGTCGAGGGAAATCATTTGTAAATGACAAAATATCCTGCCTAGTCCATGGGACATGTACATATCCTCCTCCAGGAATCTCTCTCATAGGATAAGCATCCACTGTCTTTTCCTTTTCTCTCATGGGAAATGCTGAGTAAGTTCTGTCCACTGTATCTTCTCTTTTCTTGTACCATCTATCCTTCCACTTTTCCACATCACCCCATTTTCGCAATAATCCAATCATTTCTTTAATCTGTCCTGTTCGGCCAACATCATTTAGATTTTCAATATCCTTATCCGTAAAATCCACTCGGTAAGGCTTCTGTAAAGCTTTCACCTTATCCATGTCAATTCCCATTTCACTCGCTATTCCTTTTAACCTGTCATGTGTATTCTTAGCCCTCCATGTGATGCTCTTACACATGAATAACAACTCTCCATCATGATGATTTTTTAACGTTTCTGTAGGAATTGTTCCTGCTATAAACTCCTCCAGTTCTATACGCAACCTGGCTACATCAATTGCCTGAGAATCTTTATCCTTCCTTTGGAGAACTTTCAACCAATCATTCAAATCCTCAGCCGTTATTTCTGTAGATTTTTTCCCTGTACTCACTTGTTCTGCCATCCTCTGTGGTTCCAAAATTGATCCTCCCATCATAACATTTCTCTCCATACAACCAGTATTCAATCCTGAATTAGGCTGTACATTTAACTCTCCACCACATATGGTATGTCTCAACTGATTCTCTCCCGTCCTCATTCCTGACTGTTCTGGAGAACTAACTAGTCCATTTCCTACATATGGAACTGTTAAACCACTTTCACCCATTCTTTGCTTATCAAAAATAGGCATAACCGGACCTATGGTTACAGGCACTGTAACTGCTTCTAGATTCTTAGTTAGCTCCCTGATTTTCTCTGTCAACTCAAATGTTGTTCTTGCTAATTCTCTTGTTTTTTCATCCTCGATTTCATTCTCTCTTTCTCTCTCTCGCTCTCTCTCTCTTTCCCTTTTTCGCGAAAGAGCTATTACTTTTCAGATCAGGTGTCACAACTTCTGTTTTTATGATTCGCAAAGTATCTCTCATTGGGGTAGCAACTGGTGTTCTCACTTCTGGTTCTTGTCAATATGGAGGTAGTCTCTTGTAGATCATGTCATCCAATACTTCATCCTCATATTCATTAGCCCCATACCTTCTCAATTCTGCATCATGTACCTTTTCCGTACTTTTCCTCCCTTCTGCTTCCTCAACTGTTCTCACAGGATATAGTCCCTCAGTCATACTAGCATCTCGCCATCTCCTCATTCGATCACGATGAGTTTCACGATCATATTTCCTCCCAAACATATACCTATAATTACCTCCACTCCTCTGCTTTTCTCGCTCATGCACCTCATCTTCCCATTCTACCAATGCCTCGAACTGTGTCGGTCTTGGTCTGGGCTCTAGACTCATCATTCTTTCCCGTAAATTTCTCAACACAGCCAGATTAAATGAACCATGTTCCGGGAATGCTAAAACACCATCTTCTCTAGTATATTTAGCCCAATTATCTAACCAAATACAGGTATGATACCCATATTTCGCAACTATGAAGGATGCAGGAGTTCTTGTCGGAGGTAGTAACTCACCTTCTCTAGTTATTATATCCTTATCCTTGTCAAACCATTTTTTAATTTTACTGAACAAGGATTTCTTTTTCTTTTCCTCTGTTTGGTAATACATTTTTGCGTTTACCACAACTCTCTAGTCCTTTCTACAACTGTACGATCTTTTGTCCAATAACAGCGTGATTCACACTAACGCACCAATCCCGGAGCATCTACGTCACCCTGTACTTCTACCAATCCCTGCGCGGCTCACACCAACGCACCAATCACAGTGCTTTCTCTGTTCTAACCCACTGTCCAATCACAGCGCGGTCTTTTCTGACATCAGTAGTCGCTGCAGTCGCTTCTACTCCTGTCTCCTGTCACTCGTCTACCCCTCCTTTACAAAACCTTCTCAGTAGACTTTGTTTCAGATTCTACAAATCTATTAGTTACAACATATAAACATCTCCATTGTCTGCTCCGCTAACCACAGAATAGTAAAGACCTTTCCCACGAGAATCCCGCTTCTCTCTAGAACAGCGCTTACCTCTGCTCTACCACGGAATTATTACTTTCGTTGACACAGTAGCACATCCCTCTACTCTGCCCTTCTAACATGCATCCATTAACTGTTTCCTCCCGGAATGTTCCTAAGAGTCTCACAATCAACTAAATGCCTATACATTCACGCACTTTCACACCAGGAAATGTAGCACATTTACACAGAATCCTGTCTTTCCTGAGAACAGCGAACAATCTGTCCTACTACAGAACTATAACATACGTTAACAACGCAGCGCTTACCTCTGCTCTGTCCTTCAAACAAGCTCAGAGTATACATATTACCTTCCCAGTGATAAGCGTTAACGGCAATCCTAAAAAGGATCCCTGATACCTAAAACCAGAACTTCACAGATAACCTTCGCAACCATACACACTTCTCTTATACAGAAAATATGTCTCTAGTAGTAACACACGACGATGTCACTGAATCGAACCCAGACAATGTGACGCGCAACTTCACTTGTCACACGCTTTTCCCTGCATTCGTACAGGGCCAACAATCCCGCCTTTCCCGAGAGCAGCACTCACTTCCCTCTGCCCTACTACGGAACTGTCACCGACTCCCTACGTCCCAGAAGCCGTACACACTACATATAACTCAATACGACGACTTCAACATTTAGTGTTAGTACATGTATCAACATCAATCAATAAATCCAAAAGCCTATGTACAAGCAATCTATCAGATCAAGACAATAATCAAAACCATCATACTGCTACCAGGAAACTGCTGCAGATCAAAGCTTATAAATTCTCCCTACTTCCACGGACAAAGTAATTTCACAGTCATGCGCACATACACTCATCATACACTGGTGGGGCCCATTACACCAACATTCATTCTATTACTCTATCCACACTGGATATAAGAGAGAATTCTTTAATCAATCTGCACCTAATGTGAGGTCAATGCAACCAAATTGAATTATCTTGAGTCTTGATAAAAACAATTTAAACACATTTGAGATCTCAATAACATGACAAAGAAATAACCACCCGACCCTGTAATTCAAACCAGAATTATTTTATCTAAATTAATTCATATGAAAAGCCATTTAATTGCAAAATCATTATTCTCATATTTACCTATTCTGGCTAAATATTGTTCTCTAAGTCAGGACAGGTCTCTCAGCAAAGAATTAAAGTCTCTCGAGCTGTAATGTAGAGTCACCGTCCTCTCAGTCAGCATCGGTCTTCTGAGTATAAGTTCAGGAAGAAGTGGCCTAGACCC
The DNA here is from genome assembly GCF_964204655.1 of Triturus cristatus. Lineage (NCBI taxonomy): Eukaryota > Metazoa > Chordata > Amphibia > Caudata > Salamandridae > Triturus > Triturus cristatus. Next base: position 721,419,461 of record NC_140595.1, read on the forward strand.
TCTCTAGTCTAGTAATATTTATACTAAAATTTACATACTAGAAGTTACAAACAAACTCTAAAACGTCTGTTGAGCAGGAAAGGATGTCAGCTTGCAACATTAGAAAAATCTCCGCTCACGGATATCTCAAAATTCAAAATAAGGAAATAGGAAGTCCAAAACTAATTTGTAACATCCATGGATGCTCTTCTCCGGAATTGTATCACTCGCAGTGAAGCCACCACAAGTTTATCAAAATGTTCATTTGTGACAAATGTTCTCTACCAAGGATAACTGGCGGTCATCCCAGAGTTGTCATCTTTTTTCATAACTTTAGTTCAGGCAGAGGCCGAGGTCACAATCAGCGAGGCCTCTCTTCATATTTCATCTACTCAAATACAGGCTGTAGATGTCGGCCATTTTCTTAGCAGGCCGCAATGGACAACTTAATTAAAAAGAAACATAAAACAACGTTGCTACATCGTATTGATTATACAGTGTTAATTCCCACTAATACCCTTATGTGTACGTATTTAACTAGCCATTTGCGACATAAAGAAGCATTAAAGCATATTATTTTAAAGCGCAATCACATAACAAATATCACATAAGCCACATTTATTTAATTAATTTGCTCACCAACTTAGTTCACTTATTAATTTAGCCATGCAATTGCATTCCCACGTATAGTTCTTTCATTAATAAGGTTGGTTAATAAAAAACTCGACAAAACTTAGTACTTAATAATTAATCATTAGTAATTTTAATTAAAACGTACAAAAAAATATAAACTGATGTTTGCGTTTAAATAGAAAACCCTGCTCCAGCAGACTTATTTACATTATTTGCTCTTTGTGATGTGCATTCACCCTCTGTGCTACATTACAATGAGTCAACACGTCCGCTAGAGAAAGCACCCATCTCTCTCTCTCCAGAAAGAGCATTAATCACCAGAGTTATCATGACATGTTTATTGTTTCCTGAAAATTGCTGGAGGCCAGGAATACAGCAGCAGGTGCTTTTAAAACCATAATATATGTTGCACCTCCACAGAGTCGGTCCTGCCTACAACTTACTTTGTTAAAATTCACAAACTGAAAGTGAATTACACAACATTGAGCTGGCATAGAATGTCTCTAGTAATCAAGCCGGTAAGAAAACATACTGACGGCGCGAGTATCAATTAAAAAAAAATTCCAAATGTTCACGCAAAAACTTTTAGTTTATTTTCTGACTCATATGCAAAACAAATATTTTTCTGCAGCTCATGGGTGGGCATAAAAGCGTGCCTCCTGATCTATTTAACACTGTCATCTCGCTTCTATTTCTACGAAGATTAACAGGGTGGAAAAGAAAGAGGGACAACTGTGTTCAACAGTGCAGGATTTTGGGCAATGCGACTGGTGCCGATTTCAGAGCCCAAATGGCACCCCCTGACCTAGGCACCCGATGCGGTGGCACCACACGCACCCCCCAAAAGCCGGAACTGCCCTGGAGTTTTTACCCCAACAGTGTCAAGCTGAAAGTAAACTCCTCTCTCCAGCTGGTGGGAAAATATCCCCTCGAGGAATGTTATTCACATCAGAGTAATTTGAGAAATTCCGGTAATTTTGTGTTACTCTTTTGACGCTAAATAATTAAAAATGACACACGTTCACATAATTATGAATAATATGGCAAAAATCCAACAGCAGTGTAACAGGAACCATGAATTTAGAGAGCACGAGAGGCTGCTGGATGCTGCTGTTCCTGGTCTGTTGCATTGAGCACTTTTTTCTCAGAGCAGAATGAATCCTCTGGTGCATTTTGGATGCTACTGTTCATTAATTTATTACCAAGCAAATAGGGCTAAATGCTCCTCACATAATTTTGCAAAAACTTGTGCAATTTCATAGTCATTTCACGTAAGTACACAACAGCAAGTTATGAGAGTTACACCCACCCCTAATTATTACTTGCTTAAACCATGTTCATTGCCCGATGAAGGAGAGTTATGTATTCCTGAATTGAAAACCGGAGGGTGGACTGCCCAGCAGACATCAAACTGTTCTTTTTCTGGTTGAACAATTTGGAAATTCCCCTATCTGACGAGGCAGTAATGACCATTAAGGCCTTCATCTGGGGTTCAGCGAGACCTCGCCTGACAATCCGTCAGCTTATCGCCCATATATCAGCAGGATGACTGGGCCTGTCCTCTGTGGAGCATTATTCTCTAGCCTTTCATTTGGTGCAAATGGAGTACATGCACCCTCGGGTCCAAGACCCTCCGCTATGGGTTGCGTTGAACAAAGACTCCAAGAGACCTCCTTCAGACTACAGGCCCTTTATCTTCCTGGCCAGTCACGCTGGATCTCCCAACCTTATTCTGGAAGCCATGTCCGCCACCAGGATACGGACTCACAAGCACATTTCAGTTGATGTGCATGACAGGGCTCTCGTCTGGAGCAAAACTGGTATTCGCATGCTTGACTGGGGCCCTGGTGAAGAGCTGGAACTCTAACTCTCATGCACCTCATTTCTGGTGGGGAACTCAAGTCTTTTAAGATGCTACAGGACTAATTTAGCCTGCTGCATACTCAACATTGGCATTACACACAATGACATCATTGTCTGCTGAGCAAACTGGGTCCCTAACCCTGGACCATCCTCTGTTCCCCGGTGCTCTCTTACCTTAGCACTTGAGGTCAGTTTAAAGGTGTGATGTCTGGGTTCTACAATCTTCTGATTTGCCACCTCTACTCCCACTCACAATTTGCTAGCCCAGGGTGACCTGGCAGCCTCGTCTGCAGGTGGAATATGATAAGGCGGACTGGGTAGGACTCTTGGAAGCCCTGGAACGGGAGGTCCGGGAAGCATGGATGAAGTTCAGTCTATTTAAGATTCTTCAGGGCTGGCACTGGACCCCGGAACGGCATCAGGTTGCACTGTTGCTCCCTCAGTCTGCCTGCTGGCGATGTAATCACATGCCCTGTGATGTAGTTAATATATACTGGATTGTCCTGCCATTCACTATGGATTTGCCCTCGCCATTTCCGGACCGCCTAATTCTCCTCCATGACTTATGAAACCTTTCCGATCTGATCCATCATGCCTGCCATCAGCTCGTCACTGCCCTTTCAGCTGCCGAGATCTGTATTCTACATCATTGGCATTCTCCACAATTGCTGTCACTTGAGGAATGGCTCATGAAAATGTACAAGACTGCGTTCTATGAAAAGGTAATTTACAGCTTAATGGACAAAGCAGGAATGTTTCTACTCATGTGGTCTCTCTTTCTGCAGGATCTCCCACTCCTTGAATCCGCCATGAATCATGATTCTGTCCCGTCATTGCCACTGCACCCCCCCTCCAGCGTTACTATACTTGGGCTTTGCCTGAATGATCCATTTCCCTGTCCCCTCTCCCCTGCTTCATAGTTTAGTTTTGTCTTCCCTCTCTTCTTTTTCCTCCTGTCCTTTTTCCTTTCTTTTCTTTTCTTCTCTCAATCTGTGGCTTATTTTCTCACTCCTTTCCATTTTTTTCCTCCTTTCTTATATTTTAGTAACGTTTGGTCTTGGTACTACAGATTTCTACTGGACTTGCATGTCATTGAATTTGCTATTTCATTTTTCATACTTAATTTATGCCAATAAAATAATTGATACACAGGTAGTAAAGAACCATGGAATACGGTTAGACAAAAATCTTTCTTTAGACCATCAAATTGCCATAGAAGTTAAAAACATCAATTTCTAGAAGATTCTACATAGAAATATCCTCAGACTACTCCAGGTACCTCACTGCAGTCAACTTACCAGGGCTCTGGTATTAACTACTGAAATGTTGTTTATGCAGCCACCCATAAGAAGGAGAACTTACAGCTAGGGAGTCTACAAAATCTATCAGCCAGGGTATACCTCAACCGTAAGATCCGAGTCACATTTCATGGGCCTTTCACTGGCTTCCATTAATACAGAGAACAATATTGAAATTTAGCTGGACTGTGCTAGAAACAAATACAATTGCAATAAACACAGAGGAAGTTTGATCAAGTTGCAGGCACCCTGGAGTGCACTGCTTCGAAATGACAGGACCCCAGCAGTGCTTTAAATGGGCCGGTACTCACCGGTACTGAGTACCGGCACTTCCAAATTGTTCCACCTTCAGTACCGGAAATTCTCCTTGGCCAGGGAGAGTACCGGTACTCTGGGGCAGTAGCCAGGCTTACATTACAAACGTGTAGCAACGTTGTTTGGACAGGCATAGCCAGTCTCATCAGAAACAGCAATCAGGCGCGCAACGTCCATAGAGCTCACAGGGCTTCAGCACCCCCCCCCCCCCCCCCCAGGCCCCCTCCCCCCTCGTGTCTCATCCCGGGCTGAGGCAGCTTCTGGCGACTGTCTAATTGCAGCCGCACCCGAGTACTTCACAGGTCTTTAAAAGACCATTCACTTGCTAACGAGGCTTTGTTGTGTTTTCACCCCTTCTTAGAGCCCCTGCATCTCCACACATATTGCTGGAAGAATGAGCATCTCCCCCTCCCCCCCGAAATTATTTGTGGGCCCCCCACTGAAATTTGGCTCTCGTTGCGCCCCTGCTGGCTACGAAAGGAGCTGTGAATGTGTGCATTGACAGACGATCCTAGATGGCGGCCAGTATCGATAATGCCTCGATTGAAACAAAACCTGCTGATATTTTCTATTTACATAGCTCCTCTCACTCTTCTGCTTCGCCACCTAGAGATCCGGGTATTTACAGCACAAACCTCGAGGTGAAACAGGCGTCCTGTCGTAGTTTGGCAATCATGGGAACAGCAGTTTCAGAACATTTGCTAGTGAAACAAAATAATAGCTCAAGGAACTTTCTGGTCAGGACTCCTTTTACTTTTGGGCAGTCAGCAGGGAGCGCTACCCACACAATCCCAATGTAGCGCTACGCGCTAAATCCCAAATTGGTATGAATTCGAGAAACGTTTGTGCACCTTTCTCTTGCAGTCATAATGGGGCTGTATGAAACATGGGAAATGATGACATTGGGTGCTGAGTGCCTGTTGTCAGACTGAGAGTGGAGGGGGATGCCACTAATCATCAGGGTAAACGCATACATTTAAAGTACAGCTTGGATATTGCATTTGTAAAAATCAGTTTTAGCGAATGATGTGCGTGTTGTGTCTGTGTGAGAACCTACGTGTATGTGTGTCACAGATGTGCACTATGAGCTGATATGGAAAAGAGTTATTCTATTTCAGCAGATTACGCTGATAACTTTTCAATGCAGTAGAGTTCTGTGCTGCATTGGATGCTCATTAACACATAATGAAGAGGGCATACCCAGGAAATGTGAATGCGACTTCATATATTGGCACGGTGAAGTTTTTTTTTTTTTTGGCATATTTATATAGTGCGAACTCGACCCGAAGGTATTGGAGCGCTTTACATAGCACCGTATTTACATTACAAATTCAGGCACGGAGAGATTAAGCGATTTGCCCAGAATCACAGCATCTGGACGCGACCTCGAGGCTTGAACTCTGGTTTCCAGCACCAAAGTCGGCAGCGTAGCCGACGGACCACATCCTCTCCCCGTTATAGTGCCACTATGCACAGCGCTACATAAAACTCCTACATAAATAATTCAATACTTACCATGAAAATGCAACCTTATATCTTATATCAACTATGCAGTTTATATAATTTGTATTTCAGTGCCAGTGTCGGTGAAGTAAAATACACACAAACAATATCTATTTCTTCATCAACATTCCCAGATGTACTCCGAGAATATCTTGATCTCATTGGATGCTGGCACCTTGCCCCGCCCCTAACCCCACCCAAAGTCCCGCCCATGTCCACAGCTCAATTTTATGAGTACCTGCACTTATTTTTTCCCATTTAAAACACTGGACCCCATTGATTACAAAATGGCTACCCAGGAACGCCTCAGCTGAGTAACCAACAGGTGACCCCAGACACTGAAGAATTCCTGTTCATCCTCTTCATAGGATTAGACACAGCTGTCTGAGATCTTCTTTCCTATCAACAAAACAGTAAGTGGTTCTAACTACAAGCCATTGTTTAGCAAAATATTTCCTAACCCATGTGACATGTTTACAGTGGTCCAGACCTCAACCTCCCAGATCTACTGGGAAAGGAAGATGAGTAGAGTTGCTTATCCCTCAGCAATTTGGTAACGGGCCTGGAGCAATGCACACTAGCTGCAAGAACGAGCCATGCTAAGGAACTCACCTAGACCACAGCTGGAATTTAGGACTACTGACACTTCTCCATTTTCCTTCTTGTTGGGTAGGGAGGTTTAACCAGAAGCTAAGGAGAGTCTAACCTTTTGCATTTTTCTCTTCTCCATTAGAATGAGTGAAATGCTCAATTTTTGACATCGGGAACATTTATACACAGTGATAGTGGAAACATTGGGCAATGATTGAAGATGGAGAGATAAGAATCAATCAGTTGGTGGGTGTGTAGATTTCAACAAGCATATAAAGACGGCAGCAACAAGAAGTTGTTGGAGGGAGCAATAACTCCAGTGCATGTGTGAAAACACATGTAGGAAAGTAGCCAGTAGTTGCACCAAGGCCAGCATAGAACCTATGTATATTGCCTTACATGCTCATCAGGAGTAAGAGAGACAGAAGGTAGTTAGACAATAAATGGGGTATGTTAAGGTGCGGGCCAGCAAATATATTTATCATCTCCATCTATGGATATTATAGACTTCTTGGAGGACTAGGACCTAACTGCAAAGAAGGAGAAAGAAAGAGGAAGAGAAAGATAGGGAAACAGAGGGTGCAAGTAGGGATGAAAACCCTATATCTGAATGTATCTGCTTTAATCTTATCATCTGACGATATGGAAGATGCCATCAGTAAATTATTTTTAGCTTTGGGCTTAGTGAAAATATTCATATTCCACTTATTTTGTTGTTATCGAATCGTCAACTCCAAAAATGTTCTCTCACTTGTTCAAATGTATTTTTTTTTAAAATAATAATACTTTGATTTGAAAAGCGTGGCTAATCACCTGTGAGGTCTCTAGGCGCTGTCCATAAGCAGGGGGAGATTAAGTGATGTGTTCAGAATCGCAGGATGTTAGGCCAACCAAGGCTGAGACTGGAGCCTGCATCCCCAGCTCTGGTGTTATGCCTTTTGTCCTCATTCATTACTTAGAAGCGAAAACTCAAGTGAGATGTTATCTACTGCCCGAGGGTGCAACGCCCTTACCCCTCCGGAGTATTGTCTGCTTGTCAGGACCTCATTCAACATTTTGTAGGGTCTTGAACAAAATCTTGGCTTTGGCCCTGGTAATCCTCACTTGTTGGCTCATCAGTCATAATCATTGGGCACCAAAAAGACCTCCTTGAAGTTATTTTTTTTCCTTCTTTTTTTTCCTTCTCTTTTAGCTGATCAAATCTCCTGTGTCCTTCCCGTCCACCATTCCTCCAGTGGTCCCCACATTTCCATTCGTTTGATGGACATGCATTTACTATCAAGTTTGCTAAATCTGTGTGCCGAGATCGCCCACTCCCAAAACCTTGGAGGTGTGTGAGACCCATTCCATGCAGATCTCCCACCTTGCAAGTACAACCAGAGTGAATGAAGTGTTTTTTTGTTTTTTTCATGGTATGGGATGAGTTTTTTTTTTTTTAACTTTATTTATAAGGTTTTAAACAATACAGACAATTGCAGCGTAGTCAGGAGCATTGAAACAGTACAGTGTTCTCACCAGTATTCGGCACATCTGTCTGTCAGTTATGATCATACAGGCACGTCCTGCTAGCACATCCATCCGGGCCCAGCCTATCTCCCCTCGGAACATCTCAGCAGCAACCGCCCCCGTAATCTATCCACATCAGTAATGCAGTGGGCTCTTTACAGTTGCAAATGGCGCATTCCCTTCTCGCCCCCCCCCTTCCTCCCCACCCTCCCCAATCTCAGTCTCCTCTCCGCGTTTCTCAGCAGTGATACCCTGCGGGTGTGCAAGTAAATAGCCTGTCAGGGGCCCCCAAATCTCGCCAGGTCTAGAGGCCACCGGCAACAAGTCCGCGTAGGCACCTAGCTGTTCCTGACAATAGATCAAGTCGTCAAGCCACACTTTGAATTTCGGCGCCCTCCCTCTACTCCAGCGACATGCCACTCGCCGCTTCGCCAGCAGTAGCGCTAGTGCCACATACCTGCGATAGGCAGCCCTCAATGGTTTGACATATCCCAGTAGTGCCAATAGAGGCGTAGGTTCAATCCGCTCATTTATCATCATAGCCAGGGCATCAAACACCTCTCCCCAGTACGCATGTATCTCCGGGCACTCCCAAGCCAAGTGCAGGAAGTCAGCATTCGGCGCTTTGCACCTTTCGCAGTGATCCGTCTCTCTCAACTTATATCTGCACAGCCTGGTCGGCGTATAATACACTCTATGCAAGAACTTATAATGCACAATGCGCAGTCTACTGCTAGCCGATACCTGCTTTGTCTGGAGCGCACAGTACTCCCACTGCTCATCCGTGAGATCGACTCCCAACTCTGCATCCCAGCCCGCGCGGGCCGGGGCAGCCGAAACTTGCCGCTGTGTGTGTGCAGTAGTGTATATCAAAGAGACCAATCGTTTCGCCGTTGCGCTTTTAAGAATTAAATGCAGTGGCGTCAGTTCAGGGGGTTCGTCCGGGAAGTCAGGGGTAAGAGAGCGTACGCCCTGCCGAAGACGGATATATAGGAACGCGTCGAGAGGAATACTCGGGGAGTCCTGAAGCATGTGTTCCAGCGTGCGGAATCGACTACTGTGGTATAGATCCCCCCAGGTACGGATGCGCACTCGTTCCGCAAATTTGCGGAACACCGTTTCCTGCAACAGTGGCATATTGGGGTGGTAGACGAGGGGCAGCAACGGGGAATAGAGCAGAGGCGCCTCTAGTATAGTACAGATTCGTTGCCACGCCGCTACAGTGCAGGTAATTGTCGTTCCCGGTGTCTCCCTGCCAGTAGGCACCTCCCAAAGTGCCCCGTCAAGTGGGGTGGGGTGAGCGAGCCAGTGCTCCGCCGCGACTTGCGGCATATATCGCGGCTGGCGTACCCAGAAGTACACATAATGTGCCTGTGCGCTTAGGTAGTACAATTCAAGGTCAGGTACTCCGAAGCCCCCCTGTGAATACGGCCGTGTGAGGACTGCCCATTGTATCCGCGAATGCTTGCCCCCCCACACCAGGCGTATCAACTCAGACCGCAGTGTTTTAAAAAAATAATTACCGGGGTAAAACGGTATATTGAGGAATAAGTACAACAGCTGGGGTAATACCACCATTTTTATCAGGGAAGCACGTCCCGCCATTGAGAGCGGGAGGGAGATCCAGCGGGTCACGCAGTCCGCAATACGCATCAGAGTTGTGCCGTAATTTAGACGCATGAGCGCATCCCTGTCTCTCGAGATCGTAATGCCCAGGTAACGCACCTCATCCTCGCACCACTCCAAGGGGTAGTCCAGCGGGAATCGGTTCGCGGCGGCCGTCAAGGGGAAGACACACGACTTACTCCAATTTATTTGAATCCCAGAGAGTCTCCCGAACACTATGAACTCACGAAGGATCGGGTTCAAGTTGACGTGCGGCTCTCGGACATACAAAGTAATGTCATCCGCGTAGAGGGAGATTAATATGTGTCTCATGTTGCAGCGCAGCGCCTTATCACTATGATGCTGTCGTAGCTTAGCTGCCAAGGGCTCAACCGCGAGTGCGAAGAGTAAAGGGGACAGAGGACAACCCTGTCGGGTCCCTCTTGTAACCGAGAAAGCACTTGACACGCGTCCATTAACGAGCACCTTGGCCATGGGCATACAGTACAGCAACCGAACCCAAGAGAGGAAGAGAGGTGGGAACCCCATACGCAGCATCACCCCAAACATGTAATCCCATTCAAGGGAGTCGAAAGCCTTCGTGGCATCCAGGAATACCGCCGCCAGAGGCAACTCAGGCGCAACATTATTCAACACCGAGAAAAGGGTGCGCAGGTTATGGGAGGTTGCGCGCCCAGGCACGAATCCCGATTGGTCGGGGAGCACCAAAGCCTCCATCAATAAGGTCAGCCGGTTGGCAATTAGCTTGGCCAGAATTTTGACATCGCAGTTAAGGAGTGATAACGGGCGATAGGAGTCGCATAAGTGAGGCTCCTTCCCAGGTTTCAATATGGAGATGATCAGGGCCCCCCGCATAGACGGTGGGAGGTGCCCAACCTCCAGGGCATCTTCGTAAACCTCGCATAGTATGGGGGCCATCTGATCTATATACAGTTTATAGAACTCAACCGGTATGCCATCTGTGCCAGTGGCCTTCCCAGATTGAAGTTGCATGATGGCCTCTCGCACCTCGTCCAGTTGGAACGGGGTGCAGAGGAACTCCCGCTGCCGGTCACTTAGCCACCCGAGCGTCACATCAGCCAGGTAGCCCTCCAGGTCTAGCCCCCCAGCCCTCTGTGTGGTATACAGCCGCTCATAATGTGCGGCGCAGGCATTTAGGATGTTCGTCGTATCTCTGTATACTTCCGCCCCTGGGCCTTCCAACTCCAACACAAGGGAGGAGTGCCGTGGTTTCCGGATAACGTCTGCCAGCGCTTTGCCCGGCCGCTCCCCCTCCCCATACTGCCTAGCCGTCCAATATTTACCCCGAAATCGTGTCTCTCGTTGCGCTTCCGCCATATACTCATTGAGCTGTTCTCGGAACTTGACCCGGGTAGCGTTATCCGGGCACACAGCCAGCTGTGCTTCCAACCCCTTCAGGTCTCCCTCTAGCCGCCGCAGAGTGCCGACAATATCCTTGAGCACCCCCGCCCCTTTTGATATACAGTAGCCGCAAAGCGTGACCTTAAAGGCCTCCCAGACGGTCTCGACATGTTCAACTGTTCCTTTATTTCGAGCGAAAAAATCGCTCACTTCCTCTCCCAGGCCATCCTGGAAAACCGGGTCCAGCAATATGGACGCGCGCAGTCTCCAGCTATTGCGTGGGGGGCCGTAATCCGCCGACGCCAACGTAAGGCGGACAGGGGCATGGTCAGAGTAGGTACGCGCCAGATGCTGCACCTGCGCAATAGCGGGCCCCATGCCACGGGACACAAAAACATAATCCAAGCGAGCCCAAGACGCCGCTCGTGCTGTAAAGTGCGTACCCTCCCTCGTATGTGGTTGCAAGTGGCGCCAGGTGTCCAGCAACTGATAAGTGCAGAGTACATCATGAAGGGCCGCCCTTGTCTGGGTATAATGATGCGGGGCAGGGTGGGACCTATCCACCCCCGGGTCGCAGGTGACATTAAAATCCCCTCCCCAGATAACGTGATTGGAGCCCACCGCGAATATCTCAGCCCATAGAGAAGTGTAAAAATCGGGGGTGTCCACATTGGGACCATAACAGCAAGCCAGGGTGACGGAGTCAGAGCCCAACCTACCCCATGCTATGCAGTAACGCCCCTGCGCATCCCATGTAGCACCCGCCAGCTGGAACGGGGTCCGCTTCTTTATGAGAATAGCGGTGCCCCGGGCGTAGGTGGAATAAGAGGAAAAAATTCAGTTGTCCGCCCATCTACTGGCAAAGGTAGTGGGGCTCCGGGAGCTGAGGTGCGTCTCCTGCAGCATAGCGATATGCACCTGGTGCCGGTCGAGATATGCCAGTATCTGTCGCTTTTTACGCGCATCTCCCAGCCCCCGAACATTCCAAGTAAGGATGTGCAGTTTGTCCCCTACCCCATCCGGCATAAGTAGGCACAGTCCATACTAGGCAACAAGAGCCATGGCCGCCAAATACAGAGCCGCAACTGAAAGCCCCCATAATACCACAATGCAATTTGTGCTGCCCTCTTGGGCCTGCCAGCTAATACCACGCTCGAACGGCCTGATCGTAATCCGGCCACCACCAGTAAGAACAAGCAAGTCTGATAAACACCCTGCGAAAACCCTCCCCCCTCCCACTGAAGCATCTCCAACTTGCCAGAAGTATGCCCCCACCCTCTTATCCCTCCCAAACAAAAAACAAAACAACAACAACATAATAAACTCAGCAATCCCAAAACAAAGTCCAATAGGGCAGGGACCAGCCCGCATGGCCCAGCCCATGCAGTCTGCCACCGCAGGGGGCTACCCGTGGGGGATCGCTTAGGTGACTGCGCTCTCCCTCTCCGCTCCGCCAGGTCACCGAGCATGGTCAGGCTCAGACACAGGCGGAGCCGAGAGTGCCCAGCCGGGTAACAGTCATTCTTCAGAGCAACCAGATCGGTGATCATCACACAGTCTCTTCACCAACTATCCACCCCGCCAGTCAATCCTCGTTACTACCTTGCCCATATGCTAGTGCGGATCACATAGGCCCACATACAGACCGTGCATCCAGCAGGGAAGGTAAGAAGGCAATACTACATCTCCTGTGTGTCAGCGTCCGCCTCCAATGGTGAAGGGGGGCGCGCCGCCACGCCATTGTCCAGTCCGCGGCCAGTTCGCTTCAAATGTTTAATAAAGTCCTCCACCTGCTGTGGCGACGTGAAGAACCGCTGCTGACCCTGATGAGTGACTCGAAGGCGCGCAGGATACAACAGCGCATAGTCTATCTGAGCCTGCCGCAGTTTGGCCTTCACCGCTGTGAACTTGCGTCGCTCCTCCTGGACCAGCGGAGTGAAGTCCGGGTATACTGTGAATGCGTTGCCGTCGTATGACAGTTGTTTTTTGCTTCTCGCTATCCGCAACGTAGTGTCCCGGTCCCGATAATTTAATAGTCGCTCTATGATGAGGCGAGGCGCGCTCCCAGGAGGAGGCCGCTGGCCCAGTGCACGGTGCGCCCTCTCGACAATGAATTGCCCCGAAAGGGCATCCGCCCCCACAGTTGCTAGCAACATCTTTTCTATATAGTCCTCCATCCTCCCCGTATTGGTGGACTCCGGTATGCCCACGACGCGGATATTGTTGCGCCGGCTACGCGCCTCCAAATCCTCGTTCTTCGCAGCCACCACCCTCAGCAGCTTCTCCATGCGATTGACCTGCGTAGCAACTCGGGCAGCGGAATCTTCAGTATCCGATATGCGTCTCTCCGCTTCAGTGAGCCGATCGTCATGGCCTTCCAATTTGTGCGTAATAGCATCGATACGCGACGACATCCCGTCCATCTTGTCAGCCATGGTAGCGAACCCCTGTCGCACCTCCAGTAGTATGCTCTGGACATCGGTCGCCGCCACAGGCCCAACGCTCCGGGGTCCCTCCTCCCCGCCCAGTTCCCGATCTTCGTGCGAGGCGCGCATACCCTTCCTGGGCGCCGCAAAGTTCAGCTTGGGCTGTCGGGTATCCGTCTTCCCCATGCCGCCACCGCTATGTCACCGCCTCCTTCAGGCTGCACTGGCCCTCCACGTGGCCGCAGCCCAGGTACCGCAGTGCAGCTCGCCACAGAAGAACTCGTCCAGAAATCCACGTGGGGGGGGGAGGGGTCCAAAGCTCCAGGGCCACTCAAAGGAGCAGGGTCGAAGGCCACAGCGCGGGGTCGGCAGCTCCGCAGAGGGGGGGCACAGGACAACCGCCAGCCCAGTGCACCACAATCAGGCATCCAGGGCGCAGTCCCCCTAGACAGCACCGTCATCAGCAGCCGTCCAGCTCTCCTGCACATCTCTCCGCACCTCCCGCAGGAGTCTCCCCCCTCTCCAGCACTCTTCTTAGGGCTCCTCACCCCACCGCCGCTGCTGCCGTCAGATTTACAACGGGGGGGCAGCTGCCGCCCACACAGTCAAGGAACAGTCAGGCAATGCCCTCTCAGCCCGCACTCACCAAGGGCCGGGGGGAGCCGCCGCCGCCGCACCAGGGTCTCGCCAGATGAGCCAGGGGCCTCTCAGCAGTGCACACGTCCGTCCCCTCCGATCCGTTCCCAGGCCCCAGCGGGCGGCGTCCTCAGCGCGCACTGTGCTAGCAGGCAGGGGGTGGGGGTGGCAGGTCCTCTCGCGGCGATCCCGGCTCTTTCGTGCCGTCCACTTAGGCCCAGGCACCTCGCGTGCAGCACCGGGCTCTCATGGTCACACAGGCCGGGAGAGGGCTCCGCAACGCTCCGCTCTTCGGCCGGGCCCAAGTTATCCGCCAGATATCTCGGCCAATACCGCCTCAGTGACGACGCTTTTTTTTACCGGAGCCGCAGCAGCGTGGGCGCTTCCCGCTGACACCTTCACTTCATCCGTACTTCGCTCCGAGAAGGATATTTAGGCGGATATATTCGCTGGGCTGCAGGAGCCTCACAGCAGTGCGGCCATTCTGCTCGCGCGCCACCTAGCGCCCCCCGTGAATGAAGTGCTTTCTGTTTTCTGTGCAACTTTACAGTCGACCCGTCACCTTCTCCTACTCCAAAGATCACCAATTATTCGCTTACCCTAATCTCTCCCCCCATTATATCAGCAATGGCCTTACCCACTTCGTGCCAGAAGAGTTGAATAACGGGGCACTGACAATATATATGGACACCATCAGCCATCTCCAGACCCCACTTACAACATTCTAGAAGTGACATCTTTATGGCAAGTATCAATGTCTATACTATGGAGTCCAGTGAATTTAACATCAATTACGGAAAAACACTTAGGGGCATATTATCAAGAAACGGCATTAAAATTATCGCCGCTTTAGGGGTGAAAACTGCCGCTAAAGCGGCGATAATTGGCTTAATAATATGCCCTTGAGAATTCCAATAGAAGCCCATGTTCTGGTGTCAACATGGGCTTCTATTGGAATTCTCTGCGGCATATTATCAAGCCCATTATCGCCGCTTTAGCGGCAGTTTTCTGCCGCTAAAGCGGCAATAATTTTAACACCGTGCTTGATAATATGCCCCAAATTCATTCTACCCAGAGCATCCTGGACTCCAAAAAGGCTGGACACAATGAATGACGGGGAAGCTTGTGCAAACGTTACTGGTAAGGTAAATTCTTGACCATTTTCTTGACTGTATTTCATTCAATTTCATGACATGTTCAGTTACATTTTCTTTAATTCTAGACAATAGTAAAGTATGTCATCTATGTTTCTAATATAAGATTCTATGAGGTTTGATATCCTCTTCGTAATAATTTTTGTTTACGTTTGCTACAAATGAGACTAAACTTGAACCCATCAGCGTGCCTGTACATTGAAGGAGGAATGAATCTTTCTACATAAAGTAACTGTTTGTTAAAACTATCTCAAGAAACAAATACTCACGTATTACACACCTCTCTTCCTCTCCTAGCTTCCTCCATATTCATCACACCTTTGGTCAAAACATGTAATTCTTTCAAATGATTCTTCTTTATGTTTGAATACATAGAATTGTTGATGTTTATCATTTACATAATCAAACAATAAATATTATGAACTCAAAGATTATTTTTCATTTGCGTTGATAAACAATTCAGAAAGGATTTACATAAGAGGGAATGTTGTTATTTTTGTTTATCCATTTTATTGTGTTGACCAAAATAAAGACAATTAACAAAGAAATAATATTGTTGATAAAATAATATACTAACATGAAACTTAAAGGGTGTGTTTTGATTAGGCTGTCAGAATAGAGTAACACCTGATGGTAAATGTGGTTACTTTTTTGTATTTAATATCCTGTCACATTTGAAGACTCTTACAACGTGATTGTAAATTAGGCGGATTAACATAAATAAAAAATAAAAGGGTAGTCTAAAACTTGGGTTTGGAAGTATTTGAACCCGGGACCTCTTATACTCAAAGAGAGAATCATACTCCTAGACCAACAAGCAAACAGTACCCAGATGTTCCTCATTCTCAACTTCGACATTGTATACGACCTGTAATTCAGCATATTTGGAATCAATCTATATCAAAATGACATTGACAGACAGTGGCATCAATGACTACTAGTGTCAGAACCAGCTGCGTTAATGTTTATTAATGGCATTGGTGCTTCCCACTGATAGATTCGCACAATTGCTTTTTGGTAAGATCATTTCCTCCCAAAGGTGTAACCAACATGAGGAACTTCGATTTTCGATTGTGATCGTATCGACCCGCCATTTTGTGCTCCGCCGCCATCTTGTGTTGCCCTCACTCAGGCAGCACTACGATCGAAGTCTTTTTCTGCTTTTTCTGCAGCTTCCTTTCAAAATTAATCTTCTGCCTCTATTTGCAAAGCTGGTGTTAGGTTTGGCCGAGTACACTAATCCCTGTCTGGTTTTTCTACTCCCCGTCTCAACTATCTGTTGGTTCACACTATTCTCCTCTGACTTTATCTTATCGTCTGGCCTTCGCTGTCCTCTGCTAGCATTCTCTTGTTTCACAACTGTCCTCCAATACACACAAACGTATCTCGCCACCTGCAAGTTAGTTGTGGATCTGTTAATGAATTGGTTTGAAGGAGGGGTGACAAACACAATTGAAGGAAAGGCTTCTTCGAGCCACCTGATACATTGTTTTCAAACCTTTCCTATTGGTTCTGTCCTGTCTTCCAATTTTCCTTATTGGCTCTTTCTTATGTGTTCTGGGTGTGTATTTGGTTAATGTATATTTTACATATGTGCTATAAAAGATTGTGCTCCATGGAGTGAAGTGGCAGTCTCCTGAGAACTTACCTTGTGTACTTCTGGGACAACTGTACTAGCTGCAGCTAATAAATCTGATATTTTACGCCGACAGAGTGTCCCCGTGTCTCTGTGTAGCTAAGCAGGAGAACCCAGGAGATTAAGGCGTACCCTGCGCCGCCAGGTCTAAAAGGTTCTGGTTCTTCAACTGGCGCCCATGTGGGGCGGCTTCAGTGGTACCGGTTCTGCCCGAAGGTCGTGAGGAACCCTGCAAAAAAATTCTGGAGGAATCGCGAGCCACATCAAGCGACCCCTGTATGTCGAAAGTGGTCCGAAGGTCTTTTGCAGCGCGGTTACTCCTTCCTGGCGGCTACTAACGACTGCTGCCCTGACTGCCGCCCTGCCTTGGCCCTTCCTTTGATGATGTATGGTAAGGCGAGATGATAGACCGGCCTCTGTCAGTGTAAGAAGACATCCTTAGTTCAGTATTTCGTGGGTCGCGCCCACAATTTTTGTCCTTTGCTTCTTAGTACCTCTGGTCCTTAGATCCGACTATTGCAATAGCCGAAGCCGAGGGTAAGTGCATTTGTGCTGCGTAAACTGAGTTTTACCCCCTTGAAGTTTGTGAACAGTCAGGTGAAATCACGAGATGCCTGGTCTGACTAAGTCTGGAAAATTTTGTTGCTTTGGTTGTAATAGGGATTACCGACTTGAGCACTCTTGTCCGATTCCTTTGGTTGGAACTCCCACATATGAGCTCTATTCAAAACATGGTGTTGGCCCCATTGCCTTTAACGAGGCATGGACCCGATACACGATATGGTGTTTTAAAATGGCCAAAAAATGGTAGTTTCGATTCTGATGTGCTAGATAATTTGGAAGCATTTCTATTCAAAAGAAAA
The DNA here is from genome assembly GCF_964204655.1 of Triturus cristatus. NCBI lineage: Eukaryota > Metazoa > Chordata > Amphibia > Caudata > Salamandridae > Triturus > Triturus cristatus. Next base: position 721,436,852 of record NC_140595.1, read on the forward strand.
GCCCGGCCGGCAATGTTTGACTCTTTCCGCCTTTGGCGTTAGGAAGCCAAACCGAGGGAAATTAAGCAAGCAAAACGAGATAGGAAAGCACAGGGTATGACAATTATACAGGCTGCCCAACAATTCAAAGATGATTAAATTAATAATGCGATGGAAATTTCAGAAAGACAGCATCGTATGGCGATAGATAAATGTTATCCGGTATTGCCTGTTTCCCCTTCCGATAACAAGAAAGATTTAGAAGAAGATCCCCTAATGTCCCATTTACTGAGGTTGCCTCCGCCCTATGTACAAGGTACTAATGCACCCCAGTTGTTACAGCCTGTTCAGCTGCCAGTGGTACCTCCGCCTGTTCCGGCTCTTCCGCATTTGCCTCCTCCAGTATTACCGCCTCTGCCAGTTTTGCCTTTAACTTCAACTTCTTTGCCCTCATCTTCTGATCTTCGATCTCCTTTGCCTTCTGCTCCTCCTGCAATTATCGGTTCTCCTTCCACTAGTTCGCCTAATACCTTGTCCCCTATTCTTATGTCTAATTCTCCGTCTGTGCGTAAGCGTCTTACGGACACCGTCACTGGTATTCTATCTCCTTTCTTTGAAGCTTTAAATGTGTCTCCGGCTTTTGCTCGAAGACAATCTTGCAGTCAGTTCCCAGATTTTGAAGAACGAGAAAGGTTGGACTCTCTTGCACGTAAATGGATCAAGAAGGGTCCTCAGTATAGTGTACCTGACATCATGCCTACTTTCTCACAATGGAATGCGCCTACGCAAAGATATGTTTTTAATGCAATGTGTGATACTCTCATTAAAGAATGGGAAGATGTGAATTCGAGTCCGATCCCACAAGATCTGTTAGATGTTTAGGCTGATTTTGATAAAGGACTTGTTGTGGGTTCTAAGGTTGAGAAAGCTGTAAAGACACTTATTTCTTATAGATCCTTATTGTCCTCTCAGGTTTTCCTTGATTCCGATCCGTCGGTTAGACTGACGTTGAAAAACTATCCCATGAGAGAGGTTCCTCCAGTATGGAAGGAAGAGGTTGCAGCAGTAGGTGCTAATCCAGCTATTCCTGCTCATTTTCAACGTATATGGGTACATGTTCCATGGAAACGATCTGAAGTTTTGGCTCTTAAGCAGACTCTACCGGATCCTCGTAAGAACCCTGCAGGTTACTATAAAGAATTATCACAGACAGTTGACGCTTGCATCATGAACCTAGCTGATATCGATATGTTGATGGGAAATGTAGTCCCACAGACAATATGGGCTAGGATTCGTAAAGAGAATCACGCCCAGGATTTAGGTGCTAATTGGTATGTTATAACTGCCACAGATAGAGACCAAGTGGGTGGTGCAAAGCCTGACTCTTTGATTTCGGAACTCCCTGGTAGGATTATTACATTAATGAAAACTATGATGCCTGCATTGAGAGTTAACTGGGATAAATTAGCAGCATGCAAACAGAAGAAAGACGAGAGTGTCTCTGATTTCTTCACTCGTTTCGAGGAGACATTTATTGATCACAGTGGTCAAGATATGGCTACAGAGGGTGGTCAGCGATTATTTGTGGACAAATTTGTATTTAATTTGCTTCCCGTGTTGTCACACAAATTGAAAGATTTTGAAAGTTCATGGGCTGTTTCTTCTTCTGCCCAGATATTGGCTACTGCACAATATTATGAAAACAGAGATAAAGAAGAAAAAGAAAAGCAAGAGAAAAAGACGAAAGAACTAAAAACAAAGGTTCTTTTGCAACAAGCTTATCCTCCTCGCTATGTTCAGCCTCAGTTTCAACAGCCTCCGCAGTTTCAGAGGTTGTATCAAAAACCTGAGCCATATATTCCGCGACCTTTGTTAGGTCCTAATCAATGTGCCTATTGTAGAGAAGAAGGTCATTTTAAAAGTAGTTGTCCGGTTTCATTGCAGCGTAATGGAGCATTATCTGCTCCACGAGGTCGTGCTGGCCTCCAGTCAGCCAACAGAGGTAGAGGTCGAGGTATGTCAACTCAAGAACAGCGTTCCCTTCTTCCTCCCAATTCTGTGAATTATTTTGATCAGCAAAATGTTAGGTCTACGCAGTATTATAATAAGGATTGTTATATTGAAAGCGAGAATGAAAATCTTCACACTAACTAGGATAGCCATGGACAAAGTAAGGGAGTTGTGTCGATTCCAGTAGATCAGAATAGACCCTATGTTAATGTCACTACAATGGGTGTTTCAGAGCCATTTCTCCTAGATACTGGTGCGATGAGAAGTTCTATCATTCATTCCAAACTCCATGGGGCACCTTTGTCTGGCTTAACGAGTGTATCTGTAGGATTTTCTGGCGCCCCTGTTCGTAACCAGGTTTTTTGCCCTTTGCCTATTTCAATTGGCCCTTATGATTTGGAAGCTCCACTTCTCTTGATGAATGGTTGCGGTGAGAATCTGTTGGGTCTGGACTTATTGAAAAGAATGCATGCTACGATATATTGTTCCCCTTCTGGTGTACATCTTACGCTAGGACAAAAACTGATCTCTCCAATGTATTTGTCCAAAGATCAGTTTCCATCTGCATTGCTTTCTCTTCCAGCAACGCTTTGGGCCACGGGTCCGAACGATGTGGGTTGTCTTGAGATTCCACCTTATGTTGTCACTCTTAAGCCTAATGTTGAATTGCCACGTATTCCGCAGTATAGAATTTCTACTGAAGGTGAAAAAGCGCTTTTGGAAATCATTCATGATTTGATTCAGAAGGGTGTGGTTGAGGAAACGAGAGGTAACATATGCAATAGTCCTATTCTTCCTGTTCTTAAACGTACTGATCCTTCTCAGCCTCCTGTATCTCGTTTCGTGAATGATCTCCGGGTGGTAAACAAAATTGTTGTACCGCAATGTCCTGTATCCCAGATATCACTGCTTTGTTGACAATGATCACTTCCACAGCGACTTGGTTTTCTGTTATCGATCTAAAGAATGCCTTCTTTAGTATTCCCATTGCTGAAGAGAGTAGGGATATTTTTGGCTTCTCTCTTGGAAGCCGAAGCTTCCGGTTTAAGCGCGCACCTCAGGGCTATTGTGAAAGTCCCTCTATTTACAGTCAAGCTTTAAAAAGTCATCTTGATGCTTTTCATTTGCCGTCTGGTGCTGTTCTTATCCAATACATGGATGACTTGGTGATTGCCGCTGATTCAGAAGATATTTGCAAAGATGTGACTGTTGCATTGTTACGCCATCTGTTTAATCTGAATCATAAGGTTTCACCTTCAAAATTACAATACGTTCGTAGAGAGGTTACCTATTTGGGTCATCTCCTATCAAAGGAGGGACGACGATTAACCCCAGAACGAATTCAGGCAATTGCGCAAATGTCTGTGCCATCCACACAAAGGGAGGTATGTGCCTTTCTGGGTATTACTTCTATTGTAGGCAGTGGATCCCTAACTTCTCTCTGTTGGCCAAGCCTTTGTTGGCACTCACTTTGAAAGATACGCCTCAGCCCCTTCCATGGACTGACGAATGTCAGAGGAGTTTTACTGACTTACGTACGGCCCTATGTTCCGCTCCTGTATTGGGTACTCCCGATTACAGTAAGCCTTTCACGCTCTACATTTATGAAAAAGAAGGTTGTGCGTTGTCAGTTTTAACGCAGCAATTTGGAGACAAACAACGACCATGTGCATATTTTTCGGCTACGTTAGACCCAGTAGCTAAAGCATTGCCTAGTTGTCTCAAAGCAACAGCAGCAGCAGCGATTTCTATTAGACAGTCTGCTGGAATAGTGTTAGATAACACACTTATTGTTATGGTGCCGCATGCAGTGGACACCTTACTAAACCGAACAAAAACGCAGCATCTTACGAGTGCTCGTTTGTCTGGATATGAGTTGACGCTTTTGGCTAGTCATGTGCACATCAAACGATGTAATACATTAAATCCAGCTACTTTGTTGCCTCTTCCAGTAGACAAAGATGACCAAGAACAACATGATTGTTTCCTCCGTACCGAGGAAGAGACAAAAGGAAGAATTGATCTGAAAGTTACGCCGCTAGAGAATCTGGATGGAATTCTATGGGTGGATGGTTCTTGTTTTAAGCTTCCTAATGGAGATACAGTTTCAGCCTATGCTGTTACTACTTTACATACAGTTGTGGACACCGCACGTATCAGACACAATTCAGCTCAAGCAGCAGAATTGATAGCTTTAACGAGAGCATGTGTGTTGTCAAAAGGAAAAAGAGTAAACGTGTACACCGACAGTCAGTATGCCTTTGGTGTAGCGTTTAATTTTGGGCTCCTTTGGAAAGAAAGGGGTTTCTTTACTTCACATGGCACTAAAATACAACATGGTCAATTAGTGACTGATCTTCTTGAGTCACTTTCTTTGCCTGCCCAAATAGCAATTGCGAAGTGTAGTGCACACAAAAAGATTACAGATGATGTCGGTCGAGGAAATGCATTTGCAGATGAAGTAGCGAAAAAGACAGCGAGAGACGCTACAAGTCAAATGTATGTGGCGGGTCCTGCAAATTGGGTTAGAGAGAGAGGAATGTACGAGGATACAGTGGAAAGTGTAAGAGCGATTCAGAAAGAGGCTACAGAGAAAGAGTTGAGCAAGTGGAAAGAAAGTACAGGAATGTTGGATGAGATGGGATGTTGGGTGGAATTATCTGAGCACCAACGTTTGCTGTTACCAGATGCCTATGTACTGCCAGTAGTCACTATGGCGCATGGTCCAGCTCACCTAAGTGCAAAGGGTATATGAAAGCTTCTAGCTCCAGTGTGGCAAACTGAAGGAATCCCGAAGTGTGCAGACAAAGTAGTGAAACATTGTATTGTTTGTTTGATGTACAATCCGGGAAAGGGAACCCCAACTCCAGCAGGTCACTTTGCTCCTCCGACATATCCATTTGAGGTGTTGCAGATCGATTATATTCATATGGAGCGATGCAACAACCTCAAATATGTTCTGGTGGTAGTATGCGCCTTTTCAAGATGGATAGAAGCATACCCTCTAAAAGACAACACAGCCTTATCCACAGCTAAAGTTCTACTAAAAGAATTTTTCCCTAGATTTGGTTTGCCGCGCATTGTCTGGAGTGACAATGGGAGCGAATTTGTGGGCCAAGTCATGCAAAAGGTTTGTGCGGGTCTTGGTATCAAGCAAAAGTTTCATGCGGCATATCATAAACAGTCAGCGGTTTAGTAGAATGCTACAACGGAACTTTAAAGTTAAAACTAGCAAAAGTTCAGGCTAGTACAGGACTCAATTGGCCAGATGCTTTACCATTGGCTCTTCTGTCCACCAGAACTGCAGTACACTCTTGTTTGGGACTTAGCCCTTACGAAGTGGTTTTTGGACGCCCGGCTAACGTATGGGGAGTCCCTCGCCCTAAGAAATACTCAGACTTACCATATCCAATGTTGATTGACTACTTGCATGACCTTACGACTAAATTACGTGTTCTCCATCAACAGGTTCAGAGTGTTTTGCCGGAGGTTTCCACAGACCCAGGTCATTCCATCCGACCAGGTGATTGGGTCTGTATAAAGAATTTCCAAAGGACGAAAAATTTGGAGCCCAGGTGGAAGGAGCCTCGGTTGGTAGTTTTAACCACGAGAACAGCAGTCAAAGTCGAAGGAAAGAAAAATTGGATTCACGGTGTGCATTGTAAGAAAGTGCCTTTGCCTCTACCCTTCGATCAGTGGGTTCGTAGGGGTGTTGGTGACTCAGAAAGTGAAAAAGTTCCACGATTCGTACCTTTTAGTGATGCACACCTGAATGGAACATTGTCTGAGAAAGAGGACGACGACATTCTTCAGGAAGCAATACCATCACATCGTCGCTTGAATACGACCAATCCACGAACATTGTTCCGAGACCAAACAATATCTGATAAAGAACATTATAATTTGAGACCTAGACCAAAGAACTCTTAAGATTTCTCTCTCCTATGTAGTATTCTGTCCCGGTTGCAAGGTCACGGTAGGAGTCTTAGTTGCGACCTGAGTAGTGGCAATAGGCCTGCAGGACTTGCAGTGTCATAGGACGGCAGACAATCGTGACTAAGTGATTAAGGAAGATTGCCGTGAGCATCCACTTAGAAAGATGGAGAGTACATTAGGCAAAAGAGAAAGTAAAGATATTATTATGTGTTCTTATATAGCGCTCAACTTACCCTTGGGCATCTTGGCGCTTGCATTGGGAACCCGTCCTGGTTTTTCCCTGTGAGATAACCCGTACTGGGCATCCTCAAGGTGAAAGCCAGGCATCCCGCCGCGGGGGGGCCGTTGTGGAGATTAAGCAAGCTTGTTGCCCAGAGCTGCATAGTGTGAACTTGTGCTTAGAGTGGGCACCGAAGCTAGAATTATCGAGTCCGTGGACAATTGGGCTCCGGACCCTGCCGCGTCGGGAATTGAACCCTGGTCCCGGGTCTGACCTCTGCTTCAGGGTATGCCTCCTCTAACCAGTGAGCTACACTTCTCAAGATAAAAAGAGTCATTGCAAAGAAATGTATAGTCGTTTTGGTATTGCTTCATGTATTATTATATTATTGTGTATTCTTTTGGCGTGTATAAATTGGATTGTTATTACTCTGCAGCAAAAAGTTGTCTCTCCTTCTACCTCTTCGTCTTCTTCTACTGTCTCTTCACATCTATTTCATACCCTTCCTCAACATGAACTCATTAGAAGAACTGAATATTACAACAATTCCTTTGTCCAGTTGTTACATCAACATCAATTAGTGATCAATACAACTGACTGTTGGGTGTGTGGACTCATGCCACATACCGTAGAAAAAGGAATGCCGTATTTAGTCCTTCCGTTCTCCTATGAAGGTTCTGCTTGGGCTTATTTTGTTATCTTCTCCAATGCCTATCAAAGCAAATTCAGACGATCTGTTAGTTCACGTATTAGTGATCCGGATTTTAGTCATAGTTCGTTGATAAAGGGAATGCTATGGCTAAAATCATGGAAAATAGTAAGATCTCCATTGACGAAAGAAAAGCGTACACTAACTGGAACGTCACCCATTATGTCACTAGCCTTAGTGCTAAAGTTAAAAAAGGAAAGTCTTCACCGATTTGGACTATACCACATCAGGGCAATTTTTGTTTACAGATAAATGGTCAGTCTGCTGACACTATACAAAGCTGTTCCCACACATATGTCTACTCCTCTCAAAACTCGCCTCCTCTAGTGCCGTCTCAAGGCACATATTTCATTTGTTACAATAGGGCTTACACGTGGTTGCCAACGGGTTTCTCCGGTACTTGCTACATCGCTTTCCTTCTTCCCCCTACATACACCGCTTCTGCAAATCGTCATCGAAACAGATACGGCAGAGGGATTATTAATTCCAAGGACACAGCAGGACAAGAGGGAGGAGATTTCCTCAAAGGATTTCTTCCTTTTTGGGGTCCAATGGCCAACAGCAGAAATATAAGGCAATTGGTTTGTGTCGTAGAAACCACCATAGACATCACTGTAGGAGCCTTAAGTAATATCACGGCAGAACTACAGGCAGATCGTCTCATGACTTTACAAAACCGAGTTGCCTTAGACTTTGTTCTTGCAGACCGTGGTGGAGTATGCAAATTGATCGGGTCAACTTGCTGTATTTTCATACCAAATGACGCTCCGACAGTATACCAAGCTATCTCTAAGTTACACATGATCTCTGAGTCGATTCATCAGGACGAAGGAGATTGGTCATTATTGGAGTGGTTTTGGGGACTACTGTCCAAATGGGGTTGGAAAATATTGACATTCCTTGGAGTAGTTTTAGCCATCATATTCTCTTGTTGCCTTTATATGCACTGCGGCCCCGCCATCTGCGACCTCTGTGCTACTATGTGCATCCCTAAAAAAAAGTCACAAAGAACAGAGAATATCAGAATGATGCTACAGCAACAGCTCGATGACCTTATGGCCATCGACATTGACTCAAATTAATATAAGCCTGAGTATCTTGCCTGAGTTCTGGCAAAAGGAGGGTCTGAGGAACTTCGATTTTCGATTGTGATCGTATCGACCCGCCATTTTGTGCTCCGCCGCCATCTTGTGTTGCCCTCACTCAGGCAGCATGACGATCGAAGTCTTTTTCTGCTTTTTCTGCAGCTTCGTGTCCAAATTAACCTTCTGCCTCTATTTGCAAAGCTGGTGTTAGGTTTGGCCGAGTACACTAATCCCTGTCTGGTTTTTCTACTCCCCGTCTCAACTATCTGTTGGTTCACACTATTCTCCTCTGACTTTATCTTATCGTCTGGCCTTCGCTGTCCTCTGCTAGCGTTCTCTCGTTTCACAACTGTCCTCCAATACACACAAACATATCTCGCCACCTGCAAGTTAGTTGTGGATCTGTTAATGAATTGGTTTGAAGGAGGGGTGACAAACACAGTTGAAGGAAAGACTTCTTCAAGCCATCTGATACTTTGTTTTCAAACCTTTCCTATTGGTTCTGTCCTGTCTTCCAATTTTCCTTATTGGCTCTTTCTTATGTGTTCTGGGTGTGTATTTGGTTAATGTATATTTTACATATGTGCTATAAAAGATTGTGCGCCACGGAGTGAAGAGGCAGTCTCCTGAGAACCTACCTTGTGTACTTCTGGGACAACTGTACTAGCTGCAGCTAATAAATCTGATCTTTTACGCCGACAGAGTGTCCCCGTGTCTCTGTGTAGCTAAGCAGGAGAACCCAGGAGATTAAGGCGTACCCTGCGCCGCCAGGTCCAAAAGGTTCTGGTTCTTCAAACAGCTGTCTCTAAGTGAGAGCAATAGCAATAACTTTCAGTGACAGAGAGAGTGGCAGCAGTGTCTCTCAGTCACTATAATATCACTGCCTCTCATTGGTGAGGTCAGTGGCACCTTTGCCCTCAGTGGCGGCCAGCATGGCTCGTGGGTGGTGGAGTGGGCGCGGGGGGGATTGCGGGGCAAAGGCTTGCCGGGTTCTCAATGTAAAAAATAAACACTTACCTTGCCGCCTGGTCCCGCGTCTCTGCTTCTGCTCTCCTCGTCGGACTCCTCGAGGAACAGGAAGCACAGCTGGGCTCCCCTGACCAATCACAATGCTGCAATGCAGCGTTGTGATTGGTAAGCACCCAGGCTCCCCTGGCCAATCACAACGCTGCAGTGCAGCGTTGTGATTGGTCTGAATGCTGTGACATGGAGCTCAGCCAGGGGCTGGAGGGGTGGGCATGTTCTCCATGCAGGCTGTAATGCAGCCTGCATGGAGAATAGGGAAAGTGGGCATGACTGTTTTGGGTAGCTTGAGAGGGCCGGCCAAACAGTCATGTGCACCTAAGTGTGGGCAAACCACTCTTCCCCTGCTCCGAGAGCAGAGTAGCCTTGTCTGCCAGCAAAGCAGCACAGAAACATAAAATGATAATCAGTTAAAGTTCTTATAATTGTATGTTTCCTCTACTTTGCACTGCTTAAAAAGCAGTGGGGCGATGCTCCTCCACCATAGCAGCGAGGCCCCCCTGTTTGCCCTGCAGTGAGCATGAGATTAAGGTCTCTGGGGCATATTAGCAAGAACCTCGTTAAAATTATCGCCGTTTTAGCGGCAGGAAACTGCCGCTAAAACGGCGATAATGGGCTTGCTAATATGCGTTATAGAATTCCAATAGAAGCCCAGGCTAGATGTGCAGGACATCTAACCTGGGCTTTTATTGGAATTCTATAACGCATATTATCAAGCCCATTATCGCCGTTTTAGCAACAGTTTCCTGCCGCTAAAACGGCGATAATATAATTTTAACGAGGTTCTTGCTAATATGCCCCTCTGTTTGTTGGGTCCAGGAACGTTCATGCCTTTCGATCACATCACTGCCTTTGAGAGACTGGCTTAGTGGCATATTTTCCTCTCTTTGACAGTGACGAACAAGGTCAGAAGACGATGGGTTGAGCGGCGGAGTCCACACCTCCGCACGATCACCTGGAGTCTAGCTCCTCCCCTTTCTTCTCGGATATCAGCGGTCATGGAGGCTGCTACTGGCGTTTCCTTGTGCTCCTAGGCAATTCTGCCGAACTGAGGCTTTGAACCTTGCCTGCTCGGAGGCGCTTGCGGGGGAGTGGAACAGGGAGCTGATTTCTACCCTCTTAATTCGTTCCTTTTTGACGGCTCTGTTACCGGGCGGTGCTGAAGCTGTTTGGAAAGGGCGATTCCGCTACTGTTGCTGGAATCACCCGCGCTTGATTGAATCCAAGTCCTTCGGCCGCCAGGAGTATGCAGAGCAGGTGAATGAGGCGCTCCGAGTTGGAACTATATCCTGCATATAGGGGGACAGAAATCAGGGACCTGATATCGGTCCTTGCTTGGAAAAAGGAGAAGGAGGTGAGGAGGGAGAAAGACTTAATAGACTCAATAACTATTGGTGAATTTTTTTTTTGAGTCATGGGCAAATTATTAAATGCACGTATTAATGCGAAAGCAAAAGCTCGCCGCCAGTTGCCTATGGAAACAAAGCACGTTAGCAAGTTAATTGACAAGGCGTCCTCTGAGAGTTCAGATGAGTTTGAAGGAACCTCTACGGTTCAAATGGATCAAACCAGTATAGTTGAGAGTCTGGTTCTGAGTGAAACAAGGAAGCTCAACATTAATCTGGGTGTTTTTCAACCAGCTCATCCACCTCATTTTCTGTCTCCCACTCAAGTTGACTCTGATGGTGAAGGTAAAACCGAAACTAAATTGGCTGATAGGCTAAAAGTTGGTAAGCAGTTCCCCCTGTTTGAGAAGAAATCCAGCATGCTCTTGTTAAGTAGTCCGGCTTGCACAGAGGGATCTCAATTAGTAACTTCTTCGGCAGATATTCAGTCCTCAGAAACAGCAGGCACTATCAATTCTGATCTTACTGATTCTCTCATGACGTCCAAGTCTGTGCCTGTGCCAAGTACTATTTTAGTACCTCCTCAGATTTTCTATCAAGATGAGCATACATCCCTGTTGACCACCCAAAAGCAAGATGATCTAACAATGATATCAGAAATAGTATCACAAAATTCTATCCGAGTTGGTTCTTCGACCGTTATGGATCCCAATACTGGCCAATCAATACCAACGAAGCTGTCTTCACCATTAACCGTGGACACTCCTTCCACAAGGTCAGCTGATCTTCTCAGTCCTGTTTTAGACATGAATACGGAGTCCACAGGTGAAATCCAGATGACAGTTAAAGACATGTTGAACTTAATTTTGGATGAAGTTCGGGAAATCAAAAGATCCCAAAAAGCTGAACTAGCCTCAATACACCAGCGATTGGAGAAGATCGAGGACCTAGTTCCTAGTTTTCCACTCCGTCTTCAAGAAGCTGAGATGCGAATTTCTACCTTGGAAGATCAAATGACGGCAGTTAAAAAAGATGTCAAAATAATCGATAAAAGTAGACGTGCATTGGAAAATAAACTCGATGACTTGGAAAATTTTACCAGAAGATCGAACCTCTGTATTGTAGGAGTCCCTGAGGGGGTAGAGTGATCCAATACAGTGCATTGGGCGACTTCCTTTTTAAAACAGAAAGTAATACCAGATTATGAAGGGGATTTAACAATAACCAGAGCACATCGGGTGCCCGCCCAACCTTTTCCCCACTCCACCCTACCTCGTACAATTCTGTTAAATTTCTCAGATACTTGGATAAAGGAAGCTATCTTGACTAAAGCATATCAGTTAAGACAATTTTCAGAAAACAAGACAACTAAGTGCCGGATTTTCTCCGATATGTCTGCAACTGCCGCACGCAGGAGGAAGGAATTCGTGAAAATGCTCCACTTGTTTAAAGCTAACGGCGCCCAGGCCATGATCGCTCAACAATCCAAACTGAAAGTTCTGGCACAGGGCAAGCATTATATGCTGTCAGACTTGGATGAAGCACAAGACTTACTGAAAGAAATCGCCCAGGGGCATAAGGGGTAAAAGTGACGGTTGAACCTCTCAAAATTTTTTGAGGAGGAGGAGGACCCCAGGACCCGAGGGGTGTAATACCAGGACACCCAAGGTTTAGGGGGTCAGCTCTGTGGCCGGTGTGGGGGGAGGGAAGTCGGGCCGCAGGTTGGGGGGTGGGAGTCCCGTGGGGGGGGTGGGGGGTAGGGGTGATGGGGGTACACAGGGTGGGGGAGGAGGATGGAAAAATTGAAAAAATGGAAGTCTTTATTGTTATGCATATTAAGTATTTTGCTTTGGATAGAGGATTTTTTGTTCATAAAATGTAAAAAGAGAGACATTTGCGGAAAATTTGCAAATTATTTTAAATGCTTAGTGGTGAGTGTTTGAAAATTATTTCTTTCAATGTTAATGGCTTAAATAACAAAAAGAAATTGCGGGCTATAGAAATATGGATCAAGTCTGAAAATCCTTCTGTAATATTGTGGCAGGAGACTCATATCTCATCTTTAAAACTAGATGAGTTTTCAATGTTTAGAACATGGGTCTCATACCGAGGCTTTTCTTTGTTTTCTAAATCTCAGCGAGGGGTTGCGATTTTCCTAAATAAGAACATTTATGCTGAGATTGTACACACAGAACAGGATGGTTCAGGGCGTTGGTGCTGGGTTACTTTTAAAGTTAAAAATAGATTGAGACCTATTACGTTTGTTAGTTTCTATGCCCCAGTAGAGGATAGTTTCTCAGCCTACGAAGATTTGTTTCAATCTTTACTGGTGGTGGTAGGAGACATTATCATTGGAGGGGATTTGAATCTGTTTATTAATTTAAATTTGGATTCAACTACGCAACCAAGGAAGCAACCTAAACCTAAATCGCTGAAAATCATTCTTAGCTATAAAACAATTTTAAACCTTTGCGACCCATGACGCATACGATACCCGTCAAAAAGAGAATATACATGTTGGTCAGGGAGATTTAAGTCCTCATCCCGGATTGATTTTTTTCTTGCGTCTTGACAGCTTAATACGTATTATCAGAGGACCATTCATAATGGGTTCTCAGATCACGCAATGTTAGTTATCGGGTTTGCTTTAGTACAAAACTTAAAAACTCCCAAGCGCTGGGTATTTAACAAAACATATTTGAATGACGAAGCATGGGTAACATCCTTGAATTCAGAGATTTGAGATTTTGTATCCCGTAACATTGAAACAGCTTCGCTTAATATCATTTGGGATGCCATGAAGGCCTTTGTTCGCGGAATTATTAAAGGCAAAGATGCAGCATTACTTAAAGCAGCCAAATGTAAGAAAACTGCTTTGGAACAACGAATATATGTTTTAAATGAATTAAGGCAGTTGAACCCCTCCCGCACCATTCAACATCAACTAAATGAAGCAAAACGGGAATTCAGCGTGCATTACTATGCTCAAAGCGAGGAGATTTTTTATAGGCAATCCCCAAAAATATACTAAGAGAGTAATTCTACTGGGAAGTTTTTAGCCTGGCAGGTGAGAGAACAAGCCACTGCCAATTTGATCAGAGGCCTAAAATGCCCATTTACGCCAGATAGACACAGTAGATTCGGTGGGGATAGGGAAGATAATGCTTGCTCATTATAATAATATTTACAGTCAGCAACATAATACTGATCAGCAAAAGCTAGCAGATTTTCTAGAAAAATGTGCATTGCGTACTCTCTCCCAAACTGATCAATCAATAATGCTGAGTCCATTTTCTTTGGAATAAATAGAATTGGTAGTCAAAGATCTCCCAAATGGTAAGGCTTGTGGCCCAGACGGACTGTCCGCTGAATTTTTTTAAATTTTCTTCTGTACTTTTTCCGATATTTTTTCGCAATTATTGAATTCGATGTTGGAAGGAGGCCCGATTCCGGATTCTTTCCAGGAAGGAACTGTGGTGAGGGATGTATGATGTAACAACGCGTACCATTACAACGCGGTATGTTACATCGCGGTTTTAACAACGCAAGTCGTTACATCGACTTGCGTTGGAGGGCGCTGGACATAGGAATAGTGTGAATTACTATTCCAACTCCAGTCTATGTACAGTAGGGAATGTGTTGGAATAGTAATTCACACTATTCCTTAGCCTACAGCGCCCTCCAGTGCAAGTCGGTGTAACGACTTGCGTTGTTAAAACCACAATGTAACCATACCGCGTTGTAATGGTTGCGTGGTAAAGGATGTTTCCCGTGGTGAGTTTTTTGAAGAAGGGGAAAGAAGCTAAAGACCCGAACTCGTATCGACCTATTACCCTATTAAATACAGACTATAAAATCGTCACAAAATTACTTTCAATGCGTTTAATTGAAGCTTTAGATTATTTTGAGACACGAGGGATCCCAGCATTGATTTTGTTATTGGACGCAGAAAAAGCTTTTGATTTGGTGGTATGGGAGACACTTTTTATTATCTTGGAGCATTTTGGTAATCCCGATAAAATTGTAAATTTAATTCGGAATCTCTATACTACGGCCAAAGCTAATATTATCGTAAATACGGTAACGGTTGGGACAGTTTTAGTCAAGCATGGCACGAGGCAGGGTTGCCCTTTATCTCCAGTTCTTTTTGCGTTTTTTATTGAGCCTTTGGCCGCCACAATACGGAACTGTGTCAGTATTCTCTCCCCAGTTCCCTCAATGGCGAAGATCAAACTATATGCGGATGACATTATGTTACTAATCAAACCCGAATTACATTCACAAGTAAGGGCTCTCCAGATTTTTTAGGAATTCGAAGCCTAAGGGGGCTATCGGATCAATAAAAAGAAAACAGAGATTTTGACGTGTGGGAGCAGTGATCCAGAAATGCACCCCGATTTAAGGGGTTGTTTCAATACTAAACCGAAAAGATACCTTGGGGTCTTTTTCTCTCATACAGTCAGGGATCTATATACGCTTAACTTTGATCCCCTTCTTCTAAAGATCCGTTCAATGTTCACACGGTGGAATTCTTTGCCAGTATCGATTCTGGGTCGGGTCGCCTTGATAAAAATGTCCATTCTCCCCATATTTCATTTTTTGTTTTCCACCATACCTTGTTTTTTGCCAGGAACTTTTTTTTCCAAGGTAGAATCTTTGTTTTCCGCTTTTGTCTGGGCAAAAAAACCACCTCGTATTGCAATTAGTACTCTTTACGAGGATTTAGATCAAGGAGGACTCTCTTTGCCAAATATTAGGGATTACTACAACGCATACTTTATACAGTATTTGTCGAGGTTCAGAAATCAAACCCAAGGTCAGACCTTATTTATAATTTTTTTTTCCGACTTAATCTGCCTAGAATATCAGATACCGCCCCCCCCCCCCGCAGATTATTAAATCTCCCACATTAGTCCGTTATAAGATTTTGCTATGGTTTCCTAAAAAACGTGCTGCTATGTTTAAAAGATATTCACTCCCATTGATTAATTTAACAACCCTGCTGTCCAGTATTTTCTCGTTAATAGGTATTAAAAGTGGATCTGAGATAGCGGGCAACTGGGTTAAGGCAGGATTTATTAAAGTAGTTGATTTTTTTTTAAAATGGAGAATGGATAACTCCGATAGAGATGGCAGGCTTCATTCAGAGGAATTTTATGTTGGTAGGGTCCTATAATACGATCTATAAATTTTTGGGACAACTTGATGCCACACAGCTTAATCAACCAACTCAATTGGCCAAAGACCTCTTTATGAATGAATGTGTAAGGAAACCTGGGGAGTGAAGCATTGCTTAGTGTATAGTAGGGAAGCGGATTTGGTCAAAAAGCAATCAAAAAATGGCAGGAACAGGAAAATCATGTATTATCTTTGAATACTTGGAGGACCATTAACAATTTTAATTTCAAGACACTTCAAGGTGCCAATTGGCGTAGAATGTTATTTTTTGGGAAATGGCTGTTGTATCGTACTCCCGCGGTTATTTCCAAAATTTATACAAATTATTCATCTAACTGTTTTAGATGCTTACATTACGCCTTTGCCAACTGGTCTCATATAATGGTCCATTTTTCTAAAATTAGGGTTTTTTGGGACGAAATAATAATAATAATAATAATACAGAATTTTATTGAGCGCGAACAGCTACCTCTCACGGAGGTGTCCCGGCGCTAGACACAGGCAGAGAATACATAACCGAAATTCAAGTCATTAGCAAGGTTGAGTAAAGAGCCAAGTCTTCAACAATTCTTTAAAACGGGGTTCAGAAGGAGCCTGCTGAAGCTCAGGGGGAAGTGAATTCCGTAGCATTGTTACATTTGCCGAGAACGTTCTGCCTCCCAGACGAGCCTTTTTTATTCGAGGCACTGCTAGCTGGATCCGGCAGTTGGAGCGAAGAGAACGGGACTGTGTGTATCTTTGCAACCGATCTCTCAAGTATATTGGACACGAGCCATACAAGGATCTAAAGGCTAACGTAAGAGCCTTAAATTTGATCCTGTTGGCTACTGGTAACCAATGAAGTGATCGAAGATGCGGAGAGACAGAATGCTTAAATGGAATATGCATTAACAGCCTCGCAGCCGCATTCTGGACCAATTGCAGGCGTTGAATTAGGTATTTAGGCAGACCCAGGAACAAACCATTCGCGTAATCCAATCTAGATGTCACTGTCGCTTGGATGACCGTTTTCCTGCAGTCCACCGGAAGAAGTCGCAGGATTTTGCGAAGATTCCTAAGTTTACCTAAACAGCTTCCCATCAGCTGTTGTGTGTGCGAGACAAACGACAGATTGTTGTCCCAGCGCACCCCCAGGTTTTTTGCCGATAGGCTAGGGGAGGGGGCCGGACCCATCGCCCTCGGCCACCAGAGCTCAGAGGGGGGCGGGGTACCTTTACCAAAAAAGAGCACCTCCGTTTTATCTGCATTAAGTTTTAACTTATTAGTATTCATCCAGCGCGCAACATCCTGAAGACAGCCTTTAAAACTAGACATGGCCGCCACTGACACCTCTGCGTATGGAAACACAAGCTGGGTGTCATCGGCATAAGATACTGCCTTGACCCCCCAGTTAGCAATAAGCGTGAAGAGTGGGGCCAGATATAATATTTGTCTTCTTTCAAACCTATTTTAAAATTATGATCCCTCTAAATGAAAAATTGATGCTTTATGGTTTTGATCCGGACCTTAAAATCCCTGTCCAGTTTGTTAAATTACTGTATATCACAATGGCAGTGGCCAGATCCTTGCTATTACAGAACTGGCGGTCAGAACAGATTCCATCTAAGCTAGAGTGGATACAGAAAATGAGGAGAGTCAGGAAAAGTGAACAAATCTATGCCCTGCGGGTGGGGGGGGGGAGGGGGGGGTAAGAAAATTTGATAAAATTTGGGGACCTTACTTTGATTGATTTCTATTTGGTTGAGGATGATCAACTGCAATATTTGACAGTATTTTAGGTTGAATTTGTTTATGCTGAATTTGGTTTTATGTATTGCTGTTTAGTGATGTTTGTAATGTCACTAAAGTACTTCAATAAAAAAAAAAGACAGTGACGTCACTGCTTCACAGAGATGAATGAGGTGAGTGCTGCTGTCTATCCATGAAAGGATCCCTTTTGCCTTTCAGTGACATCAATGTGTCAGTGAGAGGGTCAGTGACATCACAGCTTTTTAGTGACCTAATGGGTGATACCTCTGCCCATAGGCGCTGGATGTAAGGGTGCCGGGGGTGCTGCAGCACCTTCAGTAATAATTCTGCTGGAGTTCAGAAGGTGAATGAGCAATAAAGACCCCTTGATATTTGTGCGTCTCCTGTCACATTGGCTGCTGTTCAAGGTCAAATGTCAAACACCAGGCTACAGCTTCTGAAAAGTGCTGCTTACTCCGAAACTGGAGAGCACTTTTGTTTCTCTGACCGCAAAGTGCAAGGAATTTGTAAAAGAGACCCAGGTGACAAGCTGGGGACAGGAAACAAAAGGAGACGCTGCAGGATGGCAGTTCTTTTCTAAAACACAACATTTAAATATCAGGAAATGAACTATAAACTTTTCAAATTATATCAGCAATTGGGAAAGCACAAGTGAAGCACTTTTTGTAATTCTGAAGTGGGATGGAAACAAAGATTGAAATAGGATCAAAAGACATCAAGACACTTTGCTTGGTGATGCACAAGTGATAAATGTTCACCGAAGCTCCATGTCCGCACATTCGTTTTTGCACTATACATTACAGTAAAACGGCAAGTCTATGCAACGGTAGTGGCAATCTCAAGGGAAAATGCGCGGTCTTTAAACAACAGTGCGCTTCCTTACTAGGGCTCTAAAATGCCCAACCAGCTGCATCCACTCCCTTCACACTCTCCTGAATGGGCACATTTACTACACTTGTGTTTTTTGTGTGAGGCTTGGGTCTTTCACAAGCTCTAGGACTTCAGAGATATAACATTAATAGCAGCCCCCCACTTAAAAATTGTTCCAGCACCACTCTCGCTGCCCCTCCTTAGACCAGTGACTTCCCTGCCTCTCATTGAGGGGGTCAAACATCTGTCCTCAGTGATGGGGTCAGTGTCATCATTGGTACCGCGCACGTTGTTGGTTAATCCTTGGTTCCAAGGGACCCCCTGAGGTGAATGAATTGTTGGCAACGCATACTTTGAAGCGACACAGGCCACAGCTAAGCAAGCGGGCGGGTGAAAGGTGAAAGTGGCAACTGGTCCAGCCGCATTTCAGAGCCTTGTTCTGTGATCATGCCTCATAAGAAGGTTCACTCATGTCTGGAGCTCTGAAAAGAGAAACCCAGGTAGACCTGCAGCTTGAGAGCAGGGCGCGGTGTGTAACGAAGGTATGTGAGGGACCGAGTTTTTCCTGTGAGATCTCTTAGGCAATGGGCGGGCTATTCCCAAACAGGTGTCTTTTTGGCAGCGCTTCCGGTTCTACTTCAATTTGATAAATACTCAGAAAGTATTAGATAGAATGCTGTTAGGGTTCTGCTGGAAACAAATAAACGCCTGTCCACAGGGACAGAACAGCGAGACGAGGTGGCCGAGTGGTTAAGGCGATGGACTGCTAATCCATTGTGCTCTGCACGCGTGGGTTCGAATCCCACCCTCGTCGGTAAGTTTCTTTTACCTCGTTTTAAAGTGTGTTTTTAAATGTCATACAATTACTGTACATTCTAATGAGAAGGACAATGTGAGGTTTTCAAAAGTCGACAGAAGGCACCGGTCTGGCCGCCTTGCAGATTACAGCAGAAAGAGTTGTGTGCTCCCATACTCGGGTTCAGCCTGTCGCTGGCCGACCTTTGCAGCCCTCCTGTTACATTTTAACACGCGAGGCATTCTAAAGTGGTGGAGTGATTGCTTACAGGGCGCCAGCGAATGAAAGTATGAACCCTGGAGTTTTTACCCCGACAGTGTCAAGCTGAAAGTAAACTCCTGTCTCTCCAGCAGGCGGGAAGAAATCCGCTGGAGGAAAGAGGCCTTACAGTTCCCCCCACCTCTTGTTGAACTAAGCGTCAGGTGCAAAACCTGTATTTAGAGGTCGCTGACCTAAGATAGCATTTGCATGGATAAAATGATATAGCTTTTAGCTCAGCTTTTAAAATGTAATCATATTAATGTTAGGGGCGTGGTATCCATTGGTGCAGCAGGTACAGTGGCACCGGGGACTGGAGTCACGAGGGGCCTACTGAATCCTGATTTATGCTGCATTTTATAAGTCAAAAAGCAGCCAGGGGGACGTTTTCTTCCTTGCCCATGACATACTGACTCCGCCACTGACTGATTTAAGTAAAATATGTTTACAGGCAAAAAAGGTGTGTTCTGTTGCCTCTCAGCCTGTATGGCATACGCTCGCGCAGACAATAGATGTCATTCTACAGCGACCTAAGGGTCGCCTGGCAAGGGAGATGAGCGTCTGTGGGCATGTTCCCCATGCCTTGTAAGAGTCGGCTGATCTACAGGGCGCCGTCCTGCATGTCTATCAGCTGAGCATTCGCGAGGATCGACATCCAGGCGTGTTAAAGAGGCCGACAGGAGGCGCTCCTCTGACAGACACGCTCTCCTATTCTTGGGTGTGCTTGGAGCAGTGGTGGAGTCCACGCTGGAACATATGAACATATTGTGTGACTGCGTTTATTTATTTAGTAATTTAAGGTTTTTGTAATGCTTGTTTAACCTCAAGATGACAGAGCGCTTCACAAACAACCGCGGTGTGCAAACACCAGTAAAACTCTCCCTTTGGAAGGTATAAATGAATTTAAAAAACATGTCTGGGAGCTGCTTCGACTGTCCTTCTGGTGTTTGAGGGATACGGCAAGGCAGGGCCTAGGAGATTCTTTATTTGCTGCAACATTTTCTGATAACTTGAATTACAACATATTGCAAGCCAAGCTCGCGAGACAAAACCGAGTACGAGCATGGACCATGTTGGAACTTCAGTAGCATAACATAGCCTGGCATAGCATAGCATAACATAGCATAGCATAGCATACAATAACATAACATAGCATAGCATAACATAACATGGCATGGCATAACATAACATAACATAACATAGCATAACATAACATAGCATAGCATAGCATAGCATAGCATAACATAACATAACATAGCATACCGTAACATTAAACATAGAATAACGTAACATAACATAGCATAGCATAACATAGCATGACATACTGACTCCGCCACTGACTGATTTAAGTAAAATATGTTTACAGGCAAAAAAGGTGTGTTCTGTTGCCTCTCAGCCTGTGTGGCATACCTCGCGCAGACAATAGATGTCATTCTACAGCGACCTAAGGATCGCCTGGCAAGGGAGTTGAGCGTCTGTGGGCATGTTCCCCATGCCTTGTAAGAGTCGGCTGATCTACAGGGCGCCGTCCTGCGTGTTCATCAGCTGAGCATTCGCGAGGATCGACATCCAGGCGTGTTAAAGAGGCCGACAGGAGGCGCTCCTCTGACAGACACGCTCTCCTATTCTTGGGTGTGCTTTGAGCAGTGGTGGAGTCCACGCTGGAACATATGAATATATTGTGTGACTAGATGTATTTATTTAGTAATTTAAGGTTTTTATACTGCTTCTTTAACCTCAAGATGACAGAGCGCTTCACAAACAACCCCGGTGTGCAAACACCAGTAAAACTCTCCCTTTGGAAGGTATAAATGAATTTAAAAAACATGGCTGAGAGCTGCTTCGACTGTCCTCAGTGTCTCCTGCTTTCCTATAAACATATTGCACATCTGTCAGGACAGAGCTCGCATCCACCCAACTTTCCAATCTTCCCAGTAATATTCGTCCTGCAACCGTAACCAATGAGTCTAAAAGCAAAATTGGGCAGTAGCATTTCAGTTGTCCTCTATCTCCTTTTTTTGATGGGG
Organism: Triturus cristatus; assembly: GCF_964204655.1. Lineage (NCBI taxonomy): Eukaryota > Metazoa > Chordata > Amphibia > Caudata > Salamandridae > Triturus > Triturus cristatus. The sequence goes on from NC_140595.1 coordinate 721,458,038, forward strand.
ACAATAATAGATTCAGACCACGAACTAGGAAGACCACACACTTTGCCACAGACCTTAAAACGTTCTTCAATGCGGATGCCCAGAATTCAGTGTTAGCCTTAAACATGTCCCAAGGAACCCCATCAGGACTGGCGGCCTTGCCACTAATCAATCAATCAATCAATCAATCAATCAATCAATCAATCAATCAATCAATCAATCAATAATTCAATCAATCAATCAGACATTTGTAGAGCGCACTACTCACCGTGAGGGTCTCAAGGTGCTGAGGGAGGTGGGGGGGGGGGGGGGGGCTGCTACTGCTCGAATAACTAGGTCTTGAGAAGTCTCCTGAAGGTCAGCAGGTCCTGGGTCTGTCACAGGTGGATGGGGAGGGTGTTCCATGTCTTGGCGGCAAGGTGGGAGAAGGATCTGCCACCGGTGGTTGTTTGGTGGTTGTGTGGCACGGTGGTGAGGTCAGCAGAGCGAAGCCGGCGGTTGGGAGTGTAGAAGGTGAGTCGTTGAGGTATGCTGGTCCGGTGTCGTGGAGTGCTTTGTGAGCGTGGGTGAGGATCTTGAAGGTGATACTCTTGTTGACGGGGAGCCAGTGCAGGTCCCACAGGTGGGCAGTGATGTGGCTGTGGCGGGGATGTAGCGGATGAGGCATGCGGAGGCATTCTGTATGCATTGAAATCTCTTCTGGAGTTTGGCCATGGTTCCAGCGTAGAGGGCGTTGCCGCAGTCCAGCCTGCTATTGACGAGGGCCTGGGTGACCATCCTTCTGGTTCTGGTGGGGATCCATTTGTAGATCTTACGAAGCATCCGGAGGGTGTTGAAGCAGGAGGAGGAGACGGCATTGACTTGCTGGGTCATTGACAGTGATGAGTCCAGGATGAACCCCAGGTTGCGTGCGTGGTTGGTGGGTATCAGCGCGGTTCCCAGCGAGGCCGGCCACCAGGAGTCATCCCAGGCAGAGGGGGTGAAGCCGAGGATGAGGACCTCCGTCTTGTCCAAGTTCAATTTCAGGTGGCTGTTCTTCATCCATTCGGCGACGACCTTCATTCCTTCGTGGATGTTGGTTTGGCGGTGGTGGGGTCTTTGGTGAGGGAGAGGATCAGCTGGGTGTCATCGGCGTATGAGATGATATTGAGGTTGTGCGATCGGACGCTGTTGGCAAGCGGTGTCATGTAAACGTTGAAGAGGGTCGGGCTGATGGATGAACCTTGGGGTACGCCGCAGGTGATCCTGGTGGCTTCAGATCGAAATGGAGGGAAGCGGACTCTCTGGGTTCTGTCGATGAGGAAGGAGGTAATCCAGTTCAGGGCTTTGTCGTGGATTCCTGCGTTGTGGAGGCATGTGCGTAGGGTGTGGTGGAAGACAATGTCAAAGGCGGCCGAGAGGTCTAGGAGGATGAGGGCTGCCATTTTGCCGTTGTCCAGCAGGGTCCTGATGTCGTCAGTGGCAGCGATGTGGGCAGTTTCGGTGCTGTGGTTGCGGCGGAATCCGGACTGGGATGAGTCCGAGGTGTTGTTCTCTTTGAGGAAGCGGGTCAGTTGTCTGTTGATGATCTTCTCGATGACTTTCACCGGGAACGGGGAGCAGGCAGATGGACCGGAAGTTCTTGAGGTCCTTGGGTCTGCCTTGGGATTCTTGAATAGGGCATTGGTCTCTGCGTGTTTCCAGCTTTCCGGGAAGGTGGCGGTCTCGAATGAGCTGTTGAAGATCTTTCGGAGTTGGGGTGCGATGATGGAGCTTGCTTTGTTGAAGATGTGGTGGGGGCAGGGGTCAGACGGTGAGCCAGAGTAGATGGTGTTCATAGTTTTGATGGTGTCTTTGTCGTTGACGTGGCTCCAGGAGTTCAGGAGGCTGGTGTGACGGGGGGGCAGAGAGTCTGAGGTGTCGGTGGCTGTTGAGGGGGGTCTGAGTGTTGAAGCTGTCGTTGATGTCTATGATCTTGCGGTGGAAGAAGGTGGCTAGAGAGTCGCAGAAGTCTTGTGACAGCGGGATGTCGTTGGAGCTGGAGCTGGGGATGGCGAGATCCTTCACGATGTGGAAGAGCTCTTTGCTGTTGTGTGTGTTGTTGTCGATGCGTTCCTTGAAGGAGGCCCTTTTGGCGTTTCAAATGAGTTGGTGGTGTCTGCAGCTGGTGTTCTTGAGGAGAAGTGGATGCAGCGGTGGTCAGTCCAGTGGAGTTCGGTGGTGTGGCTGAAGGTGACTTGACTGCTGGCAGAGAAGATGGGGTCGAGCGTGTGTCCGGCAGAGTAGGTGGGTGTTTGAGACCGAGGTTGGCAAGGTTATCCAGCAGTGTGGTGGAGTTGCTGTCGTTGGCGTTCTCCAGGTGGAAGTTCAGGTCTCCGAGGAGGATGTAGTCTGTGGAGGCCAGGGCGTGCGAGCTGACGATGTCTGTGATGGAGTCGCTGAACTGTGGCCGGGGTCCGGGGGTCTATAGACGAGGGTTCCTCTGAGGGTGGTGTTGGGATCGATGTGGATCTGGAAGTGTAGGTGTTCGGCGGTGCTGAGGGTGTCTTCAGTGTTGGTCGAGATTCTGAGGGTTTTTCTGTGGACAATGGCGATTCCTCCTCCCTCATTATAATCACGAGGAGAACCTCAGCTAAATCATCAAACATTAATGGATTCCTCATAGTTGCATCAGTGCTAGGAATCTTGACTACAGGGACCATATCAGATGGAAGCTGAGCATAGATGCCCCACAAAGAGTCTACCCAGTTATTTGCAGTGATATAAGCCTCCACAGATGGTGCTGAAGACCCCTTAAACAAGCATTTGCAATGCAAAATGTCTTGCATTCACGCGAGTTTGAGCTATTGGCATTGTAAATGACAATGCATTTTATTTATGTTTTGGGCTTTAAAACATAATTAAAAGGCATTGTCATTTACAATACTAATAGCTTGAAGTCTTCCAAATGCGAGACCATTTGCATTGCAATAAAGGGCCTTCTCGACTGCTTGTTAGATTGTAAATATCAGAGGAAGAGACAGGCCTGAGACGTCTTCAAAAGTAGTGATAAATAGTTCAGTGAAGCAGATGTGTAAGTGTTGTAAATTACACAGACACAAAGTGTGAAGTGAGAGTTACATATGATCCGACTACGAACACTAACAAAGCGCTCCAACACCTTTCGCTCTGTGATTATACTGTCGCGGCTCAGGACAAAGAGCGGGGGGGGCTATTTCCTGTCCTCTCTGTTATTTGAGTGTGCAGTGTGGCATTGCGTAATGTCATTGCTATCTTTGGCCTAATAAAAACACTCCAGCAGTAGTAGGGTCCTGGCTTCTCCTCCTAGTGCAGGGTGGGCTGAGCTGTATGGCAGGCATGACGGGAGGGAGGGATGGTCTCGGCTGCAGCTCTGGCCTCGTACAGTGCCCCTGCTATTACTAGTGAGCGAGAGGTGCTGAGGTGGTGGTATTGGTGGAGGTGGGATTGGTGGTGGTGGTGGTGGTGGGATTGGTATTGCTGGTATTGGTGGTGCTCGTATTGGTGGTGGTGTATTGGTGGTGCTGGTATTGGTGGTGGTGGTGGTATTGGTAGTGGTTGCATTAGTGGCATTGGTGGTGGTGGTATTGGTGGTGGTGGCGGTATTGGTAGTGGCCAAATTGGTGGTGGTGGTGGTGATATTGGTATTGATGGTGGTGGTACTGGTATTGGTGGTGGAATTGGTGGTGGTATTTGTATTGGTGGTGGTTGTACTGGTATTGGTGGTGGTATTGGTTTTGGTGGTGGTGGTATTGGTGATGGTGGTATTGGTATTGGTGGTATTGGTGGTGGTGGTGGTATTGGTGGTGGGAGTATTGGTATTGGTGGTGGTATTGGTATTGGTGGTGGTGGTATTGGTGGTGATGGTATTGGTGGTGGTATTGGTGATGGTGGTGGTATTGGTGGAGGTTGTGGTATTGGCGGTGGTGGTACTGGTGGTAGTAGTGTTGGTATTAGTGGTGGGGGTATTGTGGTTGTGGTGGTATTGGTGCTGGTATTGATGGTGGTATTGGTGGTGGTGGTGGTGGCATTGGTGGTGGTATTGGTGGTGATGGTGGTATTGGTGGTGGTAGTATTAGTGGTGATGTTGGTATTGGTGGTGGTATTGGTATTGGTGGTGGTCGTTGTATAGGTGGTGGTGGTATTGGTGGTGTTGGTAGGGGTGGTGGTGGTATTGGTATTGTTGTTGGTGGTGGTATTGGTGGTGGTGGATGTGGTGGTATTGATGGTGGTGATGGTAGTATTGGTGATGGTGATGGTGGTAGTATTGGTGGTAGTATTGGTGGTGGTGGTATTGGTGGTGGTGGTGATATTAGTGGTGGTGGTACTGGGTGTGGTGGTGGTAGTGGTATTGGTGTTGGTATTGGTGGTGGTGGTATTAGTGGTGGTGTTGATATTAGAGGTGGTATTGGTGGTGGTGGTGGTGGGTGGTATTGGTGGTGGTATTGGTGGTGGTATTGGTATTGTGGTGGTGGTTGTGTTGTTGTTAATAAAACAGACTTTTGAAAACAACCTGTCAGGTGGTTTTAGTGCAGATGACATGTAACATAGATGTGCTGTTGTCAGCTTCAGCCCATTAGTACAGGATTGTGTCCTACCTGGAATTCTCATGACTTCATTTGCTAATCATTTCTGAATCCATTTTACTTGGGGGGTTGAAACAAACACGAGATAATGCCATGTTAAAGTGATTGAAAGCAGGCGCCTGTGTTACGGGGACAGCTGTACTGCTTAAAAAAGCACAAGCCATTTCAGCGGAAGGAGCGCATGTCCGGCCTGCAGTGAGAGAAGTTCAAAAAAGTAAATAGTGCTTACAGACTAAATAAAAGGTCCCGTGTAACAACGAAGTAAAGGGGCCAGTCGCCATGGGAGGGTACAAATTAAAACAAGGCCGTACTAAGAAGGGACTGACAAGCCTATTAACGAATCCGAAGGCAGCATTTACGAAAGACAATGACACGCGCCAATGAAAAATAGGGGAGAAGAGTACATATTCAGACCTCATCTTTGTCTCTAGGATACTTAGAAAGGGCCATCAGGAGGTGTCTGTGTTGGTGTGACCAGCCTGGGTGATCATCCGTCAGAGGGCCTTGCCGGCCTGTCCACAACCACTTGACAGATCTAAAGATCACACCAAAGATGCACTTATTGCTTCTCCTCTGCCTAGTTCTGTAGACAATCCATAAACTCATGGCAATTCCGGCAAATTAGGTCCTTGAGTAACTGATCGGTGTTCACATTACATTATTTAATTATGGATCACCTCAAAGTCGTCTATTATGAATTGTGGTATATCCACCTGTGAGCTCAATTTGAACTTTACTGAGGGAGGATTATAATTGCTGATACAAATTGAAAGGATGTTAAAATCAAAAGCACTAAGTCGCAAATTATCAGGAAATAAAATAAAATCTCTAGTACTTGTTATGTCCCAGCCATGGAACTTCTACTCAATGAAACTACAAGGGACCTATTGCAATTATCATGAGCACAAATAAGGTTCTATGTAACAATCAAAATAGTTAAAGCCTCCCCATAATGGTCATGATCAAAGTGAGGTACCTCCTCCCCCAGGGAGTCAACCTGAACCATCCCACGCACCTGTGTAGGTAGCGAACAATACAAATGGGCGTGGAAATCCCCGGCCCAGATTATAATACAATCTATATTCCTGGTAAAAAAAAAGGCTCCTAAGACATTCTCCAGATCATAAATAAAAAGAACATAACGTTTGCAAAACAGATTATCGTAAAAGTGTCACCATTTAATCCAGCTCCCCTGGAAGGTCTAGCAACAACAGCTGGAAATACGAAGAATTCGACCAAAACCTTTGGACTTTTCCCAGAAACAGGAATTAAACTAAAATGGCAATGCTGCCCTTTACCATTCACATTTTTATGAAAAGAGCGGGTATATAAAAGGTTGAGTAGCCATCTACATGGAAATACAGTCCAAGTCTCTTAGAAACAGAGAAAAATCCAGTCAGAATATCTAATTCTGCAGTAGTCCCCACCACATTCCATGACAGCATTTCAACCTGGTTATAGACCAGGGAAGCGCTATGCAGTATACTGTTCTTGTTAATGTTATGCCATTTTCACCACCTGCTCAGCCAGTGTGTTGTGCTGTGTGCTGCATCGAACGCTGGAGTGATGATGCGCTTCGGAATGTTGAGTGCCTGAGCGGTAGACTTACAGTTGAGAATGGGCTGAGCAGCAGGCAGGCTGCTCCTGGTGGGGCTGATCTACAGAGCCTGTAACTTACTACAATAAAACATCTTGAACTACTTCCTACCTGCTGGGACCTCATTACTACATTTATTTTGGCGATGAGGATGAACGTTTTCGTTTAGCTGCATGGTGACAGTCGACTTGCTTGTCTTACTGCTTAGTTACCATAATGTGTGGCAAGTCTGTGCATAATATGACGTCGGTCTCAAATACTCAGAGGTCTCCATAAATGTGTGCACTATATGTTTTTTTACGTCCTCGACGCATGCTGTCTTATGACTGCACACTGGACAGTGGAAACCTGTGTTCTCTCTTATTCCCAGTGACAAGCTCACTGTTAACTACTACAGGCACCGGATAATGAGCCATCCTCCAGCTGCATCTAGTCATCTTTCGGTGCTCACCCCATGGTTGTTTCCTTGTTTCCTTGTTTCCTGTGGGACGTGGGGTGATTTGTGTGAGTACATTACGAACTTGGGTCAGACAGCCCTAACCTGGGTGATGTGTAGTTCTTCCTTCCACATTTACCTGTCTGTGCACAAGAAACTCACTAGTTATAGTCCACTCCGGGCTATATATTCTATGTGTTTTTGTTCAAACACTGGTGTATGTGATTGTATGACATAATTTCGAAAGACAAAAATTCGACCTACAAAAATATCGCAACAAAAATATCGTGGTCAAGAATATCGACATCCTATCTACAACATGGTAAGTACAAAAATATCGATAATTTAATATCGATGTCAAAAATATCGTAATTCAAAAATATCGTTTTTTTTTTAGTTTAAAAATATATGTAAAATAAACCAAATAATACTTATAAATCAAAGAAACATAATTAAATATATTTTATAATATGTAAAATTTATAATAAATATATATAATTAAATGAAACTTTAATTAAACATATATATATAATATATATTATATACACTTACTTAATAATTACTTTTAATAATAATTTCTGTAACATATAAATTATTAAATATTTATTTAAGTTACCAATACATCTATACACATAAAACAATAACATTAATAAATATTAAATAATTACATATAGCAAATAATAATCAATAATTTTAATTTGAATAATTTTTATTATTTATTATATATTACAATAGCTAAAATATTACAAAACATATTTAATATCAGACACAATAAAACTACTAGTCCAACTTCAACAAAAACAACAGTAAGGAAAATGTTGGATAGCGTAGGGGTAAAAATAACTATTCCAACTCCCGAGAGTGCAACAGTAGGGAAAACATTGGATAGCGTAGGGGTAAAAATTACTATTCCAACTCCAGAGAGTGCAATAGTAGGGAAAGTGTTGGATAGCGTAATGGTAAAAATTACTATTCCCACTCCAGAGAGTGCAATAGTAGGGAAAGTGTTGCATAGCGTAAGGGTAAAAATTACTATTCCCACTCCAGACAGTGCAACAGTAAAGAAAACGTTGGATAGCGTAGGGGTACAAATAACTATTCCAACTCCAAAGAGTGCAATAGTAGGGAAAACGTTGGATAGCGTAGGGGTAAAAATTACTATTCCAACTCCAGAGAGTGCAATAGTAGGGAAAGTGTTGGATAGCGTAAGGGTAAAATTTACTATTCCCACTCCATAGAGTGCAATAGTAGGGAAAGTGTTGGATAGCGTAAGGGTAAAAATTACTATTCCCACTCCAGACAGTGCAACAGTAGAGAAAAGGTTGGATAGCGTAGGGGTAAAAATTACTATTCCAACTCCAAAGAGTGCAACAGTAGGGAAAGCGCTGGATAGCGTAGGGGTAAAAATTACTATTCCAACTCCAGAGAGTGCAACAGTAGGGAAAGCGCTGGATAGCGTAGGGGTAAAAATTACTATTCCCACTCCAGATAGTAAAACAGTTGTGAAAGCACTAGATAGCATAGTGATTCTATGAACATTATAACCAATTCAATAATTTCTTATAAAAAATTTGCATGTTAACAATGTTTTAAAACAAAAAATATTATTAAATACCAATTATGTAAAATAAATATTTAAATAAATAAATTTAAATTACATCCCACACTATTCCCCCTTTGACACACAACACACTACACATACAAAATACACAATAGATTTATATATCAATTTCTCTCTTATTTGCAATTAATAATACATTCTTTATAATTAATATAGTTATTAATTGACTAATTAATACATATTAACTACGAAATTACAAATATTCCCCTATTAATTGTTAATTAACAATACATTAATTAGCAATAACAACAAATAAAATACAATAATAAATTATTTATATTTACTATATTTAACTAACTAATAACAATTAATTAATATTAATTACAAATAAATACAATATATCATTATTTATTTTATTTTAATTACATCCCACCCTATTCCCCTATAAACCCACAACCCACTACACATAAAAATTCACATAATTAATTTAATTATGAATTAATAACTTAATAAAATTAAATCACCAATTAATTACTAATTAACAATTAATTAATTAACTATAACAATAAATAAATATTATTAATAAACTAATTATAATGTATATAATTAACCAAATAATAAAATAATTTTACAATTAATAATTAATTAACAATTAATTAATCTATTAATCACATTAATTACCAATTATTAATTAATTACCAATTAATTAATCATAAATACCAATTAAACAATACATATTAATTCATTAATTATAATTAAATTACTTCCCACCCTATTCCCCTATAAACCCACAACCCACTACACATACAAATTCATATAATTAATTTAATTATCAATTAATCACTTAATAAAATTAAATCACCAATTAATTACTAATTAACAATTAATTAATTAACAATAACAATAAATAAATATTAATATTAAACTAATTATAATGTATATAATTAACCAATTAATAAAATGTTTTTACAATTAATAATTAATTAACAATTAATTAATCAATTAATTACCAATTATTAATTAATACCAATTAATTAATCATAAATACCAATTAAACAACACATATTAATTCATTAATTATAATTAAATTACTTCCCACCCTATTCCCCTATAAACCCACAACCCGCTCTGATACTAAAACGCTAAATTAAATTTAAAATAATTATTAATCTCTAAACATTTATTTTTAAATGTATTAAAATACATTACAATTATCTTTAACATACAAATAAAATACATATTAAATGACATTACACTAAATAAATATCGATATTATTGACATCGAAATTTTTACTTACGATATTACTTACATCGAAATTAATTACCTCGATATTATTAACTTCGATATTACTTACCTTGGGATCGATATTCTGTCCCTCGATATTCTTGACTTCGATATTCTGTACCTACGATATTAAAAACACGATATTATTGTAGGTCGAAATTTAAAACTCGATATTTTGGCTAAACACCGGTGTATGTCACATGGATAGGCGGTTACACACACATATCGCTGTAACTATCAGCATACAAAATGTTAATGTGAATTGTAATTTAAGCCTGTGTTATGAATAGTTGTGATTTTACCTTATGCATCTATGTTTTGGCTTGTAGTACATTTCATGAGGTTTCTGTTTTTCTCACTCTTATCCTCCATGGGATTGTATGGTGGGTTTTGTTGGGATCAACATTTTACGTACATTGACTCTGGGTACACACCTTCAGGGGTTCATTATTTCATTTTACATGCATGCAATCTACATTTTATTCTTCCTTACATAGGGATGGCAATGGATTCTAGCCTCATTTGCTTACAATACACTTGCCTTCATGGGCTGCTTACGGTTCCCACCCTCTCTCAGGGCATCGATGTATGGGTGTTAGTCCCTTTTACATTAGCTAACCAACCCTATTCTTAGGGACAGGTTATGGGTTCAGACCCATTTACTGTAGCTAACCTCCTTTACGTCTCGGGGTAGGTCACTGGCTTCAGTCCAATCTTCTCTTACACTGTTACCTCACACAAGGTGTGTTGTATGTGTTATAGTCCCATTACTACATTGCATAGTATGTGACCTCAACACGGGGATTGTCCTTACATGGACTATCATTTCATGGGTCTTAGTCCCATTCACAGAAGCTTCTCACCCCTTTTTCTCGAGGTAGGGGTTGGTCATGGGTTTTAGTCCCATTTTCACATACTTTGGGTACATCATTACCCTTACATAGGGTGTGTCTCATGGGTCTCCGTCCCATTTGCTGTTATTTTCTCAACGTTATGTTGTCATTATATTACATTGTCAATTTTGCAACGCAATGTTATGTTTATATTATATTACATTGTCAATTTTATTACGGGGTAGGATGAGTGATCATATTGTATTTTCTTCTCATTTTCTCTGTTTTCTCGCTTTTTCAGTTCCTCTCGTGATGTCTTTTCTTTTTGTCATCTGTGGATTCTGGACTATATTCTTGCTGTTATTCTTTCTTTGTCCTCTGTATTTCCCATATCGTAATGTGTTTCTTGTTCTTCCTTACCTAGGAGGATACTCTTCCTTCGCCATGTTGTGTGTCTGTATGTAGTCAAGTGTTTTGTTGTGTTGTGCTATGCCTTGCCTCCTTGCATGCCTGTCTGGCCAGTAGGTGTGTTTGGGGGGGTAGTCATTAGTGCTTTCACGTCTATCCTTCTTCACGTTGTTTTCCTTTGCCGTATCTTTCTATTCCTTTCTGTTGTTATTTATAGAAGGGGAGGATGGGTTATATTTATCTGTTTATTTATATGTTGCTTCCTTTTCTTCTACTTCCTCCTATCTTTCTGCTTCCTCCTTGTTGTTCGCTTCTTCTTCTATTACTCCCTCCTATCTTTCTGCTCCCTCCTTGTTGTTCACTTCTTTGCATTGTTTATGCTGCTTTTGTATTCCTCTTATTCTTTCCTTGTTTCTGGTTTTCCCTGTTGCACCTTCTTTCAGTTTACCAGATTAACTGCTTCTGTTATATAAGAAAGGGGAATATGTAGTATCCGGTTCTTGTTAATGTTATGCCATTTTCACCACTGGCTCAGCCAGTGTGTTGCGCTCTGTGCTGCATGGAACGCTGGAGTGATGATGCGCTTTGGAATGTTGAGTGCCCGAGCGGTAGACTTACAGTTGAGAATGGGCTGAGCAGCAGGCAGGCTGCTCCTGGTGGGGCTGATCTACAGAACCTGTAACTTACTACAATAAAACACCTTAAACTGCTTCCTACCTGCGTGACCTCATTACTACACGCCCTCATAAGCATTTACCTTTTGTTTATGCTAGTAATCGAGAAAAATAAAATAACCCGGAAAAAGGCAGGTTAAGTTACAACAGATTGCTAATGGGGCTTCTAATAGGATCACTATGTACTTGAGTAAGTCCATCAATTTCGATAACTTGGTCAAGAAGTGCAAAGCTGTTAGAAGTCACAATATTTCAAGCCTTCCAAAAATACCCTATAAGTAGGGCCACTGGAATTATGCGGCAGGAGAGGGACAAATGATGCAGCATGGTTAAATAAATTACGCGGGAAGAAAAGGCAAATTGTGCTGCATAATGCGACGCATTTTGTAATAGTATTGCTTAATTATTTTGTCATTTTTAAACTTGATAACACGTTCTGGGGATTTGCTGCACCTCATTAGTACTGGTGTAGCACCTTAATATAGCAATAAGCAACCGAAAAGTGACCAGTCCAGCTTTGCAAAGGGTCTTCCTCCCTGCGGCAACATGTGCCACTGTATTTAGTAACTTTTAAGCCGTTTGAGCTAGAAACAATTTTTTTTTGTTAAAATTGTCAGATTATGTTGCAGATGATGGATTATGTGGCAAATCTATAACTATGCAAAAATCGCTGCGGCCACACATTCACATAATCCCAGTGGCCCTGCCCATAAGTCCTCGCTTGCAAACGATTTTGTGGAGACTGCTTGAGATTCCCCAGTCTATAGCAATAACCTAGTGGTAGTACTTTAATCTTACTCTGTACTAAGGAAGGGGAATGTAAGCATTCTAGTAAGACCCCCACAGTGGTAGGAGATCTACAATTCACTACAATGGAGCCCACTGGACTAGACTTAGGGCTAAGGCCAACCCATGCAACTTTTCTCACCTTGATATTATCATTACTCAGGTGCCAGATATTATTACCTTCCTGTTTAGTTAACCAATGTGCTACCTTCTTCTTCAACTCAGGCCAGACCTTAGATTGTTCAGTACGTAAAGGGGGAGACATTTTTTAAGAATAGTAACATGGAGGGTAAGTGCAGGAAGGTATGTGCTCTCAATAAGGAATTGTCAGCTGACCGCCAATCAGGGTCAGAAATGTCCAAACTTGGCTTCACCGAGAGTTAAGCAGTACTAGTTCAGTGGTGGCAGCAAACTGCGTAGTGATCAGTAGGAGTGAACAGGTCTTTTATAACCTCTGTCACCAGAGTGAGACCTACAGGCTCACTCACCTTTTTAAAGTTCCGCTGCTGAGTGCTTAACGCACCCTTAGCATACATTAGTTAGGTGTGAAGTGCGGTGTAGTGCAGGAGAGGTAACAGTGCTGAATGTATGTGTGCCTGCGAAGTGTAAAATGCAGGGATAGAGCCGTGCTGAGCAGTATATGCATGTCAGTGCATGTACTGGGTGTATGTATACCTACGAGGGATATATTGTCTGAGAGATGGAGGGCTGTGCAGTGCGTGTGCAGTGGAAGCCTGTGCTCAGTGAATGTGTGCTCGCAAAAGGCACAATACCAGAAGGGTGTTGTGCTGTTCAGCAAGCTGACAGTGAATTATGGGTGCCAGCAGTCTGTGTGTTTGCAAATAGCAAACCACGGCACAAACAGAAAGGCTACAGTACTGAACAGTACGCAAAGCGAATGTGTGTACTGCGTGTATGTGTGGCTGTGAGAACACAATAAATGCAGGTAACAGTACTGCACAGTGTGTGTGCTGTGTATATACACTAAGTGCAAGTGTGCCTGTAATGGTACATTACAAGGAGGACACTGGGTTCCATTTTGGGAAGCCGAGGCCTGCCTGATGAGGACATGAGGAGTACAGGAATCCCCCAGACAGATTTGTGTATTGCTGCTTTCCTGTGAGCTGGGTCGGACACACTGGAGAAGGGGGGGAGAGAGAGACTCTCCGTGTACACTTTAAAGGATGCTCTTTGATTCAGTGAGAGATCTTAACAAAGGGGTCTGAACACATCTCAGGACAGAGATGGGACTGATAAGGAAATTATAGGCACTAGGGCGGGGAGCTCCGTATTAACCTTTTGATGTACATATGACTGTGGATGACATCCAGGCGTGTACTCTTGACCCTCCCATGGCCTGTGCTGTGGGACTATCAGCTTCAGAGTCTCGCCTGCTGTGCCAGACTGCCTGTTAGAAATGGGATTGGGATATTTGGTAGGCTAGGGCGGGGGCCAAAGCCAGGCAAAAACCCCCACTCTAGTCAGGATAAGGGAGTTACACATCTAAAATAACCCCTGCTCACCCCCTTGGTAGCTTGGCATGAGCACCCAGGCTTATCTTAGAGGCAGTGTGTAAAGCATTTGCACATAACCAACAGTAATACAGTGTAAGCACTACAAAAGGACACCACACCAGTTTAGAAAAATATCCAATATTTTTATATAATTAAAACAAGACCAAAAACGATAAAAAGCCACAATACTATACTTAAAAGTTCACAGTTCAAAAATACACAGATTAAAAAGAGTTCCTTGTGTGGATAGCTCCGTCCAGGCTACCACGGCGTCGTGAACACACAATTCCAAAACCAGTTTTGGCTGACCGCGGGGTCACAGGCCACCTACGATGTCAGGAAGACCCGCAAACAGTACTTTTCAGAGATGCAGGGCGATGGGGCCCTTGAAGTCACTCGCGTTGCAGGTCGAGCTACTGTCTGATGGGATCAGGAGCGCTGGCGCCAACAGGCGTCGAGTGCTGCGGTGCGAAGGTCAGCGGTGCGGCGTGCAGTGCCCCGGGGTGTGGTGCTAGCAGCGGCGTCAAATGGTGTCATCGGTGAGACCACGGTCGCGATGCGAGATGAAGGCGGTGCTCGTCACGGTGCTAGCAGGTCACTGTGCAAGCAGCAGCATCATTGTTGCTGAAGCACTGTCGTCGGCTGACGAGCAGGAGTCGATGGCACCGGCTTCGGTGGGCCTAGGCTGCGGTGTGGGATGAGAGTGGTGCGTCGTGTATCTTACGAGCGGTGCCCCCGAACCACGGTGCCAGCAGCGGCGTTGATCTCGGTGGAAAGTGGCGGTGTCAGGAAGCCCATGGCGTCGTCTTGTAGCAAGGCGGTGCAGAGTGCGGTGCCCACAGGTTGCGGTGCGAGCAGCGGCTCGGTGATGGCGTCAGCAGGCGTTGTCGATGAGACCAGGGTCGCGGTGCGGCGCTATGGCGGTGACCTCTGTGGTGCCTTCAGGACACAGGGTCGGCAGGGTCGTCGTCGAGGTGGTGTCCTTCGGGTTGCAGTACGAAACACATAGTCCCCAGTGCTGCGGGTCGAAGAACCTGGAGTCTGTTCCTGAGACTCTGTGAACAGGGGGCAAGCTCTACTTCAAGCCCTTGGAGAGTCTCACCAATGTGGTTGCAGAAAGTCCAGTCCAGGCCTTTCACTGCCCAAGAAAGAAGCAGCCACTGCAGGTCAGTCCAGCAAAGCATGCAGCAAAACAGTCGTTCCTTCTTGCAGCTTCTCCGGCTCTTCTTCTTGGCAGTGTTCTTAATCCAGATGAGTTCTAAAGTTCAGGGGTCTGGGACCTAGTATTTGTATCTAAAAATCCTTTGATCTTCCAGGCAGAGGGTGTCTGTGTCCGGTCAGAACCAGTTGGGCCTTCTCTGGCGTGAATTCCTGGCAGGAGGTGGAGACGGCTTTGTCAGAGGCAGACCAGGCCCTTTGAGGTGCAAGGAAATCTCTTCCCTCTTCCGCCCATCACAACCCAGGTCTATTTAGCCCTTTCCTGACCTACCTAGAATATCGGGAGCCACCCTGCTTCCTAGCTATCTGTCATCCAAAACCCAGACAGGAAATCCACATTGCAGCAGGCCACACGGGATGACCGAGCAATATAATACCCACTTTCTGAAAGTGGCCTTTATGAACTCAGAATGAAAAGGGCACCCTTGCTAAAGGCTGCATCTTTAGACGCTGAGTTCAGGCATACCAAACTTCATTCACTTATACCTTTTTCAGGCTACGTACGTAGGTGGCACAATCCGTCCTGTAGGCCCACGAGTAGAGGTTGACTCACAAGCCCCGGCACCCGCAGTGCCCATTACTGGGGACTGACAAGTAAGTCAAAAATCCAATCATAACACAATTTACCACAGGAGCACCAGCACTTTACCACTGATCAGCAGTGTGAAAAGTGCGCAGAAACTTTACACCAGCTAAAACAGAGTCAAAAACGTGAGGGCAGAGAGCAAAAACTCTGGGGAAAGAGGCCAAAAGATGCCAAGTCTAACACTGCCTTTCAAGTGGAAGGGAGAGAAAAAAGGTGCACTTCAAGAGAAGCAGAACCCCAACATACAACTTCAAAGACCCAGACCCTAAATCACATTTGGGGTCTGGAAATGGACTATAAGAAAGGGAGGTTGAGACCCCAAAAATTGTCATCTGCCAAGTAGCAAGACAGGCTGTGTGAGAAGGGGCATCTCTGTCAGACTTCTGCTGGTGACCAGGAATGGGGGCCAAGACCCGCTAGTCTCCCTGCTGGGAGAGGGGACATCACCCATGGAAACCAAAAGCACCTGCTCTTGAGCCTGAAGCACCAGCGTCTTCCTGCCTGTCAAGACCAGTGCGTACTGTGAGGGAGAAGAGAGCGTTGGAGGGAGTGAGGTCCATTGGAAAGCCCTTTTGAGAGGATTACCGGTTTGAGGTGTGAGGAGATGGCTGCTGCACCGACTGGGTCATTGCCTGTGTGCAGAAACAGGTCAACAACCCTTGTATGGAAAGGGCAGCTGTGAGGATAGCCATGAGAAAAGTGCTGTGGGGGGAGTGTGAAGCCCGTACTCCACCGTTGTGGCATCCTTGTATGCCAGGAGGAACCACTGTGGAAGTGAACACTGCCAACAAGTACCAAGACGGT
The DNA here is from genome assembly GCF_964204655.1 of Triturus cristatus. NCBI lineage: Eukaryota > Metazoa > Chordata > Amphibia > Caudata > Salamandridae > Triturus > Triturus cristatus. Next base: position 721,474,302 of record NC_140595.1, read on the forward strand.
TGCCAGGCCTAGCGGCAACCCCGTTTACCAGGAGGGGCTGTCCGTGCTAATTAATTTTTGGAATTCAGACCCCCAACCGTGAACTGAAGTGTAACGCGTGGGTCGAGATCATGCAGTGAGGAAATTTCCCCTCAGCTGCCCCGGGGACAGAGGACGCCGCTGTGACTGCATCGACCACACTGGGACAAGATTGAGAGCACCAGTATCAACCCTCTTCCACCTGTGGGGTGTGCTGAACTTACCTTGGAGGAGGAAGCACCATAGCAACTCCGATCACTGCTGGAACTGGCCGTGCAAGGTCTTGGAGAGCCTTTGCCTGCTGGCTGCTGCTACGCTTCCCTCGTTCATCCAGACTCAATCGAGTAGGACTGGAGCAATGACCACAGTTGAGGTACCCGCTGAGACGTTAAATTCTTCCTTGCCGCTGGAATGGGTAAGACTTTATTTAGGTTTACAGGGCCCCGGGGACCTTCTGTTAAAGGTGCTGCAGAACCACAGGATCTTTTGACTACTTCCTAAGATTCAGAGTGGACTCTTCAGTAAGACCTACTGGTGAGCATTCCCTTATGCAGCCACCAGTGATCGAGGAATATCCCTGAACTTGTTATGAAGGTAGGACAGGGAAATGCCAGAAAGACACTAGAGCCCGACCTCAAGGGGATTGTGCTATTGCTTATGAATGTCATATCACAACATTGAATACGTAGAGTTAGAAAACAAATCTTCCTGTTAAAGATAAAAATAAATATGCAAACGAACATTGATTTATTGTCGTTACTGTGTGCTTTTTAGGTCTCGCCTGCGTAGGCTGCGCTTATGCGCAGTCTCGCTGGCGAGATTTAATGAGATGTGGGTATTTCTGTAAGGTGCATTAAGCCCCGCCCCTCGTTTCCATTGGCTGGCGTCACCGTTTATGCTAAACGGTGGCCAGCCATTGGAAAAGAGGTGTTGGTGACGTATTTGCTTGGCTTTCTGTGCCGTCCCATTTGGACGGCCTGGCCTGCTTTGTGTTCGTCGCAAAAGGTTTCTTATCTTAATGAGGCCAAACAAATGGCCCCATAAAAGACAAGAAACCCATTAACAGGTGAGGTGAGGCCGTCCAAGTGGCTCGGCAGAGAAAAGCACGAGCAAATACGTCATGGCGATCTGCTCCGTGCCCGCGGTCGCCACCCGCCACCAAACTGCCACAAACCGATGCCGCCATGTTGAACAGCAGCTGCCTTTTTGGAGGAGCAAAGAGGAGTGCCGTGCTGCAGCCCGTAAGCCCGTAGGCGATGGGACAGGCTGGTGAGTGAGAGACTGGTTATCTGATTAAGGGACCCGTTTAAAGGGGGCTAGCTGGTGAGCGAGCAGGCACGCCAGTGTGTAGACCGGCTGGTGAGCAGACGGTAAGTGAGCAGGCAAGCTAGCGGACGAGGGAGCTGGGCTCAGGGTTTACTTTCGGGCCGGCCGCTGTGTGAGGGACCAGTCCTTGGAGTTCGGGAACAGGCAGGGGTGTGGGCCTGGGGGCGGGGAGCCAGGCTGTACAGAAGTGCTTTGGCCCTCCCTCTCGGGCCTGCTTTGTACCAGGCCGCGTTCTCTAGTGGTCACTACCTCCCGGTTACCCGCTCCTCCCACGGGACTTCCCCAGTACCTGAGACCGGGGTCTCCCATAGATCACCCCTTCCTGGCTTTCCGGCCTCCGCTCCCGGACCCAGCCACTTTGCTCTTCCTGCCTTCTCCGCCGGTTCCCCCTCCATTCTATGGGAGTTGGCTCCTCCTAGCGCCCGCCCCGGAGGGGGAGCTGAGCTTATGAGTGCCAGCAGTAAAGGAGTTTGGAGGGGGTTCACATGGGGGTGAATAACACCGAGTGATGAGCGGCAGAGGAACGGAGAAGACACACACAGAGAGATCGGAAGGGAGGACGAGGAGGGGTGAATACATGCAGCATTCAGATAAAACTTGCATTTAGACAAAAATCGAGGGAATTTGAATTTCTGTATTTACTCACGCTTAAGTTAACAAAAACAAAAATAAGAGGCATCGTCATTTGCAATGTCAATAGCTCAAACTTGCGTAAATGCGAGACCTATTGCATTGTAAATGCTTGTTGAGTTATGAGTCTGTTCACTAACCTGTATCCACACTTCCCCCCCAGGGAGCTTTGGCTGTTCGATGACAGCTACCACTGAGGGTCAAGTGCAGAAGGGGTACCTGGCCCAGTTGAGCAGGATCCGTAGTAGGTCGAGCCCCGGACATCTGGAGAAAAAGGCCTCAACCCCCACTGTTGGGCCCAAACATCTGGAGAAAAAGGCCTCAACCCCCACCGTTGGGCCCAGTAACCCCTGAATGCCCCATGGCCCTCTGAAGGGGGTTCTGGCATCTCTCCTCCAAACCTCCCCCCCCCTCTTCCCCCCGGGGCAGTGTAGGGCTAGAAGTCCTCCTTGTTCCCAGCAGCAGAGCTCCAGAGAGTCACAGCAATGAAGCCTGGTTGGCGCAGTGATACACCGTGATTTGATTATTTATAGTGCTACGAGATCCCAGAGGCATAAAACACTATGCAAAAGTAATTCATTATTTAAACAGCGCATTGCACACAACATATGTGAGGCTGCCTCAAAATGTGCAAAGGATTCAGTGCTTAAGCTGAAGCAAGTACTTTGAAAATATATATTTTAGTAATACACAATCAGACTGTCTTAGTATATAGATATTTTGTGTCCATTAGAAGCGAATATTCCAGAACTCAGCAGGTAAATCCCTGGCACCATGAAGCCTCAAGTGCCCTTAGATGTATTTATTTACTTCATTTTTAACCGTTTTTCAATAGCGCAAACTTGACCCAAAGGTATGAGAGAGCTTTACATGAGCACCAGATTACATTTATATAATGTCAGATTTTTTTTGACAAAAAAATATTTTTGCATGGTTAATTTAAAAAAAAAAAAAAAATACAGGTCATTCAATGTAGATCCCGCCCACGATGACCCCCGCTTGCACGGCAAGGTTTTTACATGGTAAAAAGCAGGGCTTTAAGTGGGATGAAAAAACTGGAGGGTCTCTCAAAGGGGCGTGGTCAATGTAATTAAGGGCATGGCTTAAAAACACATAAGCTAAAAATCTGTGTTTAGTACAGTGTGCCGCCGACTTGTATGTTGATGTTCCTTTCATGGCATCAGAAGCGCAACTAGAGCCAATTTTCGGGTAGGGGCTAAGAAAAAATTTCGGGGTTGGCTGAATCTTTAAGCAATAGGCAGAGTGGAGCTGATTTCGGGGGGGGGGCTGAATCTTTAAGCAATAGGCAGAGTGGAGCTGCAGGGGCTCTTAGAAGGGGTGAAACAACAGCGAGGCCTCATTAACATGCAAATGGTCTCTTAAAGACCTGTGAAGTGCTCGGGTGCGGCTGTGTGTGTGCCTGGGAAGCTGTCTCATCCTGCGCTGCCACACGTGGGGAGGGGCTGAAGCCCTTTGAGTCCAATGGGTGTTGCGCGCCTGCATGGCATCCAGATATATGATACAAGTAGTCACATCATACCTACGAGTCAGGACAATTGGCGTTTGTCAATGGTTGCTAGTTGAAAAAGATAAATAAGCAGCAACTATGGCTTGTATATAAAAACGTCCACTTAACCCCTTCGACACTCATGACGGAGCGGTTCCGTCATGAGCGTCGGTTGCGCTGTGCGCATGACGGAACCGCCCCGTCATGGCCCCGCCCGCGCTCAGAACCTTCAGCACCGCGCGGAAATCCGTGCCGCGCTGAAGGGGAGCCCTGGTGACACCACAACAATGTTGCTGCTCCTGAGTTTCAAAAAGAGAAGGGAAATCCAGAGAGAAAGTGACTTTCTTTAAAAGATGCCCCTTCCTCTACAACGCTCATCACGCGCACATCAATGTGCCTGTCACTGCAGTCCGGAAAAAAACAAACGGACCGCCTGTGCCAGGGCACAAAACAGAGCCCGATAGAAACCCATTTCGAGGCCCCTTTTAAAAAAAATGCCGGAGCTCAGACCCCATGAGACCCGGCCCACTTAAAGCCCTGGTAAGAAGCGTACATGATTGGGGTCGCTATGGTGCACGGTAATCGACAAGACATGTTCACAAAACGCATGACAGCTATGCAATAGTTCAGCACGAAAAATCAGTAATTCCGTATGCTTGATAAACGCTCCGATGTTGAATGCTATAGTATGATTCCCACGGGGTACACTGCTACAGGGCCTCGTGACGCCGAGGTACAACGCTATAAGTGCCAATACATTAACATACTTCATGTTTAGCCACGGAGAGTCCCTCCCCCAGGACCAGCAGCCATACTTCGAACCCCTCCCTCACATTTGAACCAGCAGGTGACTTCAGATGCTCTAAATAAATATATTTCACAATTAGCGAAGGACAGTCACAGCCCCGCCCCTAATGGTCAGCAGCCAGGCTGCGCCGCTGCCTCCCTGCATTGAACCAGCAGCTTGCCTCAGAAACAGTCCGTAGAACGGGAAGTGCCACGTGGAAGACACACGTCAGTGATATCCAATTCAGCCAATCCCAAAGCGTAACCCACAACGGGGGTATAGCTCAGTGGTAGAGCATTTGACTGCAGATCAAGAGGTCCCTGGTTCAAATCCGGGTGCCCCCTTCGTACCTTTTGTAAAAAATTATTTGTTACCATAATTATATTGTACAAGTTATAAGGATTTATATAAAAAATGATTACCCTTTAAATTATTTTCCTAAAACGACGGTTAACGCATGCGGAGCAGTAACACTGTTGCCTAAAATTGGACCAACGTTTTTACAGTCATGCCCAGTCTGAGCACACTGGCTCAATGACAGTAAAACACGTGAAGCAGTACTGGTAGGCATACTGAAAACATGTGTGCTGTACACAGTAAGATAGTGCGTACGTTAACACACGTGCTTATTTTGCTTAATGCGCAGCGCCTAGAGACTGTATTACAATATAGAGAGACAATTGCACGGGCAAAGGAACAGCATACATCCCGTTTCTAAGTCCCACTGCCTGCATCCTACCACACTCGATTTGCCGTTTTAAAAAAAACAGTGCGTGTCTACTGTAGCAAACCTGCGAGTATGTGTTCGGTGCATGTACTGTGTAGCATATGTCTGTTTACCGTACGTGTGTTTCTACAGCAGCATGCCTGTTTACTGTTACTAAATGTACAGTAACAAAATCCTGCACACTGTTATTGGATGACCAGATTCTCAAAACAACAAGCATCTGCAATGCAATAGGTCTTGCATTTCCGAAGCTTTAAGCTAGTGGCATTGTAAATGATAATGCCATTTATTTATCTGTTTAAATAATTAACACATAAATAAAATATGTTGTCATTTACAATGCCAATAGCTCAAACTCATGTAATTGCAAGACCTATTTAATTTCAAAGAAGCGGCCGCCATTGTCCTGGGCTGCTTGGAAAGGTCTGTGCACAGGTGCAAGGCAGTATAATGTGTGCCACAGCTAGGGATAGAGCAGCAAAGCTAGATCTCGGAGGATATGGCGCTAGTGTACTGTCTATCCAAAAAATATAAGAGGGGGACTGGGAGCTAAAAAAAGGTCCAGTACCCGTGCTCCTGGAGTACAGATAAATGCAAAGGTAGGGGTCACTGTTCCTAAAGGGAAAGAAAAAGCAGAACTCTCTTGGAGTGGGACAGATCATGAGGGACAGTCAATGAGACTGTTTCGTGTTAACCTTACACATCCCGAGGGATGCCATGCTTCATCATTGGGCAGTTGCTCCTCGTTGGGCCAGCGCTGCAATGCCCTACGGTTCCCTGAAGGGTCACTTCAGCGGAGATCTTTTGTTTTTTTTGCCGTTTGATGAATGCAAGTGGTGTCTTAGTGGGGTGGTGTTGAGTGTGCTGTGATGTGAGTTACAACTGATTAGGGGATATCACCTAAACTTTTAATACATGGATTATCCTGTCAAATTAAAAAGCCTCATGGTTTAGTGCTACTAAGGGGGTTAAAATGTACCCCCTTCAGTCTGGTTTGGCACCCTTTATAGAGTCAAACTCTGGTCAACATGTTTCGCGTCCCTCGTGGTCAAAAAGGATCTGTGGCGCTTCTTCAGGACAATATATGGGTGAGTTTCTTACGCCACACTTGTGTCAAAAAATAATACCCTAACAGTGGTAGCTACTTGTGTTGGTGTTGGATGCCCAACCTAAGACAGGGTGTTACAATGCCCCATGGGATGAGACAGAGGTTCAGAGCTGGCATGCTGAAGGTTTTTGAGTGCGAGCCGCTTGCCGCACCTACCTTGAGCCCCCCACTCTCCCGAAATAATCTTTTGGGAGAGCGGCACAATCACGACCTCAGCATCCTGCTTCCAGCTTAATCTGGTATGCTCCCGACGATCTGCTGGTGGAACATTGAACCTTGGCCTGCTGCTACCCTCAACTCCGAGGGGGAGCCCCGAGAACCAATTGTACGATTTTACCTGCATTTTTAAATGTTATCCCATAGGTTATCATTGTGCCTATTCGAGTACAAATGTGGATTATTTTGCAACCTTTGAAAATTCACATTTTACAATGTATTTACTCTGGAAAAAAGTTCTTGGTCTAAAACATTATATAATTTTTTTTGTTATTTTTGCAAATAGGTCTCAGATTTTTTCTTGAATGTGTGTCTCATTTATTGCCTCATTGAGTATAACAAATGCTTAGGACTACCCTCTGATAAGCCTAACTGCTCACCCACGCTACCACAAATAGAGCGCTCATATTATCTACTTTTGCCCTGTGTACCAATTTGGGACCCACTTGGCTCTCTGCACTTTGTACTTCATTTTAGTACACTATATAGAGAGACAGCTTCCTACACCAGCTCATAATTAGCGACATAAACAATTATAAAACAATACTCCTAGCGCACATGCCTCATCAAAAACAGGGAGGGAGAGTGGGGAAAAACCTCCTATCTGCCCCTCTCAGCTGGGGTGCTCTTAAATATAAAATGGCACACGGCAACTGTTGGTATCTACCTAACTATCCCCCTTAGAAGCCGCTTGCACCACTGACCAATCAGGCGTGCCCCTCAGTCCAGGACCCTAGCACCCGCCCGAAGGTCCTGAGGGGGTAGGGCCTTTTGCCCACCCCCTCAAAACCCCCACTGGGCAGTACGTCACAAGCAAGAATGAAATGACTACCTTATAGTGTGCAAAAGGCTCCTTTAATGAAACAGGTGCGCAAGGGATCACAAACACTGGTTCTAAAGCCTTATATACTAAAACAATCTGTTATCACTATACATTTGGTAACTCTTCATAACCCTATCTCTCCCTCCCCTAAACAATCCTTCACAAACCACTCCAACCAAAATGCAACCACAAACTCTCTTCCTTCAGCTCTCACATCCCCATCATGCCTTCCCAATTGTTGTCATCTTATTCAGTTCCTGCAACTCCACCCTTACCCCCCTTGAATTCTGAACCTGGTCTGAACCTGACCAACCTTTTGTGGCCATAACTTTTAAAACTTATCTAAAAACACTTATCGAGAAAACCATAGAGTTTTTTATTCCCCCCAAATAGGGCTTCAATTCCTGTTGGTAAATGTAGCAAACCAGACATCATGTCCCACGCCTGCATCAAATACAATTCTATGCCAAAAATAGACAGATGGACCCCACCTTCACGAAAAAAACATCCACTGCTTCAAACCAAATGTCTGAATGTTCAGTAAAAAAGAAACCTTCCATTTTGCAAAATGTTGTCAGGTCTCTTTACCCCTTACACCTTGCTCCGTCAATTGCCCATGGTTTTTCTGCGCCCCCCGTCAAGCTCTCCTGGGCATGAATTCATTGAGTATCACTGTGGTACCTGACCAAAATGCTTAGATTTCTAGCAGATCAGATTTACATTCTTTATCAAAGCCAAACCTTTCACCAAACCTTTCAATTGAACCAAGTCATTTCCTCCCAGGTGCACCCTTAGGATGTCCAGACAAGTGAGGCCATTTGTAAGAGAATTTAATTTCAGCAGCAGCTCAAGCCTCTTCATGCCACCGTTGCCAAACCATTTTATTTGAACCACGGTGTCAGGCAGTCCAAGTTGGCGTCCTCCCTTCTTGCTGTCAGTATGCCTCACTGCCCATTTCACAAATGAATTGCCCCAAATCCAAACCTCAATATGTCACCTTGACGGGCCAGCAACACAAACTAATACAAAAAGACTACGTTACTGAACATCATTAAAAACCCAATCCAAACACAGATATCGTTGATAGCAGTCCTTACGCCAACGTCCCTAGATTCCGCCTCTGTCGCCATCCCAATCCGAAAGGAATGTGTCCCAAAATCATGTGCCTTGTAATTCAAAACCTAGAGGGCCTTCCTCAAAACCCACAACGCCTGCATCACAGAAAATTACACACCATCAGCATGCCAGACAAATCCCTCCGAACTCCCCCCTGCCATGCCAGTCATTGCCACAATTCTCTAGGACAAACCCTGCCATCTGGATATGCTCTCAGTGTTACACATGTACGTGATCGGACTGGTTGTTTTTTGACCATGGAAGTCAGACTGGCACCACCCCTGCAAGTACGCGAACATCCTGCCAGCGAATTCCCACCTGCAACTTGGTTCTTACCACCTCTGCCAACCAAAACGTCTTAAAAAAACAGCCACATCATGATCACAACAAACCATAACACTTCCCGTCGTCCCTGCACACCTGAGGTAGGCTGCCAATGATCCTCTTCAAAATGTCTAGCGTGATTGGTCCCCGCGCCTCTCTCCCTGGATCACCCCTCTAATATTCCTCCCCATTCCACCAGACAACAAATCATAACTCCACAGCATTTTTCCTAAAAATGCCATGCCTGCTAACTTATCTGCCTTGGTAACAGCTTACAAACCCCTATCAACCAAGATCTTAATGAACAGAACCACATTATGTCTCTGTTTCTGCCCACTGCTGTAGCCAAGTCGCACACTGGACTAACTCATCCCATGCAAGCCTGTATGCCTTCCGAGTGGATGCAGAGAATGAGCCCAGAATAAGCTGCTTCACACAATCCCGCCGATGGACCACAAATATTGTCAGACCACGGCGGAAGACCAGGGAGCCTCACCCACTGAAAATGAGAGAGTGCCTCAGCAAATTATTATGGACTCCCGCTATATGATGCACATTAAAAATGACATTTGCACACAAGCAATCCAAAACAAACACTTGTAACAACCGCCAAACATGGGGATCACTCACAGACTGTCTGCTGACCACATTTATCACTGAGATGTTGTCCACATTGAACAGCACTGTTTTATTGGCAAACTGCCGGCCCCACAAACACAAGGCCACCACCAAGGGAAAAAACTTGAGTAAGTCAATACTCATGCCCGCCCGCCCCCAATTCCCCATTTCCAAGCATCTGGTCACTCTTCCGTACACCAGTGCCCTTGCAAAAATGGCCAAAGCCATGCTCTCCGGCTGCATCTGCAAACAACTGAATGGACCATTCAAGCTTCTCCTCCAAACCATCCATGGGGATGCCATTGCATTCAGTAAGAAATATTTTCCAAAGCCTCAAATCCTCCTTAACCCCTGATTTGAGCCGCACCCAATGGTGTGCAATCCCCGTCCCTGCTAGAGCCCAACCTCCTACAGTAAGTTTTGCCAACTCAAACCGCCCTATAGGCAAAATTCAGATGGCCTAGCAAAACTTGAATTTCCTTCAGCCGTACCTTTGCTTTCTCCAAAATCTTGATCACAAGCTGCAAGCATCATAAACGTCTTGTCCTCTGGTAACCTGATTTTAATTTGGAGGGAGTCCAACTCCACCCCCAAAAAAGTAATGACTTTCACTGGCCCAACTGTCTTTTCCAGGGCAAAGGGGATACCCACATCCTCCATCAACTCCTGAAATCGCACCAAACTCTCCTGGTATTTCTGGGAGGCTGGCGCACCCACCAAAAAAATCATCTAAATAGTGTGTCATGTTGTCTTTCCCCGACACGTGATTGAACAACTTCTGCAAGAAAGAATTAAGAGTTTCAAACAAAAAACATGAAGCCATGTCAACTGGAAATTGTCCTTCAAAGTGAATGCCCAACAATTTATAATCTTCAGGGTGAACTGGCAGGAGTTCGAAATGCCAATTTCACATCACATTTAGCCATCAACATGCCTCTGCCACAGACGTTCACCAGCCTGGTCAATGTGTCAACTGATGCATAATGCACCCTACTGCATGCCTCAGGAATTAAATCATTCACCAACAATCCCTCCATACAAGAAAGGTGATGGATCAGGCAGGATTCCTCAGGCTCCTTCTTGGGGACCACCCTGATAGGCGATATCTGCAAGTTCTCAAGCGGCCAGTTGGCAAAAGGCCCCTCCATCCTCCCTTTACCCACTTCCTTCATCAGTTGTTCCATATCAACTCCTCCTGACCTTTACGGACTTCAAATTGTCCGCCCTGTGGCTCACCCTGGGACTCTCATAACACAAACAAAAACCAAACTGAAACCCAGGTAACAACAAATCCCGTTCCTCTGGTGCACCCAGCAAGACAGGCCAATGTTGCAACCTCTCAACTTTAACTGGCGTACGTGGCCTTGCCAATGGTATTCTGCCCTCCCCTGTCTCTACCCCGTTCACCGGGACCTGACCAAAGACCTCTCTGTTGGCTAAACCCACCCTTCTTGGGACCATCCTGTGTGAGCACATGCTTGCCTCACCACTTTGAACACTCGTGTCTGTATTTACAGAACTCCAGAGAGCACACGCCCTTCCGGTCCCCACCTTACCTCTCCCTACTGTACCCAAACAACCGGGGTGGAATGCCCCCGCTTGCTGTACAAGTCAATGGGCTGGCCTTTATGGTATCATAGTTTGTATGAACAGCTCATAATTCAACTCCCCCAGAACTCATTGGCATCTTCCACAAGACAAACCCAAAACTCCACCATCATAACGGGCCAAAGCCCACCCTCCAAAAGGAACCTGTGCCTTCCGTACAACATGTAGGTATTTAAACAAGGCCACACACCTCTCTGAATACTTCTCACAATACACACTTGCATTTATAAGAAATGGCATGGACTAGTTCTCGATATTAACTGGAATCCTGAGCTTGTGTGACAGCTTGTACTCCTCTTCTCTGGAGCTCTCTTTCATCCGTATTTACTGATGTACAAACTTGAACAGTTCAACATACTCCCCTTTCCATGTACGCTCCCTGGTCGCTACCATCAAATGCACCCCTAAAGGCTTCATAATATCCTTGTAAGGTAGTTTTTGGTGCCTCACATCCTTACTCTCCTTCTTGTTCCCCTCTCCTTTATACTCATCGACCCGTACCCCCGCAGTCCTGGATTTTGCCCCTACTCCCTCCTTCTCCTTCCCGTCATCCCCAAATACATCACATTTATCCCTTGTTTATTAATGCATTGGATTAACAACTGAAACAGGTTAAACTATGAACCTATAGTACTTAATGTACATGCTTCCATCTACTCTACAGTTTATCTGCATGCTTTTCCAATGCAGTAATTAAGTCTGCTCATGATCTGTTTCTCTTGTTTCTTCAATGTATAATTAGCACAGATGGTGCACGTTTGTCATTTTCCTCTCAAAAGTGTCACAATTGGTTTAATGTGTCAGCTAAAGGGATTAAGCAGTTTATCTGCTTCATCACACTGTCTGCTCCCACCACGTAGCAAGAAAGCCCGAGACTGATGGCCTGCCGTGACCCTGATCGCCTGCATGCCCTCGCTCCTCACCTGTATAGCAGGAGAAGTGCTGGACAAAGCTACTGCCACTACGCCTGCTGCTGCTTGCCATCAGGGCCGGGCCTCCAAAGGCATGCCCACCGACGCCCCAGTCACCAGTAAATCTGGCCTGCCTGCATACTGCAGCATGATCAATGCCTGGAGGACCTCCTCAGTTATAACAAGCGACATATCACCAGCAAATGCACACGAAAATAGATTATGAGATGTCTAACAAAGATAGTATTTTTGGGCAATTGCCAATGAACAAAAAGCTGAATCCAGCTAAAGAAGCTAACATTTTTGGTGAGATTTTTATTGAGAAAGAAGAATTAACTTTAGATTACATTTTTAAGAATAATTTAACTTGCAGTCTGAAAGAAGAGGAGAAAGCTTTCCTAAATATGGTGGAGGAAAGGAGAATGAGCATGCATGAAAAAGCAGGGAAATATAAAGTGAGTGAGACAATTTGGGACATTGAGATGGGAAAAGAATTGAGAAATGGAGTTAGTCCAACTTTAGCTCTAGATGCACCACAGAAGGGTAAGTATGTTAGTGAAATGGGCCCTAGTGTATGATGAGTGTATGTGCGTGTAACTGTGAATTAACTCTATCCGTGGAAGTAGGGAGATTTTGTACACCCCGATCTGCAACGATTTCCTGGTAGCAGAATTTGATGGTTATTGATGATTGTCTTGATCTGATTAGATTGCTTGTATATTGGCTTATTGATTGATGTTGGTATATGTACTAATACTATATGTTGGAGTCGTCGTGTTGAGTTATATGTAGTGCTTCTGGAACTTGGGAGCTAGTAGCAGTTCCGTAGTAGGGCAGAGGGAAGTATATACTGCTCTCGGGAAAGACGGGATTGTAGGAAAAACGTGTGACAATTGAAGTTGCGCGTCACATTGTCTGGGTTCGGAATCAGTGACATTGTTGTATGTTACTATTAGAATATATTTCTGGTATAAAAGGAGTGCGTATGGTAGCGAAGGTTATCTGTGAAACTCTGGTCTTAAGTCCCAGGGATCCGTAAGCTTCACTGTTAAAGCTTATCGCGGGAGAAGTAATAGGTATTTTCTGAGCTTGTTTGAGGAACTGGGCAGAGGTAAGCTGCTTGGTTAACGTGTGTTATAATTCTGTAGCGGGACAGATTGTTCGCTGTTCTCGGGAAGGATTCTGTGTGTATGTACTACATTTTCATGTATGAATGTGCGTGAATGTATAAGCATTTAGTTGATTGTAAAACTCTTTTGGATCAGTCCTAGAGGAAACAGTTAATGAATGCATGTTAGAAGGGCAGAGTAGAGGGATGTGCTACTGTGTCAACGGGATTCTTATAAAATAGATTTTCTTTACTATTCTGTGGTTAGCGAAGCAGACAATGGAGCTGTTTATATGTTGTAACTAATAGATTTTGTAGAAATTTGACACGAAGTCTACTGAGAAATTTTGTAAAGGAGGGGTAGACGAGTGACAGGAGACAGGAGACAGAAGCGACTGCAGCGACTGCTGACGTCAAACAGACCGCGCTCTGATTGGATATTGGATCAGAATAGTGTTCACGCTAGGATTGGTGCGTTGGTGTGAGCCGCGCAAGGATTGGAAGAGCTATTCTAGTGACGTAGACGCTCCGGATTGGTGCGTTGGTGTGAGTCGCGCTGTTATTGGTTTAAAAATCGTATTGTATATTTGTAATACGGAAGGGATTAGAAAGTTTTGGTAAACGCTAAAATGTATTACCAAGAAGAGAAAAAGAAAAAATCTTTGTTCGGAAAAATAAAGCGCTGGTTTGACAAGGATAAAGATGTTAAAACGAGAGAGGGTGAATTGTTACCTCCAGCGAAAACACCTGCATCCTTCATGGCTGCGAGATATGGGTATCATACCTGTATATGGTTGGAGAATTGGGTTAGGTATACAAAGGAAGATGGTGTTCTAGCATTTCCAGAACATTGTTCATTTAATTTGGCCGTGTTGAGATATTTACGGGAAAAGATGTTATGTCTTGACCCAAGACCAAGGCCGACACAGTTTGAGGCTTTAGTGGAATGGGAAGAGGAAGTACATGAGCGAGAAAAACAGAGGTCTGGAGGAAATTATAGGTACATGTTTGGTAGGAGACATGATCGTGAAACTCATCATGAGCGAATGAAAAGATGGCGAGATGCTAGCATGTCAGAGGGATTATATCCTATGAGAGCAGTTGAAGAGGGAACAGAAAGGGTTCCTGAGGCAGAAGTGAGAAGATATGGAGTTAATGAGTATGAGGATGAGGTCTTGAATGACATGATTTACAAGAGACCACCTCCATATAGACCGGAACCAGACGAGAGTACACCAGTTGTTTCTCCGATAAGAGATACATTGCGTATCATTGAGACAGAAAATGTGACACCTGAGTTAAGAAGTGGTAATCCTTTCAGGGAGAGAGAGAGTCGATGTGGTGACGAAAATACAAGAGAATTAGCCGGGACTACAACAGAGCTGACTGAAAAGATTAGAGAGCTAACAAAGAATCTGGAAGCTGTTACGGTGCCTGTAACCATAGGTCCAGTTATGCCTGTGTTTGACAAGCAGAGGACAGGTGAAAATGGTTTGGTGATTCCATATGTTGGGAATAAGATAGCAAGTTTAGCTGGTCCCTCAGGAGATTCAGGAAGAAGGACAGAGAATAGTGATCTGAGACAATCCAGACATGACACATGTAGTGAAGGATTGGATGCTAGTGAAGCTAGTTGTTCAGGAATGCCGATTTTAGAACCGCAGAAGAAAGTGGTTCCAGTGAGAAAAACGACTGAAATAACAGCTGAAGATTTGAATGATTGGATGAAAGTTCTTCAAAAGAGGGATAAAGATTCACAAGCAATTGATGTGGCTAGGTTACGTGTAGAATTAGAAGAGCTTGTTGCAGGGACAGTTCCTACAGAGATTCTTAAAACCCATCATGATGGTGAACTGTTATTTATGTGTAAAAATATCACCTGGAGAGCGAGAAATACACATGACAGGTTAAGAGCAATAGCGAATGAACAGGGAGTTGACATTGATAAGGTGAAAGCTTTGCAGAAGTCTTACCGGATGGATTTTACAGATAAAGACATTGAAAATTTGAATAGTACTGGTAGAACAGGACAGATTAAAGAAATGGTCGCATTGTTGCGAAGATGGGGTGATGTAGAGAAGTGGAAGGATAGGTGGTACAAGAAAAGAGAAGAATCAGGAGATAGAACTTATTCAGCATTTCCTGTGAGAGAAAAGGAGAAACCAGTGGATAATTATCCTATGAGAGAAATACCTGGAGGAGGATATGTACATGTTCCATGGACCAGACAGGATATTTTATCATTTACGAATGATTTCCCTCGACTGAGAGAAAATCCCGTCGAGTGGTATAGGCAGGTAGATAGGTTTGTGAAATTGTCAAAAGTGCTGTGGATTGACCTGAATAGTCTGTTTGATATAATTGTTCCAGCAGACTTGTGGACTGAGTGTAAAATAGTTGTGAGTTGGCCTACTGAGGAGTATCCAAGAGATCAGAGAACAGGAGCACCAGATCCAGAGGTAATGAGAAAGTATGATCAGGTGATGGTATACCTGAAAAGTAAAGTACCTGCAAAAGAGACAGACTGGTTTAAAATAGATCGAACACAACAGGAAGCAAAAGAATCAGATCATGCTTTTTACGAGAGGCTGATACTGGCGTTTAAACAATTCAGTGGAGATGAACACCTGGGTGACAAAGATTTGAGTCATTTTGTATACAGATTTGTATATGGCCTGAGACCTGAGATTAGTGAGAGAATTCGTGAGCACACAGTGGACTGGCAGAGTAAGAAAATAGATGAGATTCTGAGACATGCAAAATATTTTAGTGATGAAATTGAAGCAAAACAGAGAAAGCTGAAAGAAAAAGCAATGTGGGCACAAGTAAAAGTTGCGGAAAGACAGGAAGCACAGTTGGTGGAACAGGCGAATAGTGCAGGAAATAATGCAGGAAATAGGCCCAGGTATGCAGGGAAAGGAAAGGGGAATCTTGAGGAAGCCAAAAAGAAGTTCCCATGTCACAACTGTGGCCAACTGGGACATTGGAGATCTGAGCGTACCAATCCACCATTAGTGAATAATGAAGGTAAAACCTTAAATCAACAGGTGCAGAACGAGGGAAATAATCAACAGCAGCAACAGAAAGTTGTGAGACAGCAGAGTCAAGAGCCAAAACCGCCCTTGCCGCAGAATAGAGGGTCACAAAAGTACAATCAGGATTCAGGATTCTACAATGATGAGCAGGTAAACAAACAAAGGCGTTCTAACCAGGTACAACAGTACTTGTTAAAGAATGAAGGGAGTGAGTCTGAAGGTGATTATTGACGGTGCCGAAGAGAGGAAGAAGAGTGCATACTTGGTGCAACTCTAGAAATAGACCAGGCAGGACCATTTGTAGATGGAAAAATAAATGAAGAAAGTGTTACTTTGTTAGTAGACACAGGTGCGATAAGATCAACTGTCAGGTCAACAGATATTAGAAATCTTCCTCTCTCGGATGAAGCAATCCAAGTAGTTGGTGTAGCCAATACACAAATCAGGACACGTCTTACTGAACCAGTAAGAGTACAAATAGGGAAATTTTCAGACATGCACAGATTTATTGTCTGTGACACTAGTCCAGTGAACCTGTTAGGTAGGGATCTATTGTGTAAGATGAACTGTACAATTTTCTGTACACCGGATGGAATAGCTTTTGAGACACCAGATGAGGATGTTTTGTACCGAATGACTCTAGGAAATAGAGAGAGTGAAATGGTTGGTGCATTTGCTGTGTTTGATCCGGAGGATTTGCCTCGAGAGCTGAGAGACACAGTGAAAAGGACAGTTTGGGATTTTACTGGAGAGGATGTGGGATTGATGAATAATGTAGATCCTGTGAAAATTTCAGTGAAAGAGGGAATTACGTATCCTAACATTCCTCAGTACAAAATGACACCAGAAATAATTGAAGGAATAACTCCTATAATTGAGAAAATGATTCAGCAAGGAGTGTTGAGAGAACTACTGAGTAGTCCGTGTAATTCACCGATAATGGGGCTAAAGAAGCCTAATGGGAAATTCAGAATTGTACAAGATTTGAGAAAAGTTAACCAAATTGTGGTGGCATGTTGTCCTATTGTGCCAGAAATCCCAATATGATACATATTTTGTTGGGACTAGTGAGTGTCATGATACATACTTCATTGCCACAGGATGGGGTTTCAGAGGTGGAGAAGATACAATTTTCCCAGGAGTGTATTATGTTTGTGGGAACAAGGCTTATTACAGGTTGCCTGACCATTGGTATGGCACGTGTTATGTGGGCCTGGTCTTTCCAAAGATCTTTCATATAGATAGAATAGAAGATGTAGAACATATTAATTTACTAACGCGTTTTAAGAGAGAAACTTGGTCTGAAATAGTGGGTGACATTTTTGGAGCTTTAATTCCAGCAGTGGGAATTTCTTTGAATGCTTATGGAATTCGGAAACTGTCAACAGTGGTGGATCGCTTATCGACAAATACCGCTGGAGGGTTTCTTTTGGTAAATACGGAATTGATTGCCGTACGTGCCATGTCTATGCAAAATCGACTTGCCCTTGATATTCTATTAGCTAAAGAGGGTGGAGTTTGTGGAATGCTGAAAGTTCAACATTGTTGCACTTACATTCCAGACGAAAGCAAAGACCTGAAGGTCTATATCAAAAATATTACTGATTTGCATGAAGAATTAGTACCACTGGAAGCTGAAAGTATTTGGACTAAAATAGCTAACAAAGTGATAGCTGTTAAGAGTTTTATTGCAAAAATAGGTAGTACTATTATAGGTAAGATATTGTTTCCTTTAACTTGTATAATTGTTGCTTTATTGATACTTAGATTGGTGTGTTTGTGTTGTAAAAACAGGGGAGGGAAAAAGAAATTAATCAAAAGAAATAATGAAAAGAGAAATAAAAGGTTGAAAAGAGAACCACAAGAAATTGAATTAGAAGAATTGAGGGAGAGTGTTTATTTGGAAACAAAGAGGGATGATGAAAGAGTGTCTGGTGTGTAGTGTTGTGTAAGGAGAAAAAGACATTTCCAATTTCTCCTAAAATGGGACACAATTTCACAAATTTTTTTTTTTTGGGTTGTTTATTTGGTGATAATATCACCAAAGGGGGGATTGCTGGAGCAGAGTTTTCTGATGTAAATCTATTGGGTTTTTAAGCTCTGGTTTGTCTATTTTTCATAATTAAAAATATTAATTAATAATTATTAATTATTTGTTTTGTGTAAATGTTTTAACTAACCAATACGTACTAATGAGAGAAAAACGACACGTGGGAATGCTTTTGTTTGCTTATTAATTATGTGCATGTTTTATTAAATAAACGTTGCTGAGTGCTGTTTATTTTAAAGCACAAAACGCTTTTTGAATTAATGCTTTTCTGTGTTGCAAAGGCTAGATAATTACATACACATAAGGGTATTAGTGGGGTTAACACTGTTTAATCACTATGCTGTGGTAACGTTGTTTTTGTCTCTTTAAATTAAGATGGTACGTTTTGGCCTAGAATAAAATGGCTGCCGTTTGCAGCCTGGCCTCGAGTGAGGGATTTGTGATGAGAAGGCTTTGCTGAACATGGTCGAGAGTCATCTGACTACAGTCTTCGCCTGGTTAAAATTTTCCGTGAGGACAGCAGCAGTTCTGGGCAAGCATCCAGATACATCCGAGCAACCTTGGAGGACAAAGGAGCCATAATGAATGAACTCTGAAATCATGATGTTGGTTCCGAGGAAATACGAACGTGAAGGGATACTTTTTAATTTTTAGTTCCTGTTCTGTCTTTTTATTTTTGTGATTTTTCTGAGCGGAGATTTTCCAAATGTAGCGATGCTACATCCTTTCCTGCTCGCTCTGCTCAGCGGTTCAGCGGATATCTAAAACATTTTATGTTGCTTTCTTTTGTTTAAAACATTATAAATATTGTTAGCCTAGAGAGGGTCTAAGGCCACTTCTTCCCAAACCTGCGTTGGTGAGGATCTATGCTGTGAGGACGGCGACTTGGGAGACTTCTACTGAGAGACCTGTCCTGACCCGTTCTGACATTTAGCTAGAATAGGTAATTATGAGAAAAATGATTACTCGGATTGATTTTCTTTGACTAATTTTTAGATAAAGTACCATAATTTTAAATACAGTGTTGGTGATTATTTCTTGTCAATTATTGAGTACTCTATTATGATTATTGTTGTATAGATTGTTTAGATCATGACTCAGGACAGTTACAATAACTAGGTCTGATCGACCTCAGTGTAGATGCAGGGTGTTTAGGAGTTTTCTTTCCACAGGTTCAGTGCTGGTAGAGTATTTGAGTGTATGTTAGTGAAATGGGCCCTAGTGTATGATGAGTGTATGTGCGTGTAACTGTGAATTAACTCTATCCGTGGAAGTAGGGAGATTTTGTACACCCCGATCTGCACCATAATCACTAGTGTTGAACCTGGCATTTTTGCAGCGTTTCCCTGCCTTTTTGTTTTCTGACCACCTGTTTTTGATGGTATGCTGGACATTGTTTTTGCTGGTTTAGTGTCTCTGTGCCCTTTTTCTCTGCTATTTAGTGCTAAAATGCAAGTGCTCCTACTGTAAAGTGCGTTATGATTGTTTTGCCATGATTGGTATATTTGATTTACTGGTAAGTTCCTAGTACAGTGCACTGCATGTGTGCCCAGGGCCTGCAAATGAAATACCTTTCAAAGGTGTCTCATACCTGCCACTGTAGTGTCTGCGCACAGTTTTTACTGTTAAGTCGACCTGGCAAGTGCACCAAATGCCAGGCCCTACCCTTCCCTCTTATTACATGCAAGGAACCCCTAAGATAGGCCCAGGTTAGACCCATGGGCAGGGTGCAGTGTATGTGAAAGGTAGGACATGTAGTAGTGTGTTTCACATGTCCTGATATTGAATTATTTTGCATTTCGTTTTTCACTATTGGAAGCTTGTCTTTCCCATAGGTGATCATTGAAACTGCCTTGTAACACTTTACAAGTGTAACTTTCAATTGGGAAAATATAGATTAATTGAGCTTAGGCTCCCTAAGCTCAGAATTTAGGGCCATATGTTCGAACACATTTTCCCATAGACACCGATAGGTAAAACCCTTTGATATATCTGGCCCTTAATAACACATCAAGGGGGATTGAGGTGTGTCCTGCCTTTCCTGGAAGACTCATGACCAGGCTAAATAGCCCTTTTCTGCATTTAGAGTGGTGGGAGGGGTTTTCACTAGCACCTGAATAGGCTGTGTCTGCTCTGCACAATGCACTTCTGGAGTGAAGCTGGATCAGGGAGGACAGAACTGGTTCTCACTGAATTTAGAGACTTGCTGCCTAAAACTTCATAGTGAAAAGTAGTATAAATATTGCGGCCCTGACCCCAGAACTTTAGAACTCTTTTGGACTAAGGAACCTGCCAAGAAGAAGAGCTGGAGAAGCTATGGGGGGGAACTACCACTTTGCTGCGTGATTTGCTATGTTGGCCTGCAGTGGCTGCTTCTGTCTTGGGCAGTGAAGAGACTGGACTGGTCTTTCTGCAACTTATTTTCCTGAGTTACTCCAAGGACTTGACACAGAGCTTGGCCCCTGTCAAGAAGTCACAGGAACAGCAAAGACTTCAAGTTCATGTGCTACCAGCACTGGGAACTATGTGTTTTGTGCTGCAACAGAAGAAAAAGTAACCCGACACCGTCTACGACTCCGCTGCAGGCTCCGTGATCTGTTGGCCCCGCAGAGAGCACTGCACACTTCGCACTGTAACCCTGATCTCACCGACACCGCCGACCGATGCCACCACCGAGCCACATGCTTGCACTGCGACCTGAGGGCACCGAACTTCACAATGGCTCGTTTCAGATCACTGCCCTTGTATCCCTGTCAACGACGCTTCACGCCAACATTGATGCCGCTGCCTGCATTGTGGCTTGGGGGCACAGCTCGTAAGTCACTCAATGCACAGCCCCGTCTCACACCGCAGCCTTGATCTACTGACGCCGGTGAAATCGACTCCAGATCATCTACCAATGACAGCACTTCAGCAACGACAACGACCTGCCAGCACCGCGACAAGCACCGTTCCACTTCGCACCGCAGACCTGGTCTCACCGATGCCACTGGACGCCGTCAAAGAGCCGCTGACTGCAACGCGACCTGAGGGCACTGCTCATCACACAGCTGCACTGTGCACCACAGCCCCGACGCCTGTCGACACTGGCGCTCCTGACTTCAACCTAACGGAGTTCAATCTGCAACGTGTGCCTCACAACTACTGCACTGACCTCCAAACCAACGTCGATGCCAACGCCTCTACGGAGATCATCGCAAGGTCCATGACGCCCTGACTTTCCAAGGTACTGTTTGCGGGTCTTCCCAACACTGTAGCTTGCCTGCGACGCCGCAGTCAGCCTGAACTGTTGGATTTGCTTGTTCTTACGCCGTCATAGCCCCGGATGGAGCTATTGACTTCAAGGAATTGTATTTTAAGTTTATTCTTGCAAAATTGATATCTTGTTTACTGTATGTTGGATTTTTATCGTTTTCTTCTTGTTTTACACAGATAAATATTGGCTATCTAACCCCTGTGTTTTTTAGTCAATATCACTTTCAATGCTGGGATTTGAGTTATTTTTTTTACGAATTGGAAAATTGGAACTACATGTCCCATAACGCACCGTGCTCTTATAAAAAAACAATTGATGAAGCATTACTTGGAAGGAGGCACTAGGAGGAAGAGAACGATATTCCATTTGGCAGTGATATTCATACAATTTACGCCGAAACGATAGAATGTTCTGAGCCAAAGGAATTCAGTCCTGGTTTTTACTTATACCTCCATGATTTAAAGACAGTTAACTTGATAACCGATTATATTTTATTTACTATGCTTTCTCGTTTTGCACAGAATTGTCAACCTTTCCAGCACATGCCAATTTCATAAAGGGCCTCGAGGTGTCGCTGTGCTACGCTCTGTATTCGACGTCGTGAAACCTAATCCTCGGGTCCGGAAATAAACACCGAGGTGAAAGCAGATGGGAAACAGACCACCATAGGTTTCACACACCACTTAACCTTTCCAGGGTTACTGATTTTGCATCCAGTACTAGTCACCCCAGTTCAATATTTGACATAGTTTACTCCTCAGTCATTTCCAATGTACATTAGTAGATAACTTGCATTTTTGCTGTCTCGTTTATCTCTGCTTAATGGAGAGATATTTTTAAATGTCATTTTAAAAATACAAAGGAAATACATTTCCATAAAGGTAGAAATGTAGCAAAAGTACCCGTCCCTGGGTGGGCTTGAACCACCAACCTTTCGGTTAACAGCCGAACGCGCTAACCGATTGCGCCACAGAGACTACATGAAACATGCGGGCACTATGACATTTCATGAGGAAGAACTATGATTCTTTGAGGTGTGAAGGTGGTTTTGAGTTGCTGTGGACCGTGTTAGTTTAAGGCGCGGTATAGTTAAACAATAATATTTGGGAATAAAGCATATTTGTCACGCTTTGTTGCTTAAATGCTCATTGGTGCACAAGGATGTCTTAATCTAAAAGGGATCTTGCTCCGGATATGTTCGTGTCGCCTCCTGTTCTGGATGCTGCGAAAGCACTGTCTCGTAAGGGATGTTAAGTTTGTTTTGTCCGGGAGGTGAATTGGTGTTGGGATAAAAAATGCAAACAGGCAACACGTAATGCACCTTGTATTTTTAATCTTTCCTGTGCTCTAACACCTGCACGAATAACAAATAAAAAAACTCAATGTATTACCCCAATGAAAGATTGTTATTAATCCATAAATGGTTAAGTCGTGTTGAAACCCAAATATGTGCATAATTTTTTTTTTTTAATTTGCAATAATTGCTAAGGTTCCACAATGCAGACTATTTTTAAAAAGTGGGTCCTTCCTACTTATTGAGTACCGATGGGTGTGAGAAACACTCAGCCCTTTTATGCAGTCCTTGCTGCCCTAATTGCACCTAGAATTCACCCACCCCCAGGCACTTCCATGGTACACTTTGCCCTATTTATTGAGATATGCTACAGGCCATGCTTTTCTATGGCAGACATTAGGCAGAAATCTAGAAGTCAACAAAGGGCAAAACAAATTCCTCAGTCAGGTCAGATCTGGTGAAATGCAAATGTGCAGTAATCCTGATCCAACATATGTATTAAAGTATAGAGGAAAGTCTAATGACAAATCAAAATACTCCTTGGCTCTTTTAATCGAACTAATGTTATCTCTGTGGGCGAAGGGCGGAGAAAGGAAATAGACTAATTTCAAAAGAGCACACAGCTGCAAACAGTGGATTCTATATGTTTTTTCGGCTGTATTTCTCAAGGCTCAAAAACCTATATTACAAATGGAAACACAAAGAGTCCCAAGATCGATATTACCCAATTTACCAAACTGGTGCAACATAATAATATTAAAATGATAATATGGAGTATCAAAGGTTAACAGGATGTATTGGATCTATATAAATTGAGCAAGCATGCCGATGAAACAATGAAAAGTAAAAATTTGACAAAGCCTTGATAATACTTCACACTTATATGGAACAAACAGTATACACAGCAAACATGTACATGTAGGCAAATACTTCAGCACTACAAACTAGCAGGTGCATGAAATAAACAAGATACATGCTCAGCTGCAAATGGATCAGGCAGACATGGACACAGCAGAGACAGCATTACTGCATACAATTTATTTTACCATGTGTACACTTCCAATAATAAGGGGAGTAAATGAAACTGAAATATGCTTCATTGTCCGGGTATCAGATACAGAGCTAAAGCATGCGTGACTATATGGGAAAGGGATGAAACGTGTTCATATTCACAGCACCCGCACAGTTATTCCATTCAGAAAATTAGAAACAGGTATGATCACAAGTTAAAGAACATGATTTATTTTAGTTCAGAACTTCTATGTTTTTTAGAACCGCTATAAAGAGTGACACCTCGCCTCAAAATCCCAACGTACAAGAAAAAAACGATGGGTGACACTGATCCAGCGTTGTACCAGCAACAGATACTCCAACACCATATTCTCACCTGGGCCCAAAAAAACACACATGTACACGCACAGGCCGGTAAAACCGCTGGAGTCAAGGTTTGAGTTGTTTGTTTCTCCAAGATTAGTTAGCTATCATTCCTAACCAATCTTTCACTGATCAAAAAGTTCTTTCCTCTGGTCAATAGACCATTAGTTGAACTAGTTGATGGTGAAATGACATGAATTAATTTTCTTGGCAATGAAATGACCACAGACTCGGGAAAATTTTAAGGCTTTATCTAAATTATTTTCATGTGAACCATTTTAAAGCACAGTACGGTCTTCGTCTCTCAAAGGAAGGAACATTAAATTAATCAATCATTCAAACAAATATATCAATTTGCAATGACTTTGCTCAGAAAGGAGAGGATAGAGAGAAAAGCACATCTGCGCATTTACGAAAATAACTTTACCTAGAATGGTGTGAAAACCAACCCCCTGGCAAAGGAGTTGGGAAGGGTCCCCCGGGAAAGATCAGGAGACAAAGGCTTCAGAACGGGAATCAGGGCAGGATAGATGATCTCTCTAACAGCGAAGGCCCAAACGCAACTGAGTTCATAGAACGTTGGCTACTTGATGTGATGGGCCCTGAGGGTCTAACAGAAATGTTCTGTGTAGAAAGAGCACACAGAGTACCGACAATAAGACCAATCCTGGGCCCGCCACCTCGCCCTATAGTCGCAAGGGTTCTTAACTACAAGGATCGAGATACTCTTCTCCGCAGCGCCAGAGAACAATCTCCCATACCACAAAAATAAAGGGATCTCGCTTTCCCCAGACTATACAATGCTGGTGCCTCATACCAAGATGGAAATCAGCACCTACAATACTAAACCTCAAGTGCGCCCTGCTCTTCCCAGCCCAGCTAAAAAAAATCCATGAGCAGAAACCCTGAAGCAGGACGCACCTAGATAGAAGAAGTCTTTGCGGACCGGAGCCAAGAGGGGACACAGTAAAGCGCTCCTTCAAATTCACAGAAGACACCAAAAGGGAAGCAACGGCACAGCAAGAAACCTCGGAAAAGGACGGACAAGGCCCCATCTCTGGAACAGGTACTGGAAGGGCGAAGAACGGCAATACAAGCGGCGGTGGTGTTTAAGGATACAGAACCACCCTCAGCAGAAGAGTCCTCAGAGAACACGACAATGCATTCCGACTCTGACAACAGTCTTACTTTGTTCCCCTCCATTACGCCACAGATGGTGAACAATTTATTATGATAAGGGACTAGCAGCTGTATGCATTGGCAAAGGGTGTTAATGTACGCCTTGCATGTCACTATCTTCTTAATGCAGTAGACTTAATAAGTACATGAAAATATAAGGTTTGAACTTGTAAAACAGATCTGTCACTAGTGTAATACATGGATATGTTATGAAGGTCTCACTCATGGAAGTAGACGGGTGCCCATTACTATATGTGATACATGCTCACTCACTACCGACATACAACAAACTAGGAAACAGCTTTTTTACGGTTATAGGGTCACTCCCCATCACTACTACACAACTACAACATCGTCAATTATGCTTATCGACGCGTCACAAACCATGACCCCAAAGGCGAATGCAAATCATTGGTTACCGCTAATATGGCTGACGTTGCATATGTTAGTTTGGTCGAACATAATTCAATTGTTAGACATAGTATTGGGGAGTTGCAAGATAGTTCATGTACTTAGCTCACCTGACAATGCAATAATCATATTGGTTGACACTTGTCCCCGTCTCTTTCCCTGTGCATGGAGGGATTGGAAAAACATACATACACATATGGATTCCGTGGGTCTATACAGCATATCTACCTGGAATTTTCAGGGGCTGGGCTCGGTTCATAAATGACACAGGGTTTATGCCCAACGACGTAGGCGACAGGCGCAAATAGTACAAGAAACGCACTTCACTAATGTAGAAGCGACTAAACTGCAGAAAAATTGGAGAGGGCAGATATACAACACATCATATTCAGTATTTACAAGAGGGGCTGAAATATAGATAAAAACTGGCCTCCCCTTTGAAGTATTAGAGAAACAAATTGATATTAATGGCAGATACGCCCTGCTGCTTGGCACCCTAGATGGGAAACATATGGTCCTAGGCAGTATATACGCTTCAAATACCGAACAAGACAAATTCCTGGATCACTTAAATACGATACTAGCAGACTGGATGGGGTACCCTTGGGTGTTAGGGGTGACCTATAATGGAGTATTAGATACTGACCTGGGCCGCTCACCCCCCCCCCCCCAATACAGGGAACAGCGGCCGCTCGACAAGCCAAAGATCTCTGCACCTGGGCCAAGACCTGGGAACTCACTGATGTATGGTGTAGTAAACACATACACCTCCGAGAATACTCGTACTACTCCCCACCGCATGCACTGCACACACGCCCAGACCACACATTCTGCTCTAGCAATCTTATGCCACAAGTCACACAGACTACAAACCTCGGGAAGACATTATCAGACCATAACCCACTGGAACTTACCCTGACCTGGGGATGCATCCCCACACCGGTCCCCCCAATGGAGATTAAACCTGCGAGCCCTAGAAGATGCGGTATTTCGAGACACACTATCCACAACAATTAGTAATTATTTCACAGAAAATACTGACACAGCCTCTTCCTGACTAATTGAATGGGAAGCGTTTAAAACGGTCATCAGAGGTGCACCCATCAGTGCTGTAGTGGGAGCACGGCAAACAGTCCATAATGAACTGAAACGGGTAGAGTATAATCTAGTGGTTCTAGAACCAGCGGCCATAAATGACCGTGAAAAAGCAAAGAAACTCCAAACAGCGCGCATCGACTATGCTGAATTGCTAGAGCGCCTCAGCAATATGGACCACCAAGCATACACCCAGAGAATTCACACGGAAGCTGATAGAGCAGGCACCCTTTTGGCACAGATCCTATGAAATGCCCCAACACCAGTCCCCATACTAGAAATTACCACACCAAACATGACTACAGTCACCACACAAAAAGAGGTTAACTCTGCATTCTCTACTTACCACGAGTCCCCTATATGATGCTCCCCCAGAACCAGAAAGTCAAGAAATTGATGATTTCTTGAACAACCTCAATTACCCACAACTGTCGGAGAAAGACCAAAAAACATTAGTGGCCCCAATCACTGAAGCAGAGATAAAGGAGGCCATCACCAAGCTCCCATGTAATAAAGCACCTGGCCTGGATGGGCTTCCAGTGGAGTTCTATGTCACCCTTTCAGCCCAACTAATCCCCTACCTGGAACAATTATACCAAACAGCCTTACAAAGAGGCAGTCTACCCTCTAAAATGATGTAGGCATTAGTGACCTCGCTTCCAAAACCAGGCAGGGACCTGAAAGATATCACAGGATACGGTCCACTGTCATTATTAAATACGAAATATAAAATACGTAAGTTGCTTGCACGCCGCTTGCTCCCATTATTACGGCGACTGATATACATAGACCAGTGCCGAATTGTACCAGGGCACAACACGTCCTTTAACATATGGCGACTATATCATGTTATGGATGCAGCTCCCACTGAGCTCAAAGGGGCCGGGTGCAAATACCTGGATTGACACCAGGTGTTCAATACCCTAAGTTGGAGTTACATGTTAGCAGCTATTAGTAAATTTGGTATCCCTTCTAAATATTTAAAATGGGTAAAACTACTGTACACTTCTCCTACAGAGAGAGCAAGTACGGGTAGGCACCTATCAGAAACCTACCAGTGAGAAGAGGCACAAGGCAAGGGTGTCCTCCATCTCCAATTTTGTTCACGTTAGCGCTGGAGCCGCTGTCATTGAGGCTACGCAAGGAGGCACCAGAATGGGGAATTCGAACAGGTCCAATAACGCATGAATTATCTCCCTATATTTTTTTTTAGTCTTAAATAGCACGAGCACCTGTTTGTTACGTTCGCCCCATGCCTCAACAAAGTCAAGCGTTCTTAATTAGGAAATTCTGCGTTATGGCGAGTACAGTCTGACTGCTTTGGGTAGTTTCTAGGTCTCGCCTGACCCAGCGCATGTGCTGGTCTGGCGAGACTTTTTGAGAGGGCTCCAAAAAGTGCTACCAGGCCAGCCTAGAGCTACAGTGCATGTGCGCACCGCGCTTGACAGCGATTACTTTCACTTTCGCGGCCGCACGGCCTCGAAGGCATAGCCAATAGGTCTCGCTTTTGGGACCTTATAAGTATTTAGGGGCATATTATCAAGCACGGCGTTAAAATTATCGCCGCTTTAGCAGCAGAAAACTGCCGCTAAAGCGGCGATAATGGGCTTGATAATATGCCGCAGAGAATTCCAATAGAAGCCCATGTTGACACCTGAACATGGGCTTCTATGGGAATTCTCCAGGGCATATTATCAAGCCCATTATCTCCGCTTTAGCGGCAGTTTTCTGCCGCTAAAGCGGCGAAAATCTTAGCGCAGTTTCTTGATAATATGCCCCTTAGTTATACAACTGTTGCATGGCTAAACACTTATAAGGTCCCAAAGGCGAGACCTATTGGCTATGCCAATGCTTGTTTTTAACTTGCTTTTACAGAAGTGCTTCACTCTGTCTCTTTCAGAAATGATCAGTCACTCTTTACACAGCTCTGACATTCAAGTTGGTTGCTCTGCATTGATTAAATG
Organism: Triturus cristatus; assembly: GCF_964204655.1. Taxonomy (NCBI): domain Eukaryota; kingdom Metazoa; phylum Chordata; class Amphibia; order Caudata; family Salamandridae; genus Triturus; species Triturus cristatus. Next base: position 721,502,787 of record NC_140595.1, read on the forward strand.
CATGTTATGCTGAAAAGTTTTATTCTCAAAGACGATGGCCTATTGTCATTAAGTGCACAAACCCGTGGATGCCTCTCCTTTCGGGTAATACAAAAGAATCCATATTGTGGACAAAGTTAATGTTTTCAGCGCTTTGAACTAAAGAAAGAAGTGTTTGTGTTTAAAGTCACAAAACAGTTTACCGCATAGGTAGGAAGCGTTTATTACTGTCAGTGCCCAGTAATTAGACTAATAAATGACGGCTAATAGACAAAAAAGGAAATATGTTCCATAACATAAGTTTACAACTCACGTAAAGCATATAGTTAGCCCGCGGTCTTATTTATAACTGCGTAATTCATAAGATAATGAACTTCACTGTGGAATGTAAAACGCGTTTTTATGCAGAGTAGGAGTGAGGAATGTTTACAAATGTGATCGGAAAGGGTTGAAATCAATATAAAATTAATAAAAAAGAAGAGGGTAAATAAAATGGGGCTCGTCCGGGATTTGAACCCGGGACCTCTCGCACCCGAAGCGAGAATCATACCCCTAGACCAACGAGCCGACATATGGGCTACTGATTGTTTGATGTGTACAGATGTTCACAAGATGTGCTGTGCAAAAGTTATTCCGGGTTATGAGTTTGTTTACGCTTATGTACAATCTGGTTAATTTCTGTAAGTGACTCCGAGAGGGTGAGCAACGTTGCTGTCTTTTAGCTACAAGATCTGTGTCACGGTTGCCTGTCAGCCAGAGGGCGTGTGTGATCGGTGGCTCTGGGCGACTGGGTTATTTGCATAAGTGCCTCTCAATGGCAGGCCACACACTGGCTTTTAGGTCACAGGGCCAATGAGAACATTGGATCTCAGGGACATCACTTCCTCTCAGGGACAGATTCGCAAAAATATATTTTTTTATTACACTGCAACGCGGCCGCTTGTCGATAGGTTTAGTGACATGAGTGTCTTCCACTGGCAGTGACCTGACTGCATCTCAGTGTTAACAGCTCAGTGCTAAAATCAGTTAGACCACTTCATCTCGGTGTCATCACTGCCTGAGGGACAGACCAGTGGTACATCCGCCACTGACTTCCAAGAGTCAGTGACATCCGTGCCTCGTGTTGTCAGTTACCTACCTCACCTGGGCTCAGTGGCGTAATGTTCTTCTAGAGGATCGGCAATCTTACCCACACTTAAATTACCCGAATAACACACTCGGACTGGTTTCATTTCCAGCAGGTGAGCTGCCACGAATCACCAATATTGTCCAGGTAGACAAGGGGGGCGCTGCGCCCCTCACTGCAGGGATTTTTCCGTCTGTCAAATCACCGTGCTCCATTTTGTACCTCTACCACTTTTCACTAAATAGTTACATAGAACACTCTGTTCCCTGTGGAGCATACACAAATAAAAGTCTAATAATTATCCCCGTCATTCAGGACGAGGTGGCCGAGTGGTTAAGGCGATGGACTGCTAATCCATTGTGCTGTGCACGCGTGGGTTCGAATCCCACTCTCGTCGGCGTTCTTTTGCAATCACATACATGTGAAGAATATTCTTTTTAAAATAATGCTAACAGCTGACCACTCACTTTCCATGTCGCTGCAAAGAAAATAGAACGATTTTCCCGCCGTATCTGCCTAACTCGACACGCCCCTTTAAAGTGGTACAAACACCAATATCATTTTACATACAGGTGTTTTAGGGCCTATGTTACACTTATCAGAGAGAAACAACATTTCCCAGGACGAAATGTGTTCTTAGCTGCTTAAAAAGAAAGAAGAGTATTATGATGGGGTCATGCATAGGGAGGGCCACCGGTCAGCTCTGGCGTTCAGGCGCGGTCTTGAGTCACGCACTGAGCATTACCTGGACTTGCATCGGACAGTCGCCCTTTCACGTCTTGCACTGCAGCTCATGAAGACCAATGCACCCCTCATTTAAATCCGCCTTTACCTTCAGTGTCACAAAGTAATTGGGGAAGAGGGTTCAGTGTATTCAACCAGTCCAATCCCTTCCACGGACATCTTAACCTTTCGCATACTCTGCAGACCAAATTAATCTTCTCCTTTTCACTCTGGCCTCAATTCCTTGTCTACTGAGGCTTTATTAGTCTATTTTTAAACTCATTTTTCACTTGTAAATCTTTCCTTTACAGTTCTTTCTATTTTTGCATTTAATTAGCTATCTTTCTAGCCGGTGGCAATTCCATAAATGGCCTCGAGATGTCGCTGTGCTACACCCAATAAACAATGTCTTGAAAGCCCATGCCCTGCTGCGGCAGGTGAAGTGCACAGAATAGAGACCAGCCTGGAAACAGACAAACACATGTATAATTTAAGTTTGGAGGTTACTGCTCATACTGTCACTATATGTCTCCTAATGCAACCAGGAGCTGTCACCCAGCAGCAATATTATATGGACAATTTGCTCCTCACGCAAATTCCAGTGGATCACGTGAATGTTTACATTCGTACTCATCTTTGATGTCAGTATAAGGGTAGTTTTAAATATACTTTGGAAATGTGAAGAAAACATGTTCGTATCTAAAGCTGAGGTACACCTAAAAAACAAGAAGAATGCGTCCCTGGGTGGGCTCGAACCACCAACCTTTCGGTTAACAGCCGAACGCGCTAACCGATTGCGCCACAGAGACTGCGAGGGCATCGCGTTGTTCTTATAGGAAGACTGCGTGCGGTATAGTATTATATTGTGTGTATGTGACCAGAAGCCAATTTCTTACTTGTGTCTAGAATATATAGATGTATAGAAGTTGTTGTCGCGCTATGACACAGCAATGAGAGGGCCTGTGTCTGGATAAACTGGGCCAGTTTCAGCTTGGAGCACACCTGTGAGGAGCAGTTTAAGTCCTGTGGCCTAATGAGCAAACACTGCCCTCATGATAAGTGTGGCCCGAGGAGCAGAGTCAATGAAAATTTGCCTATGACCCACCAGGTGTTGGGAAAAAGGGTGCTAACATGCGATTATGCATGTTAGCACCCTCTTGTAAATGGGGCGCTGGTTTTATCTCCGCTTTTTTTGACTTTGTAAGCCAAGAAAGCGGAGATAAAGCCCTTGTAAATATGCCCCTATGTTTTAAGATAGTTTAATGTGTTGAGTCACCTGATCTATAATACTGTTAATAGGTCTCAGGTAGTAGGTTTGAAAGATAGAACAACGTGAAGGGTTAACTTGTCTTATTCATTGCATTGAATGCAGCCAGCTTGTTGCAGGCTTGTATTCTATGTCAGATAGCTCAACAGCATTACCCATTATTTGCATATCATGATAATAAAAAAAACTCAGAGGCTTTTGTGCTCTCGAAAATGTTTGCATGCGACCTAAAGAACATATATTTCAGTCCTATCAGATTTTAACCCTATCTTCTATTCTATTGTTAATAATGTGGCTTCATTGATTTAGGAAGCTGTAATAATAACTTATTAAATTCCCAAAAAGCAATTGTCCTTAATGCTTTCTTGTTTGCTGTATTAATGACTGTTTTACTGTAATTATTCCAGGGGTCGAAGTGGGAGGGATCTGAGGGACACGACGTGTCCATCCTTTTTTAATTTTAGAAAAACAGTTCCCTACTTTTTGTGAAAAGACGACCGCCCGGGGATGGTTAATTCAGAAAGTTGAACTGCTTCAGCTAAAGTTCAAAATAACACCAAAGCACACACTAGTCTTAAAAAAAAAAAAAAACCCTTGATAAGAGCAAAGTTCAAGCACTTCTTTGTTGATTAAAAAAAGTGTCTCCATTTCTTATTCCATGTACATCGTTACGTAGACAGTTGGATTATATTTTGAGACAGCCAACACATGTTTTTTCCAACAGGACTTCTTCAAGGCTAGAAAGATTTCTAAGCGGAGTCCAAACAATTAATTAAGAACAATGAAGTTGTCTTGCACCGAAGTCAAAAACCAAGTTGGAAAATGTATAACTGAAATAGTCCACAGGAAAAACGCCAAAAGTCTGAATCTGTCAGGGGGTCCCAATCAAGACCCCAAGCCGCACGAGGAGCGGACAAAAGTGACACGCTCCTAAAATCACAATGCGTTCAAAAAATACATCCGGATCATGATAAGCCCATGCGTCAACATGTCGTCTTGCATCCGCGTAAAATTCCCACCAGGACTGTGGGGATTTTTTTTTAACAACTGGTGAGTGCTGCAGTGTTATTTTGAAGTTTTATTCCTACTGTTCACACAGTACGGATTATCAGTGTGTAGGGTTGCTGGGTGTTGTCACCACCTGAGCACCACAATTGGACTGTCATGTTCTTTCCTGATCATTAGCTGTGATACAAGTTACAACAACAAACTGATTCTTGTTCTGTAAACAGTTTGATACTTTTATTTGATGTGCAGACAGTTGGCTTAGCCACCCTCTTTTATGTTTTAATGCTTCAGCTGAAGGGTAACGCAGGGGGTCTCCTGTGCTGCGAAACAGAGGGAGCAGCAGACAGCTAAACAAGCCCTCTTGCTAGGGTGCCTGCTGCCTGAAAGAAATATAAATGTGCGCAACTAGTCAATCTGCAAATGTAAAGGGTGAGTGGAAGCCGGTATTGACTTTAATTGATGGAATCACTTGAATCCTCAGATTTATTCTTTTTGATAGGTATTTTAAGGGAGCTGCCAGCGAAATTATGAACCGTGTGCTTTTAAGACAGTATTAAAAAAAAGCTGCTTCTTGATGACACACATTTATGTTTTTGGAGAGGTATTGTGAGGGAGCTACCAGCCTAGCTGTGACATGTGCGCTTTTAAAAGACAGTTATAAAAAAAACTGCACTGCATATAGTCCCGGTATTACTAATATTTATATTTTGGAACCACTTTATTAGCTCTATCTTTTTCCCACATTTTTAGCAACCTATATTATGCTCTGCGTAATACAAGTTTAAAATAATGAGTTACATGTATAAAGCACTTTATGTCCCAGACTAGGACCTTGTAGTGCTAAATCTACACAAGTCACTGTTCACCACAGCACCAACCAGGTTTCCATTCTGGGGATCGCTCTCTGGTGCAGTTCATTAACTAATTTAGGTTTCATAATCCACAATAGCGCATTTCCTACCAATTACCCTACCTTACATTAGTTTTCCATTTAAACTGTGTGTTATTTCGGAAGTAGTTACCTGAAGATGAAAGACTAAACAGTATACAGAATATTTTGTTTTTTTAGCCATGCCTTTGACCACACCCTACGTTTACTCACCCTGCTTCCATTGAGCACAGCATCACAGTTTCTTCCATACGTTTTTTTTTTAAATGAACTTCGACCTCTGAATTATTCATATATCAAGTCCATCATAAACAGGAACACATCTTTGTAAACGGGTCCACCATAGGTTTGTAGCACTGAGTTACAGACGTGGCATGATGGGTTGAACATTTCCACATGAAACACCAGGGGCGCTGGCGGGAGACCCTGCTGCTGCTTCCAATGAATGATTTAAGTGAGCTGTTCTAGGTTAGACATAAAAAAGAATTAATGCAGAGCGCTCTGTTCCCATAAACGTGTCTTTAGGTTTATATAAAAAAATAATTAAATAGTTAATTTTACAAAAAAAATCCCAAAAATGCGATGTTGCATTGGCCGGGAATCGAACCCGGGCCTCCCGCGTGGCAGGCGAGAATTCTACCACTGAACCACCAATGCTTCATATTTCACTATGTGTGTGAAACACAATACATGTAGCGAAGCAACCGATGTGATTCTGTTTTGATATGTCTTCTGAACTTAATTGGGCTAATATTATTGTACACATTGTGCAAGACTAAGCTGCCACATAACACAGTGAGGCAAACGGCTTTTTACCTGCGTGGTACCTTTAGTCAGCCTCGGCTTTTTATCCATTATGCATTTGAGAAATTAGTTTTTTAACACATATAAAATTATATAAGGGAAACTACAATTTCCAGTATGCATTTTTTGTTGTTGGGAAAAACAGGTTCCTTGGTGGTGGCTCACCTAAAGGGATCGTTTTGCATCTCTGCAAGGTGTCCCCTCAGCCCAAATCTTTCCAGCCGCTGCACACAGAGGGGCAGATTTATGAGCCCCTTGCGCCACTTTTGCGTCACTTTTAACATGGGAATGCAAAAGTGGCGCAAGGGGCTTGTAAATCTGCCCCAATATCTTCAACACACATCAGCAGTATTCGCAGCTCCTGCTTATGTAGCCCTCTAGGGAGACATCCCAGCACCATGTACACGTTCCGCATTTCAGTATTCCATGCTTAGGGAACATTGGGCTCTATATAATGAGTTATTACATACACGCTAGTCTGATTTTTTTTAAACCTCACGAGCACCACTAAAATATGGATTGAGCATCCACCGGGTAAACACAGACACAGCCGGCCATGGACATCAAAGCGTCGAGAAAGGGTACCTTAGCAAAAGAAGACGGACAGATGGAAAGCCACGCTCAAAACTTGCTTCATTTTAGCCGAAAGAAACCCGCTGTCTACAAAACGGCCCTTGTCTCTTACAGCTGATACCTCGCATTGATAGTACACATCACTTTGTATGTTTAAAAGCAAAGCTTGAACACAAATTTGCATGCGTAACGGCAAATTATATTCTAAATTAAAGAAATCCGCTTGCACATTTGCTAGCAAAGTTTTAAATGAAAAAAATGGTATATTTAAAAACAAAACTCAAGATTGCGTTGGCCGGGAATCGAACCCGGGTCAACTGCTTGGAAGGCAGCTATGCTCACCACTATACCACCAACGCCTGCAATTCCACTGTTTACACCTGATACTATGTAGGTACTGTACCAGGAGGTGGGCAAGGAATTTGGAAAGGGATCAGGAATGAATCAAAGGAAACACAACAGATAAACAAGTCTTTATTCAAAAGCTACAAATTTGACTCCAGGGGCATCATGAAGGACCCCCATCCCTCGCTCCTTCTTTAACTGCTACCACAAGGATGGGGTTCTTTATGGGCTCCTCTGACTTCAACTTAATATACAAGCTCAACATACACACTAAAAAGAACAAAAATATGGGGTGATATAACAGGGAAAGAAAGATGAGTGGATGGGTGCGTTGTTGAAAGAATGGGGGTAAAAGGATGGACTGATGAGTGACTGAATTCTTGGTGGTTGAAAGGATGGTAGGGTGGGAGAAAGAATGTATGGATGGATGGGCGGGTTAAAATGATTAACGGGCGAGTGGGTAAAAGGATGGGATGGTGAAAGGATGACTAAATAAGTGAGTGAAAGGATGGGTAGATGAAAGAATAGATGGATGTGAGTGAAAGGATACATAGAAAGGTGGATGAAAGGATGGATGGGTGGGGGAGAAGATGGGTAGACGAGTGGGTGACTATTATGGACACTAAGGATACTGGAGCCCGGCATTTTGCTCTGGACTTGCGTTTGCAGCATATTGTCTGGTTGCTCAGGAGGAAGTAGTCTTCGAGGAATTTCACTAGAGAGAAAAGGCAGCCACCAACAATCATAAAATGGTGAGTTGAGCCACTGAACTTGTGTGCGTTGTGAGGAACAGAGAAAACTACATAGGGAAATGCTTCACTCAGCTGAAAAGAGTAGTGCCAGGGCAGCCAGAATTCCAAGTCCCCCCAAAAATGACTAACCAGGTGAAAGCTGCAAGAACACCCCTTTCTGTGAGAGGCCTGGAAATCCTCATCGGATATTCAGCTCTCCCCGTTAGTATAAAACATTGCCCGGTTGATCTCATCCATAAGACATTTCGTGTGGAACCATTTTGGGAAAAAATCTAGACTCAAGTCATTGGGCAGTTTGCCATTAACAATTGGAAGCAAGTCCAATACTTTGGGATCTAATCAATATTTTACCTGTAGGCAATTTAGCGCCTTGTCTTCCTTCTTCCCCAAGCACCTGTTTTAGAATGCCCCTCCACAGTGGAGTCTGCAGGGTCTGGAGGATCCAAGGGGCATATTATCAACATGCCGCAATTATTATCGCTAAGTGCGCTTAGCGCAATTTGAAATATCGCCAGCTATCGCTGGATTACATCGCCGAGTTAGCGCGTTATCATCAACGCCTAACTCCAAAGCGATAAAAAATCCAGTGATAGCGGCGATATTTCAAATTGCGCTAAGCGCACTTAGCGATAATAATTGCGGCATGTTGATAATATGCCGCTGAAAATCCCGCGATAAAAAAGCAGCAATAGAGAAATAATTGCTAATAAGCCATAGTGGACTTATCCTGACAATCCACCTGCCATTGACAAGTTGGCTAAGTCAGGTTTTAATCAGGGGTTAAAAACCTGCATTCATTGTGGTTTAGTGCGAATTCTGTCATCGCGGGACAACATTGGTAATAAAGCGAAGTGCTGTTAGCGACTGTTTTATGTGTTATTTTGGTTAGGAACGCCTACCTTCCATGTCATTAGCGATAAATATCGCTGACATGCAAGGTGCTAGTGAAAGCGACAGCTAACGCGTGAAAGCTTGCGCTAACGCATGTTAGTGCAGGCTTGATAATAGGGCGATGGAAATATCGCTGCTTTTTCGGAAAAAAGTGCCGCAAAAGTGGCGATATGGCCCTTGATAATATGCCCCCAAGTCTCTTGAAGGTCAGTGTTAAACCGATAGGTTGGTAGCTTGGAATAGTAAGTTTACTGATAATGTTAATTCTGAAGGCAATCCTGTATCAAGCCAATCTTGCCAGCTTCTCAAGTCACACATTGACACTTCAACTGTTCCCAGAGCCTCCATTTTGGATGTGTTATTATTTATGCAGAAAAATGTACATGTCATTTTTGAATCTGCGGTTGAATAATGATAAGTCAAAAAACACACATGGTTCTCAAAAATCATTTTAGATAATTTTAAGGCAATTAATACATGTATGCCCTCTTTCCTTCATCCAATGGAGGTTTCTAAGGATAGTAGAAAGGAGGAACAAGTCGTGTGGATGAGCATAAAGAGATGGAAGTAGTTTCTGATATTTGTATTCGCAAGATCCCAATGCTACTCAAAAAAGAGGAAATTGTGTAATTTATTTTAAAAAACATACTCTGAACTATAGAGTAAACAGAAAGACAAGTTTAAAGAATTAGCCCTAAAATATTAAAGAATACATTTAGCATATTGGGGGAAAGGGGACAAGAGAGAGTTATAAAGAGCTCCAAAACCCTTTTGCAGTTAAAGGGGAATGTATTTACTGCAAAAAAATGTAAATCCTGGGAAACCTCAAAAGGCGTGAAATTCCCTTGATCCTCCCAATAATATATATGGTTCCTGAACAATTGGTAGGAAGAACTGAAGAGGCAATAGAAGTCGTCTACTAATGTTGGCCCCTCGCAGTTCCCACCCAATGTTGCATGAGTACAGAATGCAGGCAGTGAAACAGGATTAACAAAACAACATTCAAGAAGATATGGTTACACATAAAATACATTTTTCAAGGAAGATGGTTAAACTCCCAGGGGGCTCTTAAACGCAAGGGGACCAATTAGTATTATATTTTGACAAGCCAAAAGGATGGAAGAAAGGGAAGAAGGCCAGACCCATAAACAGATCAACTTTGCTGGGGATATTTAACCTTTGTCCTGCCCTAAAGGATATTGAATCAAGTGACCTTAAGCAAGAGGGCTTTATTGAGGGACAATCGTCTAATGAAATAACAAAGCCACGCTGTTCTCCCAGGTGATTAAGATAGTCATTTTAGTAGCCGAAAAAGAATTATCTACCTAAGGGAACCCGAAAAGTACCAATTTCGGCATTCTGACGCCAGCACACAAGCCCCTTTTAAAATGTTCACACAGTGCTTGGGTCAAGACAAGCAATGTTTTCCACTGCAGAAGAACCATGTAGAAATCTTCCATACAGCTCAGGTGCACAGGACAAAGATAATCTACAAATGACCCTTAAAGTGAGTGTTACAAATAGATCTGAATTCATAAATTCAAAGGGTGAAGCATGGGAGGAGTTTAGTAAACTAAGTGATCTATATTAGGATAAGATCCCCCAAGAGACCCTCTCGATATTCATTTGAAATGTTCTTGGGTTAAATTCCTTGACACACTCAGACTCCATGGAAAACATGCTTGAAGAGAAGGGTGATATCTGTCTCCAGGAAACTTGGCTTCAGAGGGTAAACCACCGGTTAGAAATGGGGGTCTCTAGTCGGCAGTGGCTGACGCCGATGTCGAATAGTGACCCTTCTTCCTAAGTCAGAGTAAGGAGGCTACACCCTTTGATAACCCCTGCTCAACCCTGTGGTAACGTAGCAGGAGCAGACAGGCCTATCTCAGAGGCAGTGTGTGAAGCATTTAGGACCATACACAATAACGCAGGAAAGACGCTACAAAATAGACACCACAAGCAGTTATAAAAAAATAGTTATCTTTATATAGATGAAACACAAAACTGAGAAATGCTCAGAGAACCACACTGCACGTAATTACAGATTGGTCTCAAGAGCAATGAAAGCACTTGTGCGTGCGAGTGGAACGAACTTAGCCCGGGGCCGGGGTCTATGCGACCCGGTGATGCACAATGTACAAGATACGTAGGATGTAAAGGGGCCCAGGGCACAGCTCCTCAAAGGTGCCGGTTGGCAGGCGGCCCCCCAGAGGCCACAGTTCCTGGGCAGTGGCGATCCACAGCGTGCACTCCCGATAATCCTGGGACGGGCATAAAAGCGGCAACCAGCGGCGCACGCGGAATTTGACAAGGTTCCCGAATGTGGGGCTAGCATAGGCACTCAGAGGCGCAGCTCTTCAGCTGCAGCGGCCCACGATAGCGATGATTCTTGTGGCAAAATAAGGATGGGCACTCAGCGGCACAAGTTCTCGATGGCGGCGGCCCAAAACAGTGATAGCAAGGACTCTCGTAGCAAAGCCAACGCGGGCACTCAGTGGCACAGCTCCTCGGCTGCAGCGGCCCACAATGGCGATAGCAATAGCTTCCGTAGACAAGGCAAATGCGGGCACTCAGCGGCACAGCTCTTCAGCTGCAGCGGCCCACAATGGTGATAGCAATAGTTTCCGCAGACAAGGCAAGTGTGGGCACTCAGCGGCACAGCTTCTCAGCTGCAGCGGCCCACAATGGTGATAGCAATAGTGTCCGTAGACAAGGCAAGTGCGGGCACTCAGCGGCACAGCTTCTCAGCTGCAGCGGCCCACAATGGTGATAGAAATAGTTTCAGTAGACAAGGCAAGTGCGGGCACTCAGCGGCACAGCTTCTCAGCTGCTGCGGCCTACAATAGCGATAGCAATAGTTTCCGTAGACAAGCGAAAACGGCTTTCCCCACAGTAGATCCAGAGGCCTTGGATTTCTCGACAGAGGCCTCACCTGTGAGTAGGATTTCTCTCAATAGGAATCCGGGCTGCTAATAATGTCCCTGAGACTTCGACAGGAGGCAAGCTCAATTCAAGCCCTTGGGTAGTTGCTTCAGTGGATGGATGAAAGTTTCAAAGTAGTTTCAAAGTCCTTTCCCTCTCGTTTCCACGGCCAGAGGTTCGTCTTCGCATCCCGAAGTTACACACCACGAAGAGGTTTCAGCTCAGATCTTTATACCCCAAAAGTCTTTGTTCTTTGAGAAAGTCACAAATCACTCGACCCGGCCAGAACCAGTTTGGTGTCGACTTGGGTCACTTTATTTACGAGGCTGCATCCTCTCTTTCGGGGAGAGGGGGCCTACCATCAGACACTCAGCGGGAGGTGGAGCCATCATTCACCTTGCCAGGCACAGCCCTGCTCGGATCAAAGGGGTCCCCCCTCCCCATACTTCAACGGCAGATTGCTCCATTCGACCCAGGTAAGCCCCAGCCTGCCCTGGCCCTCTAAACCAGACGACCAATACACATACCAGTGAAACACACAGAAAGACTTAGACAAAAAGATTCCGACTTTCCGAAAGTGGCAGTTGCACACGCAGAATATAAGGACAATCACTACTACCAGATGCACTTTAATATTTGTATATATATAATAATAATAATAATAATAATAATATAATAAGGAGCATTCGTGCTGTGTCACTGAATGGCAGCGGCACAGCGCCCAGAACATCTAACGCCAGCAACCATGAAGGAGACAAAAACAACAAAAATGGAAGGGAGACCTACGCAATGGTGCCAGGTCTAACACGCCTCCCCTCCAGCTGAAATGTGGGGAGAACTACCCACCCCCTGGGAGTTCTCATCACTGAGGCGGAAAAATCTGGACAGACCGTCAGCGTTGGCGTGTTCTGTACCAGGGCGGTGTTCCACCGTAAAGTCCATACCCTGTAGAGAAACGGACCACCTCAACAACTTTGGATTCTCCCTCCTCATCTGCATCAACCATCTGAGGGGCCTGTGGTCTGTCTGAACCCGGAAGTGAGTCCCAAACAGATATGGTCTCAGCTTCTTCAATGCCCAGACCACAGCACATGCCTCACGTTCAATTGCACTCCACCTCTGTTCCTGAGGGAGCAACCTTCTACTAATGAAAGCCACAGGTTGGTCTAGGCCCTCCTCATTGATCTGTGACAGAACGGCCCCCACACCATGCTCGGGAGCGTCTGTCTGGACAACAAACTCCTTTTAAAAAGTTGGGCGCCTGGAGTACTGGTGCGGAGCACATGGCAGTCTTCAGGGCATCAAAAGCTTTCTGACAGGTGTCAGTCCAGTTCACAATCTTTGGCTGCTTTTTAGAAGTCAGCTCAGTCAAGGGTGCAACAATGTTGCCATACCCCTTGACAAACCTCCTGTAGTAACCTGTGAGTCCTAAAAAGGATTTCACCTGTGTCTGGGTCCTTGGGGGCTCCCAAGCCAGGATGGTTTCAATCTTGGGTTGTAGGGGCGCCACCTGGCCGCTCCCCACCTGATGTCCTAAGTACACCACAGAACCCTGCCCAATCTGGCACTTGCTTGCCTTGATTGTGAGGCCTGCCTTTCGCAGTGCCATCAACACTTCCCAGAGGTGGCGCTGGTGGTCCTCCCAGGAGGAACTAAACACTGCAATGTCATCCAGGTAGGCGGCGCTGAAATCTTCCAGCCCAACCAACACTCTGTTGACCAACCTCTGAAAGGTGGCAGGGGCATTCTTCATCCCAAAGGGCATCACCCGGAACTGGTAGTGCCCGTCAGGCGTGGAGAACGCCTACCTCTCCTTTGCCCCATCCGTAAAGGCGATTTGCCAGAACCCAGACGTCAAATCAAACGTGCTGAGGTACCGTGCAGCCCCTAGCCGATCTATGAGCTCATCAGCTCTGGGGATGGGGTGCACGTCAGTCTTGGTGACTGAATTGAGACCTCGGTAGTCCACGCAGAACCGAAGTTCCTGGGTGGCACCAGGCACCGCAGCCCTGGGTACCAGGACCACTCGGCTGGACCGAGGGCTACTAGAGGACTCAATCACCCCTAAAGCAAACATTTTGGAGACCTCCTCTTTATTGTACGCTCTGACCCGGTCAGTCACTCGGTAAGCCTTATGCTTCACAGGAGGACTATCCCCAGTGTCCACGTCATAGACGCACCAATCAGTGACACTAGGCACCAGGGAGAACAGATCACTGAATTGCCCCAACAGTTGGCGACAATCACTCTGCTGCTCAGGGGTCAATGTGGTGGAGAGGACCACACCCTCCACTGACCCATCTTTCTCCTCTGCCCACAGGAGGTCAGGAAGAGGCTCACTCTCCTCTTCCATTCCAGCATCTGTAGCGAGAAGCATGCCCACTTCAGACCTCTCAAAGTGGGGCTTCAGGCGGTTGACATGCAGGACCCGCAGAGGGTTCCTGGGAGACAGCAAGTCCACCAAGTAGGTAACAGGACTCTTGCGCTTCACCACCTCAAAGGGGCCGGTCCACTTATCCTGGAGTGCACAGGGCTTCACTGGGGCCATGACCCAAACCTTTTGACCCGGCTGAAACTAGATCAGAGTGGCATTCTGATCGTGCCAGCGTTTCAACTCTTCCTGGCTGGCTTCCAGATTTGCTTCAGCAAGTTTTCTGAAACGCCGAGTTTGGTTCCTGAAGGCCAGCATGTAGCTAAACACCTCCTGGGGAGGCTTCCTGGGAGATTGCTCCCAGCCTTCCTTGACCAAACTCAGAGGCCCTCTTACCGGGTGACCATAGAGCAGTTCAAAGGGACTGAACCCTAGAGACTTCTGTGGCACCTCACGGTAAGCAAACAACAGGCATGGCAAGAGAATGTCCCACTTACGCCTCATGGGCTCCTCTAGGCCCATAATCATGCCCTTAAGGGTCCTGTTGAATCTCTCAACCAGCCCGTTACCTTGGGGGTGGTAAGGAGTCGTGAACTTGTAAGTTACTCCACACTCCTCCCACAGAGACTTCATATATTTGGAAATGAAGTTAGTACCCCTATTGGACACCACCTCTCTGGGGAATCCCACACGGGAGAAAATCCCCATCAGTGCACGTCCCACCACGGGGGCCGTCACTGTCCTGAGGGGGATGGCCTCAGGGTACCGGGTGGCATGGTCCACCAAGACCAGGATAAACCTGTTGCCCATGGCTGTCTTGGGGTCCAGAGGCCCTACAATGTCAATGCCCACTCGCTCGAATGGAGTACTGACAACTGGGAAGGGCTGGAGCGGGGCCTTGATCTTCCCCCCGCTCTTTCCACTTGCCTGGCAAGTCTCACATGTCCTGCAGGGAGCATCTGGGGCCAATAAAAGTGGGTGACCAGCCTCTCAAAGGTCTTGGTCTGCCCCAGATGTCCGGCCAATGGCACATCGTGAGCCAACACCAGTAGGAAGGCTCTGAAGCGCTGGGGTACCACCAGCACACGGGCTGACCCAGGCTCAGCAGCCTTAGGCTCGCTGTAAATGAGGTAATTCTCCCAATAGATCAGATGTGATCCTGACTGATCACCTGCTGCTTAGGCTGTGGCCTGCCGCCGCAGTCCCTCAAGAGAGGGGCATGTTCTCTGCTGTTCACAAAATTCGTCCCTGGTGGGCCCTCCTTCCTGCTGCCAATGGGTCAGCTCTGGTAGGTCCCCCAGTTCGGCTACTTACTCCCCTGTAGGTTCAAGGGCATCCCCCTCAAGGTCTGCTCCTTCCTGGACTGTGGGAACCATGGGGGCCGGTTTCCCGTGCCCCCTACCCCTTCTCCTTAAGGCAGGGGCCTGGGCCATACTTTCAGGCTCCAGGTCCTTCTGAACGTCCTTACTGGCTGCCATGGACCGAGTGGTTGCACACGCCCACTCAGGCAGACGCAACATTTCCAGATGAGACTTCCTCTCCACCGTAGCCCACGGGGAGTTCTCTAAATCGTTGCCCAACAGACAGTCTACAGGCATGGCTGGCCTCACAGCTACTTGGAGAGTTCCTGAGACCCCCCCCCCCCACTCAAAGGGAACTTGAGCCACTTCACACTGGCTCTCAGAATTGTCTGCTGACACTACTGGGCAGAATGCATGGGGGACAATCTGCTCTTTGGACACCAACCGTGAGCTGACAGCAGTCACTCAAGCTCCTGTGTCCCTCAGAGCCTCCACCCTATGGCCATTGATTGTTACCCACTGCCTGTATTTCTTAGTGTTAGCAGGCAGTGCGGGGTTAGGGACCTTCTCAAAGTCTCCTAGCGAGACAAGGGTCAATTCTACGGGATCCCACCCACTTTGGACACCGATCTCTTCCCCTCCCAGGGCTACACTGGCAATCTGGCGGGGGTGGTGCTCGGGGTGGTGCATTGGTGTCTCTCAGGGGACACTGAGGATCATGATACCTGTGGCCCACTTGACCACACTTAAAGCAAGTAAGGTGCCCCCTCTGAACAGGCCTACCTGTCGGGGGCACTGGCTTCTTTTCAGGGGAGGCTGGGACACCATTCCTTGGTTCCCTGGGGAATTATTTTGGGGCCCTCTCTGGAACTCCCTCTGTTTACCCCTGTCCCCTCCACTCCTCTGCTGGGGACCCTGCCCACCTTTGGCGAAGTTTCCCACAGGACGCTTGCGAACCCGGGTGCTCACCCAGCGGTCCGCCTCCTCAGCAAGTTTCCTAGGGTTAGTGAGCTTGCTATCAACAAGGTGCTGGCGTAGCTCTCGAAAACAGTTACTAGATAAATGCTCCCATGCGAACAAATCATACAATTGCTCAAAGGTTTCCAATTTGCTACCTTTCACCCAGCGATCCAATGCTCTGCAAAAAAAAGACGCATATTCAACCCAAGTGGTACCCTCCAACTTCTTGCAGGTCCTAAATCTCTGCCTGTACATTTCTGTGGTCAAATCATAACGCGTCATCAAGGCCTCTTTCATATGGGCATATACCATCCTGCTCTGCTCAGGCAGGTCCAACAGGGTATCCCTCCCATCACTCACAAAGCGTCCCCACAACCCCGCTCCCCAATCCTTCTCAGGGACCCAGTGGGACACCATGGCTATCTCATATGGGCAAACCAATGTCCTCACTCTTATGGAAATCCTTGATGACATCCTTGGGTATGTACACTCTACTCTCGGTAGGTACTAAAGGTATGCTGCCACCAGAGGGGGAGATCTCCAAACTCTTAGCCTTGATCTCCAACTCCCTCAACACTCTCTGATGCACACGTTTCATTTTCTCAAGTTCAAATGCCAACCTATTATTCTCAATATCCAATTTCTTGCTCTCTAGGTCCTTCTGACCTTCCAATTTGGTCATCTCCAAACTATGTCTCCTATCTCTCTCTCTGTCCTCCTGCTCTTCCAGAGACAGACCCTTTGAGGACACACTGGTACCTGGGTTGGAAAGTGCCTTACCTCCCACTAAACCCACTTCCTCATCCTGCTGCCCTCCAGCATCCCCTTCCTCATTCCTGGCGGACTCTCTCGCCTCCATCCAGGCCTTAAGGGCCTTCTGATATTCCTCCTTCCTAGAGAGGCCCGCAACAGGGACGGTGAATCGCTTGCAAAAAGACTTTAGCTGTTTGGCAGTGAATGTTTCTAACCTATCTTCCTCAAAGAGGAGATCCTCAGAAGCATTGGAGGTTGGCCTACCCAGTGTAGACATGACTGGTAACTACAGTCAACAATAGAACAGAACCAAAAAATACCTGGTTGACAATCACAGTCCATACTAGAACAGCGAGAAAACAAAATACTTGGCTGGCAATCACAGTCAGCAATAGAGCAAAAGTCACCTGGCTGGAAATCACAGTCAGCACAGAACAACAAAAAATACTTGGCTGGCAATCACAGTCAGTAATAGAACCAAAGTCAAACCGTACGTGGTTTACCCTACCTAGTAGCGTACACTAGTTATTGTATGTGGATCACCAATGCAAGTCCTGATCCCACCGCTGCCACCAATGTTAGAAATGGGGTTCTCTAGTCGGCAGTGGCTGGCGCCGATGTCGAATAGAGACCCTTCTTCCTAAGTCAGAGTAAGGGGGCTACACCCTTTGATAACCCCTGCTCAACCCTCTGGTAACGTAGCACGAGCAGACAGGCCTATCTCAGAGGCAGTGTGTGAAGCATTTAGGACCATACAAAATAACGCAGGAAAGACACTACAAAATAGACACCACAAGCAGTTATAAAAAATAGTTATCTTTATATTGATGAAACACGAAACTGAGAAATGCTCAGAGAACCACAATGCACATAATTACAGATTTGTCTCAAGAACGATGAAAGCACTTGTGCGTGCGGGTGAAACGACCTTAGTCCGGGGCCGGGCTCTATGCGACCCGCTGATGCACAATGTACAAGATACTTAGGATGTAAAGGGGCACGGGGCACGGGGCACAGCTCCTCAAAGGTGCGGGATGGCAGGCGGACCCCCAGCGGCCACAGTTCCTGGGCAGTGGCGATCCGCAGCATGCACTCACGATAATCCTGGGACGGGCATAAAAGCGGCACCCACCGGCGCACGCGGAAGTTGACAAGGTTCCCGATGTGGGGCTAGCGTGGACACTCAGCGGTGCAGCTCTTCAGCTGTAGCAGCCCACGATAGTGATAGCGATGATTCTTGTGGCAAAATAAGGGTGGGCACTCAGCGGCACAGCTGCTCGATGGCGGCGGCCCAAAACAGTGACAGCAAGGACTCTCGTAGCAAAGCCAACGCGGGCACTCAGCGGCACAGCTCCTCGGCTGCAGCGGCCCACAATGGCGATAGCAATAGCTTCCGTAGACAAGGCAAATGTGGGCACTCAGCGGCACAGCTCCTCAGCTGCAGGGGTCCACAATGGCGGTAGCAATGGTTTCCATAGACAAGGCAAATGCGGGCACTCAGCGGCACAGCTTCTCAGCTGCAGCGGCCTGCAATGGTGATAGCAATATTTTCTGTAGACAAGGCAAGTGCGGGCACTCAGCGGCACAGCTCCTCAGCTGCAGCGGCCCACAATACCAATAGTTTCCGTAAACAAGCGAAAGCGGCATTCCCCAAAGTAGATCAAGAGGCCTAGGATTTCTTGACAGGGGCCTCACCTGTGAGTAGGATTTCTCTCAATAGGAATCCGGGCTGCTGATAAATGAAGTCTAATGTCCCTGAGACTTCGGCAGGAGGCAAGCTCAATTCAGGCCCTTGGGTAGTTGCTTCAGTGGATGGATGAAAGTTTCAAAGTAGTTTCAAAGTCCTTTCCCTCTCGTTTCCATGGCCAGAGGTTCGTCTTTGCATCCCGAAGTTACACACCACAAAGGGGTTTCAGCTCAGATCTTTATACCCCAAAAGTCTTTGTTCTTTGAGAAAGTCACAAATCACTCGACCCGGCCAGAACCAGTTTGGTGTCGACTTGGGTCACTTTATTTACGAGGCTGCATCCTCCCTTTTAGGGAGAGGGGACCCACCATCAGACACTCAGCGGGAGGTGGAGCCATCATTCACCTTGCCAGGCACAGCCCTGCTCGGATCAAAGGGGTCATCCCTCCCCATACTTCAACGGCAGATTGCTCCATTCGACCAAGGTCAGCCCCAGGCTGCCCTGGCCCTCTAAACCAGACGACCAATACACATACCAGTGAAACACACAGAAAGACTTAGACAAAAAGATACCGACTTTCCAAAAGTGGCAGTTGCACACGCAGAATATAAAGACAATCACTACTACCAGATGCCCTTTAATATTTGGAGCGGAAACATACTAAATTCGACTTCCCTAACATGTTCCTTGGTACTACTAGGACTACACCGGTTCATCAGTTATTTTATAATAAGGAGCATTCGCACTGTGTCACTGAATGGCAGTGGCACAGCGCCCAGACCATCTAACGCCAGCAACCATGAAGGAGACAAAAACGACAAAAATGGAAGGGAGACCTACGCCAATGGTGCCAGGTCTAACACCACTATTCCTGTTTTTTATTCAAATTTGATCTGATACAGGACAGAAAAATCCAGGACGCTATTCAGGTGGATTAATTAGTTTAATATCCACCCAGATGGCTAAAAGGCTTCTGAGATTTCTATAAACAGCAAATTGCTGCATGCTGCCAAGTTTAATCTGTTCAATAATAAAAACTTTATAATTTGGATCAAGTCACTCTTTTTATAGGAGATTTAGCTCAGATTTGAACACTGTTTTCCAATGATATGATTGTGATACTGGGGGAGTTCAATATGCTCCTGAAACCTTCCTAGGAAGAGGCCCATTTTGGAGAACTGCTTAAACCATTGTGTAGAAAAGGGCCCCTTTTGATATGGTTACCCTCCACTTATTGCCTGGTATCTGATGCAACGTTGACTGAAAGTGTACTAGGTTCCTGCTAACCAGACCCAGTGTTGCTTACCCTAAATTGTGCCATTGTTACACAATTGGCACCAGTTTAGACTCCATGTAAGTCCATAGTAAATGGTACCCTTGGTACCTAGGGGATTAGGTCTAAAGAGGGATAAAAGACTGCAGCACGAATTGTGCCACCCCAAGGGACCCTTCTCCAAGCTCATGCAGACTGCCATTGCAACCTGCATGTCTTGGTACAAAGAAAAAATGAAGAGTTGACATGGCACACATTCCTTTGTGCCATGCCTGCAAAGCACTACATGTGGTACATAGGTATGTCACCCCTAACGGCAGGCCTTACAGCCCTTAGGCAGTGTGCACTATATCCATGTGTGGGTATATCTGCGTGAGTGGATGTGCTCCTGTGATATTTAAGTTCACTCTTAGATACTACAAGTGCACAGAGAAGCCATGCCGAGTACATGGACTGGACACTCGCAATCACGAGTTCCCCAGCTACATGATGGCTTCATTTTACCCGTAGATATTTGCTACCAAACATCTCATCTTAATAAACCCACACTAATGCCAATGTTGGATTTATTAAAAAATGCACCCAGTGGGCACCGTGAAGGTGCCCCCTAAAAACCTACGACCACTAGTGTGGTGACTGACTGACCTCAACCAGCCAGCCTCCTTTATTAAATAAGGTGGTCCAGACTGGGTGAGTAAAATAGAAGATCCTTTATTGTAGTGCGGTAGTGGGTGAGAGTGGACTCTTCCAAGCAGGAGACGGGAGTCTAACTGCCTTGGAACAGAACGTCAATTCGAGGAGAAACATAGAACAGGAATGTGAAAGGATTATTACATCAAAGCATTCTACAAAGACTAGACCATGTACTACACCTCCCTAGACACATTTCTGACCTCATGAGGTGAGATCCATCAATTTCAGAGGTTGGGAACAAAGCCTGGTCTGGGTACAGTTGTTTACACATCCTGCATCCTGGAACTGCAGTCCAGGGTGGGAAGCTTCAAAGGCCCAGCCACTTTTGTTATGCGATCCAAGCCTCTCCAGATAGCGGAGATGCCACCCCCCTGTCCTGGCCCCACTTTTTGGCAGAAAGACAGGTGGGAAAGTTAGTAAGATTAGGAGGTGTACCAACATCAAGACTGCACCACCCCTGAGGTGGACTAGGAGATGTGAACACCACCTTTTCAAATACCTCCGTCTTGTTTTGGACAGAATTAGCCTTCTAGGGTACAAGGTTTTGCCCACTTCCCACAGGAAGTGGTCATATAGTATTCAGATGGCACATCTGAACCCAAGAACTTAGATTTGATGGATCAAGAGAACAAGGACAAAGAAGAGTCACTGCCTGGTGAGAACTGCAGAAGAACTGTGAACTTTTGGTGCAAAACCCTGCCTACTCCCAATTCTCTCGACAGTTGCGATAGAATGACTCATCCTGCAAGCTGGGGATCTACCAGAACCTTGAGTAGCCAGTCAGCAATTCTAAAATCACCTACAGTCTCCCTTGGAGTAGAGGAGTCACTCTCCTGCAGCCCAGAGGCACTGACAAGCAGAGTCCGTTCCACCGCTTTGCAGTTCCCTGGCCTGAGAGACACTGCAGACAACCAGGAGAAGTTACCCATGCTCTGGAAGGTGAGATCTGTCTCCCCACCAAGTGTGAACATATCAGGGTCACCGGAGCTGTTTAGCACCAAACCCTGGAGTACCGTACACCCTGCATCAAAACCAACAGCAAGAGTCCTATCGAACTATTCAGTGAACCATGACCGAGCAGCCGTCGAGAGACATCAGCATCACGGAGACCCACTTCATGACTGGTCCAGCTCTCCTGATTTTGCCCTGCCATCTTTTTGTCTCTAATCGTGAGGAGCACCTTTGCACATCCAGCCCAGCTGACCTAACCACTCAACACCTGAGCCGCCTGGCCCGGGTACCAAAGAACTGGCTTTGCCTCCTTGCTCCAAGACCCTTTGCGACCCAAGCCCTCGTTTGAGAGCTCTCACCCTTGTCCCCAAGTACCTCTGTGCATCCTGGTTTCCGGTAGCCCCCCTTCACCGTAGCACGCCCAGCTACAACCTCACCAGCACCCTGCTCCGGTTGAAAACCGAGCAGGACCTGTTACCTTTACAACAGAAGGTGAACCCCTGAAACTGACTGTACTTACCGTTTTTCATTTATGACTTTTCCTTCCATAGGATTGTATTGTGTGTAAACGCGCACAGGTTTGAAAGATTTGCTTACCTGTAAAAATTGAAACCAAAAACAATGCTTCGGGACGTGGCTTGACATCATGGCCGCGTAAATATCCTGAAGAATCCTGGCTCCTAAACGATCGAAAATTTGTCTCCCGGGACCCATGAGGCCCTCTGCCACCACCTGAGCAAAGAACCGAGGCGCGAAACCCTGTGACATAGGAAACGGAGCCCCGATCCGGGTGAGAAGCCGGCGCCATTTTGGGATTGGCCCGACGAGGTTGGACGGAGACACTGGGCCTGTGGACTCGCTGGACCATGCTAAGGGTGGGGAGGAACAGGTTGTGGCCCCGAAGGTAGAGGCGCTGTCCCCGTTGAAGAGGTCGAGACTGCAGATGACCCCGCATATGCTGAAGCGGAGCCTGGTTCTGTGGTTGCCGGCTGCCGATTAAGATCCGGTAAAGTATCCGGAGGGCGTTGCTCAATCTGAGGACCAGTCGGGCCCCCACTGAGGCAGAGTTGCCATTTCTCGTCCCTAGCGGTGACCGGATCACGACCGGAACAGCAGAGGATGAATTGGGCAGGCACGCACAGAGACGCACTACACATGGCCCGTGGAGGGGTGGAGCACGAGAGATGAGAGCAGCTGAGAGGGATCCAAGTGAACATGGCCGGTTCTACTCGACCCACGGGCCGCCCAATGCCGGTGAGTCCTCGAGGCAGTGGAGCACTCACCTGATTGGAGACCCCTCCCCCCGATTGCAGGGGTGTGTTTGCCATGTGGTGGACCAGCGGGGTTGAAGGACTATTGCAAGGTGGCATGCTGAAGAATTGCTGAGGTGGTTGGATAGAGAGCTGCCTGGGCCCGGTTGAGATCTGACTAGTCTGGTGACGGTGGGCTAGGGGAAGAGAGGGATGGCCCGGGAACCGCCACCAGATATGGAGAGAGATGGAAGGATTTGAACGAGTCCCCTCTGGGAGCCTGATTTGAGAGATTCCAGGCGGGCTGATCAGATTCGTCGAACTGAGAGACAGTGGTGCGCTACGGCGAGCAGGGGCTCAACACTCCAAGGTTGAGGAACATAAGTGCAGCCCGAGCTAATACTGAAATCCCACACATACCAGGGCTAAGGTGGAGATCACTTAGCGTGTGAGAGAGCTGAACGCTTGGTGGGGTTGCAGTTGCTGGGGAGGATCATACAGGACATACCCAGTTGTAAATGACTGGACAGTATAGGGAAAGATAAAGCGGCTAAAGCGCAATCCAACAAAATATCAAACTATGCCCAGCCTATATCCCATGGTCCAGAGAACAGAAACGTGGATCAAGTAATGGACAAGCGTACATAGGAGGGGGCTGCCGAGGATGCACCGACACTGATGGACGTTATCCGGGCTGTTCAGTCGACTAGGGACAATATGATCAGGAAGTTTGAAGCAGTGGCCATAGATGTAAATCTACTGAGATGTGATCTCAGGAAAGTTTCAGAGTGAGGGTCACAGAGAAAGATACTGATGTCTTAAAAGAAGAAGTCAAGAGCCTTAGTGCCGCGGTGGTGGAGCTGAAGTGACAAGTGATCAAGCTTGATGACCGGGCAGAGGACTCAGAGGGTTGCTCAAGGAGGGGGAACCTAAGATTTGTGGGGTTCCCTGAAAAAGCGGAAGGACCTGATGTGGGCCTGTTCCTGGAGGACTGGATCACTCGAGAAATGGCTCCTACACAATTGTCGCAGTTCTTCAGTGTTAAACGAGCACACAGAGCGCTGGTGGCCCCCTCTAGACCTCGAGCACCTCCTCGAGCTATCATTGCAAAACTATTTAATTTCAGGGACAGGGACCTTTTGATCCAGCTTTCTCGCAGTGGAAAACGGTTCTTCTTTGAGGGACATTCCATAATAGTGTATCCGGATTACACCCAAAGGGTCCAGGAACAGAGGAAGACCTTCGTGGCAGTTAAACGGCGGCTCTGAGACCTGAACTTAAAATATAGCTTTATGTTCCCGGTGAAACTATGGGTGGAATGTGAGGGTTGTGCCTTGTTCTTTTTCTTGGCGGGAGAAGCGAGAGACTGGTTGGATACCAGGGCCCCGGATGGAAGACACCCGGTTCCTTCTATGAGCTCCACTGGGACACCTTCCTCGCAATCCTCCCTGAGGGGCCGCAGACACACTACAAGCTTCTGATTCGGAAGTTGTCCCGGACTCAGTGGAAACAACGCCAGATATTTAACAGGGAGCCGGAGGACCAGGCAGTGGCCGTGAATAAACTCTTCGTGCTGAACAATAGATGCTGTACTGTACAGATAAGTTCGCTATGTATAGTAGATAGGAAGGTGTCCCGGTACTTCTGGTCAGAGAAATTAGTTTGGGGGTTCCTAGGTGACCTACAATTTGGGATTGTGGGTATGGCCTCCCAACCTTCTTACTACAGTTTTTCTGTCTATCCTTAATTTAAACCAAAGTTCAGGTCAAGAGCCAGGTTGAATAATAACTACGCTCGGAGCATGGGCAGCTGCAGGAGAAGCGACAACCCCACTAAAGACCAGGGCAGCTGGGGAAGCTTGAGAGTAATCTCGCGACCCGGCATCACCAGTTCTCTTGCACAGCGCTAAATAGACATAAACATTGGCATTTTAGACAAGGCTGGACTGGGCCAGGGCCCTAAGCCTGATATACTGACATTGAAGTGCTTAAGGGGAGGGGTGAGAGAGGGGAGTGTAGGGCGGTGTGTATTGTTTGCTACAGGGATCACGAGATGCATGTACAAATATATAGTGCTGCCCATTGGAGGGGGAAGGGTACGTGATTGTTTAGTTCTTAGAAGTTGGTTTGTTTGTTGGGGAACTTTTAGGGTCACACAGGATTACACCATGACACACAGGCTATGGAGAAGACAAGGTGGACACACTGGAGAGGGGGGGATACACATCGGGCACCTAATACCACATTATCATGACAGTACAAACCCTGAAGTTTCTTAATTGGAACGTCCGAGGGATGGCAGGCCTAGATAAACGTCACATAATACATGTCTTCCTGAAGGGGTACAGGATAGCAATTGCGGGACTACAAGAAACACGCAGATGGGGGAACACATTAGCGAGCCCACGTAAGAGATGGAGGGGACAGATATATGCCACAACATATTCTGGTTTTGCACGGAGGGCACTTGTATGGGTGGAACCGGGGGTCCCATTCCAACACCTTCAACATGTTCTAGATGGACGTTATGTTTTCCTGTTTGGGAGGTGGGAAGGGAGGGAACTGTGCATGATTAATGTCTATGCGCCCAACTTGGATTGCCCCGATTTTTACCCAGCAGTCCTGAAGGCAGCGACGCCGTTCATGGGAGCTGAGATCCTCCTTTTCGGAGACTTCAATTGCATGTTCGATGGGAAACTGGATAGGGGCCCCCTAGAGAGAATACTAATCCCCGCATGGTGAGATCCCTCACAGGTATCCTTCAGGGTATGCAGCTACGTGATGAGTGGAGAGCACGCAACGCCACTAAAAAGGAGTTCTCTTGTTTCACCCCTGCAGTCAACACCTTCTCCCGTATTGACCATTGTTGCCTCTCTGCCAGCCTTTTGGCTACAACACAGGCCATTACCTATTTGCCACAATACGTATCTGACCACGTGCCACTGTTGTTGACTCTATCCAGCGGACCAGAACAAACCCCATTCCACTATGGCGACTTCAAGCAGAGGCCCTTACGGACCCCCCCATACATACAAACAGTGACACAGGCCCTTGGACATTACTTCAAGGAACATTGGGGATCCACAGCCATTAGATTCACAGAGTGGGAGGCAATAAAGGTCGTCATTAGGGGTCTGCATGAGGACTACCTATGGGGTCCAACATCAACTCAGTGCCACTTACTAGAGAGGAAATACTAACATCGATTAAGAAGCTGAGGTCAGAGAAATCCCCCGGGAGTGACAGCCTCCCCGCCGAGCTCTACAAAACGTCTGCCCCACAGTTGGTGGATCGCCTCCTCGAGGTGTTTAACGAGGCTCTAGCCAAGGGGGCTCTTCCTAATACCATGATGAAAGCATTAGTGTCCATAATTCTTAAGCCAGATAGGGATCCCCACTCCCTGGGCTCCTATAGGCTCATTTATCTTCTGAATATTGATAAGAAAATATTAAGTGGCGTGTTGGCGGCACGACTCCTACCATATATGACCCGACTGGTCCACCTGGACCAGGCTGGGTTTATCCCAGACCTGAACACCACACATAAGTTGCTCAGACTTGCAAATATCTGGCATGTACCGGACTTACAGAAGGTGGATTGGGCTCTATGTCTCCTATATATTCGGCAAGCCTTCGATTCAGTTGAATTGGACTACATATGGATGGTACTTGGTCGGATGGGATTAGGAGATCAATATCTGAGATGGTTGAAACTGCTCTATATTAAACCAACGGCTCAGGTCTGCCTTTGCAATCAGGTATTGGATAGTTTGGCGCTCCAGAGAGGTACCCGACAGGGGTACCCTCTGTCAACCCTCCGTTTTGCCCGAGTGATGGAGCCCTTGGTGATCACCCTTAGATGCAGGATGGAACGATGGGGGATTCGGCTGAGGTCAATGGTCAAGGTGGTGTCAATGTATGCAGATGTCACACTGGTTTACCTTCGGCATCCTGAGGAGGCAGTCCCGGAGCTCCTTATGGAGTTAACTGGCTTTGGTGTAATATCAGGACTCTGCCTTAATCCGGGGGAGTCTAAACTCTTCCCTATGGGAAGCCTGGTGGAAAAGGAGGATGCCGAGTTACCCATAGTGGGGATCAGTTGGGTCAGAGACACGGTCCGCTATCTTGGGGTCAGGCTGGCACATACGCAGGTAGCCTACCTAGAATGAAATATGGGGAGATGTGTGGAGGGTATCCACAAATCAATCAAGTTCTGGCGAGACCTGCCCTTATCTCTGATGGGGTGGGTAACCCTAATAAAAATGGTGATCCTTCCGTGGTGCTTATATGTTATGTAGAGTTCCCTCTATCATATTTCACGGGTGTATTTCCACCAGCTGGACAGTCTGTTGGTTGGCCTTCTATGGGGGTCCAAAAAGAGAAGGGTGAAATAGGATACATTACAGAGGACGTGGGAGCGGGGAGGACTGGAGGTCCCTAGGTTGGGTTTCTATTATATGGCGACACAGCTTCAACACGCCGTACAGTGGATAGACGAGAACGACAATTGAGAGAAGCTGCTGTTGGAGGGTACTCACGGAGAGACCCTTCTCTCTGACCTCCTTATGCTGGGAGCGAGGGTGCCCGAATGGCTCCCATATATTATTAGACATGTGGCCGCAATCTGGAAATACACAGTTAAAATTGCAGTGAAATGAGTGCCCTACGCCCCAGAGGCTCCACTGTGGGCAGTGGTGCCGTTTAAACAGATCAGTCAAACTATGTCCATTATGAGATGGATGGAGGGAGGCTGCCTCACGATGGGAGATCTGTATTCGGTGCAGCAATTCCTCACTGGGGAGGAGGTGGAATCAATGTTTGAGTTGGGCAGGGGGCAGTACCTTCAGTACGCAAAGATTTCAGCTGTGGCACGTGAGCTGTTGCCAGCGTTCTCGGAGGAGCTGCCCATTACTACCACTCTTCAAGCTCTTGTGAATTTGGTGGGGGGCCGTAGGCTGGTTTCACATATTTACAGGGCGCTAAGGGGGGACCTTGCCGCACACCCACTCCAAGCCAAATGGGATGCGGTACTGGAAGAGCCACTAACGGACTCGGAATGGAAAAGGGTACATGAAGGGGTTAAGCCAATTAGTTCCAATACCAGATTTAAACGTACCCAGTTCAATATTGTTCATCAAACGTACCTGACTCCAAGTGTACTCACAAAATATACCCAGACCGCCCTGCTCGCTGTCCCAAATGTGGTTATAATGAGGCCCAGTTCTTACATATGATATGGGAATGTCTGGAACTATGACTCTACTGGGGATCGATACTGAAGCGCTTACGGCAGGTAATGGGGTGGACGCTACCCCAAACCATTAGGGAGGTACTGCTAGGTCTTCTCACCAGACCTAAAGGGAAAGGGCTTACACGTAGGTTCCTCCAGCTGGGACTGGTGCTTGTCAAAAGAAGAATTGCAATTACTTGGATGGGGCCAGTGCCCCCCACGTTGAAAAATTGGGCCAAGGACTTACGGGAATTGGCAAGAGCAGAGCTAATTCGAATGAGGCAAGTTCAGAGGGATAAAAAGTTGGAAGAATTATTTTTTTTTATTAAAAAAACAATGCTTACTTTCAAACAAAGCTCTAGATTTACAAAATATATTAAAAGAAGTGCTATTTTTCTAATTTTTCTCGGATTTATTCTTTGAGTGTTTGTCTCCTTTATTGCCTCTGTTAATACAACAAACTGTTAGCACTACCCTCTGATAAGCCTAACTGCTCGCCCACACCACCACAAAAGAGAGAGTTAGAATTATCTGCTTTAGCCTCTGTAAGACAATTGGCGACCCACTGGACTCTCTACACAGTGTACTTCTTTTTAATGCACTATATAAAGACCGAGTTTCCTACATTGGTGGATCAGAGGTGGGGTCTACGACTTTGCCAGTGCTGATATCGCTTGGTCAATAATTGACTACACAAGTACATCCAAAAATTGCCTTTAGTTAATTTGTATTTTTTTCAATAGGTTGATTTCTCTGAATTTCTAAAATTAAATGTGGCAGCCTTGATTAAGTCCCTGAGTTTAAACTGTTGTAGAATTTGAAAACTTACTTTAGTTAGGACTAAAAGTTCTGTTAGAATCATTTTTAATTTTTCTCCATAAAGATCCCAACTTTAGTCAAATAATGAGTACCTCAGATGGTGTGGCTTAGGAGCTCGACCCCTTCTTTGCAGCTTAAATACTCGCAGCTAAGGACCCTCTGTAAAGGGTACAAGATAAAAACTGCCTCACACCCTACCAGTGCAGCGCTTCAGAGCTGTTGGCAGAGTATGGCTGAGTATGAGCTTAGGCCCCCAATCCTGAAAACCAGGGTGGGGTGAGTGAGTAGGATGACTTAGACCGTCCCCCACTCGAAGGAGAGGTTGCAGTACCTGTACCTGGCAACCGCCCAATGTGCCAAGGGCACCAGCCTCTAGCGAGGATGGCTCAGGTCGTTCAAGGTACAAGGAAGATCTCACTGAGGAGGAGATTCTTCTGGAGAGATTGGCCCGCAGAAATCCCTGGAGGACAGAATACTGGCCATAGAAGGGAGAGGGCTGGGCATGGGTTTAGCACCCATAAATGGTAGCAGCAACATAATACTTAGGGACAGAGAGGAAATTATTTGACCCTAAAATCCTCAAAGGGATTATTCTCAAATATTTAGAGGGTGATGACATCATCAAAAGGTTCACAGCCATCGAGAGAGCCCATAGAATGAGACTCAGACAGAAATATTGGGGCTCTCTACTTTGGGAACTGTCCTCTGGTAAGTGCAGGGATAGACTCCTGACACCGAATGACGCAGAGTTCTATGACCACATGAAGGGTACTCTGTTTGAGGGCATTGGGCTCATCACTTAAGAGCATAGAATTAAGTTCTGGGGATTCGGAAAACCGTGAGCCAGTCCTGGGTTGATTTTGGTGATTTTTCAGTAAATACACTAGGTGATTGGTTAAAATGAAGCCGGGGCAAGACTATGATGGGCTGTATAATTGTATTATGAAAGAACACCAGTGGAGCAACTCTGCTTCTAAACAGTTGCATCAATACTTGGTGGACCTAGGTACTTCTTCTCCCCAAGAATTGGGAAAGAAGGCACACCACCGGGTCAAGGCTAGGGTGACCAAATGTACCACTGGTGGCGGTGACCAAAAGAAAGGGGTTACTAAACCTCCCCATGGAAAAGAGGGCAAACATCCTAAGGATAAAAGTAAAGAGTCTTCTAAGCCCCCCAGAAACCTGCTCAGGTGTGTGGGCCCCAAAACTCTTCACATCCACAAACTGGGTACCAAGGTAAGAATTGGGATCCCAAAAAGGCATGGTATCACAACTGTAAACAGAGTGCGCACCAAACTGGATGCTGTGTCTGTCTCTAGCTCTGGATTGACAAGTCTCCAGGTAGGATCCCTTGCATACCTTAAGCAAATCAGAGTGCACACATAAGCTACAGTAGTCTCTGAGGTTGGGATGGATCTTGCAAACTTAGCAGTCTGGCCCACTAACATGGAAAAATACAAACAGCAGCCCTTAATAAATGGGATAAAAGTAGAGGCACTGAGAGATACAGGTGCAAGAGTCACTATGGTGACTGAAAACTGGTATCTCCAGGACAATATTTGGCTGGGCAGATATATCCAGTAACCAATACTGATAATGTTACTAAGGCTCATCCCATGGCTATGGTTTCCTTAGAATGGGTAGGGGTTACTGGCCTGAAACAGGTAGTGGTCTGTTCTGCAATTCCAGTAGAATGTCTGCTAGAGAATAATCTGGATTTATCAGCTTGGGCTGCTGTCGAACTAAGATCCCATGCTGCCATGCTGGGAATTCATGAATGGAAATGCATAAAAATCTGAGCACAAAGCAAGGCCCAGGGTGAAAACGTAGGGTTGGAGTGTGAAACAATCAACTTCTGAGCAGCCACGAGCTCAGGTCCCCTCTCCTCAGGGAGATGACCTGCCAGTCCCAGAGGGAACTGAGTCTCGGGAACTTGGGCCTTACAAGGCTGAGCTCCTAAGCCCAGGGTGACCCTCTAGGGAAGAACTGTGCCAAGGGCAGAAGATCTGTCCTACTCTTCAAAGCCTTAGACAGCAATCTTCTCTAGAGTAAAAGGGAGATGTCAGTGACTCCCACAGGACCTATTGGGGGAAGGGCTCCTATACACTGAGGCCAGAGTCCCCAAACCTGGTGCCACTAGGGGAGTGGTAGTGCCTCAGCAGTTCAGAGTGCTTCTCCTCACATTAGCACATGACATCTGCCTGGCTGGGCATCTTGGCAAGAGCAAGACTTGGAGTAGGCTAGTCAGCCACTTCTATGGCCACACATGTCCTAGAAGGTGAAGGAGTTATACAACTCCCGTGCCATCTGCCGAGCCAGTGTCAAAGCAGGTGGCCATCCAAAGCCCCCCCTAATTCCACATCCAGTAGTGGGGGTACCCTTTGAAATGATAGAGATTGACATTACCAGTCCCCTTGACTCCTTAACTGCATCAGGTAACAGATTTATGCTGGGAGTAGTGGAGCATGCTACCAGGTACCCCAAAGCAATACCTCTTAGGACTACTACTGCTCCTGCAGTGGCTTGGGCCCTTCATTGGTATCTTTACCAGAGTGGGCTTCCCTAAGGAGGTGGTGTCAGACAGAGGTACAAATTTCATGCCTGGCTACCTGAAACACATGTGGTTTGAATGTATAGTGACTTACAAGTTCACTACGCCATATCATCCACAAACTATTGGACCTGTTGAAATGGTAAAAAAAAGGCATGATCATGGGACTCCCTGAAAAACTCAGAAGGAGGTGGGATGTCCTTTTGCCATGCCTGTGTTTCACATGCAGAGAAGTGCCACAGAGGGAGTAGGGTTTTCCCCTTTTGAACTTCTGTTTGGCCATCCTATGAATGGACCACTTTGCCTGGTTAAGGAAGGGTGTGAGAGACCTCTCAAAGAGACTAAACAAAATATTGTGACTATGTACTAGTCCTGCATTCTAAGATGGCAGAGTACATGGGTAAAGCAACCAAAAACCTAGAGGCCAGCCAAGAGGCTCACAAACTCTGGTATGACCAAACAGATGCCATGGTAGGCTTCCGACCAGAGCAAAAAGGTATGGGTGTGGCACCTAGGGCCCTCCAGGACTAATGGAGTGGTCCCTACCCTATCCTTGTGAGGAAAGATGAGGTCACCTATCTGGTGGACCTTGGCACTAGCTGGAACCCAAAGAGGTTCATTCATGTTAATTGCCTGAAACTTTTCCATGACAGAGATGAAGTGACTATACTGATTGTCATTGATGAGGATCAAGAATCAGAGAGAGAACCTCTCCCTGACCTCCTCTCCGGCATCCCCAAAGATGGGTCAGAAGTAGCAAGTCCTAGAGCAGTATGCTGGGCTCTTCTCCTTAATCCCCGGACTGACACACTAGTGTACCCATGACGTGGACACTGGAGACAGCATGCCAGTCAAAAAAAACTATCAACAGTCTGACCATGTTAAGGAGAGCATCAAAGTGAAGTAAGCAAGATGCTGGAGTTAGTGGTTATTAAACCCTCTGACAGTCCCTGTGCTAGTCCAGTGGTCTTGGTCCCCTAGCCTCACACCAAGGGTGGGAAACCAGAAATTAGGTTTTGTGTGAACTACAGAGGTCTCAATGCTGTCACCCCATACCAAGAGCTGATGGGTTGACAGATTGGGATCAGCTATGTTTCTCAGGATCTTTGACTTAACACCAGGGTACTGTCAGATTGGCCTAACCCATGGAACCAAAGAGAAAACAGCATTATTGACCCCAGATGGGCATTATCAGTTGGCTGCTATGCCCTTTGGTTTAAAGCAGGGGTCTTCAAACTGGGTGGCAAGTCCATTTAGAGGGCCTTAAATGATCCCATGGGGTACCAGGCTCTGGCCAAAAGAAGCATCATGCTGATAGCAGTGCTTTGTTTAAATCTGAAAACAAACGATCAGCAGTCAGCAACTCTGTAATGGACCATTTAAAAAAAATGTAACATAACTAATGTTTAAATAAGTCTAGACATACTTAAACATTGCAAATTAAATAGAATAAATGTAAAATATTCTGGAGGGGGACCTCAATGATTTAGTTTTACACTGGGGGCCGTGGCATTAAAACGTTTGAAGACCACTGGTTTAAGGAATGCCCCTGCCACCTTCAACAGGTTGTTGAACCACGTCCTGGCTGGTCTTGAAGCTTTTAGTGCAGCATATCCTGATGATATTCCTGTCTATAACTCCACCTGGCAGGATCACCTCATCCACCGTGGCAAGGTTTTGAAGGCCCTGCATAGTGCAGGCTTCACTATCAAGGCATCCAAATGCCAGACATGGCAAGGCACAGTTGTAAATTTGGGCCTCCTTGTGGTATAGGCCAAGTACACCCTTTACAGCCAAAGATCCAGACAATTCTGGACTGGGAGGCTACAACCACTCAGACCCAAGGCAGGGCATTCCTTGGCTTGACTGGGTGTTACAGGAGGTTTCTGAAGGGGTATGGTACCATTGTGGCACCGCTCACAGACCATACCCCCAAGTAGATGCCAAAAAAGGTAAGCCGGACAGTGAGTTGTCAAACGGCATTTAACACCCTGAAAGAGGCAATGTGCTCAGCACCCATTCTCAAAGCTCCAGATTACTCTAGACAGTTAATTGTGCAAACTGATGCCCCTAAGCGAGGAATAGGAGATGTCCTATCCCAAATCAATCACAATGGCCATGGCCAGCCTGGGTTACTTTCCAGGGAACAGTGTTGGAGTGCAATTGAGAGGAAATTCTTTGCTGTGGTTTGGTCCTTGAAGAAGCTGAGACCATACTTGTTTAGCTCTCACTTTCTTGTTCAAACTGACCACCGGCCTCTCAGATGGCTAATGCAAATGAAAGGTGAAAACCCAAAACTGTTGAGGTGGTCAATCCCCCTACAGGGATTGGAATTTACAGTCGAACACAGACCTGGGACTGACCATGCCAATGCAGATGGCCTTTCCAGGTTCTTCCACATAGACAATGAAGACACTCTTAGGAAAGGATAGTCTCATCTTCTTTCGTTTGGTGGGGTTGTGTGGGAAAGTGCCCCTATGATATGGTTACCCCCCACTTTTTCCCTGCCATCTAATGCAATTTTGATTGACCATTTTTGCTAACCAGGTCTCTAGTACCAGTGCTCTTTCCCTAAAATTTACCATTGTTCCACAATTGGCACCACTTTAGACTCCATGTAAGTCCCTAGTAAATGGTACCACTGGTAACTAGGGCATTGGGTCTAAAGAGGGCTCCTAACGGCTGCAGCATGAATTGAGCCACTCTAAGGAACCCCTCACCAAGCTCATGCAAACTGCCATTGCAGCCTGCGTGTCTTGGTGAAGAGAAAAAGGGAAGCGTCAACATGGCACACATCCCTGTGCGACATGCCTGCAAAGCACTACATGTGATATATAGGCAAATCACCCCTACAGCAGGCCTTACATCCCTAACGCAGGGTGCACTATACACATGTGTGGACATATCTGTGTGAGTGGATGTGTCCCTGTGATATCTAAGTTCACTCTTAGATACCACAAGTGCACAGGGAAGCCATAGCGAGTATATGGACTAAACACTTGTGATTACAAGTTCCCCAGCTACAAGATGGCTTCACTGTACCCCCAGATGTTTAGTACCAAACAGCTAATCTTAATAATCCTACACTGATGCCAGTGTTGGATTTATGAAGAAATGTACCTAGAGGGCACCTTAGAGGTGCCCCCTGAAAACCTACTGACCGCTCGTATGTTGACTGATTGGTCTCGACCAGCCAGCCACCCTAGACAAGGTTCTGACCTCATGAGGTGAGAGCTATCAGTGTCAGAGGTCAGGAACAAAGGCTCCTCTGAGCGGAGGTGTTTACACCTCCTCCACGTAGGAACTGTATTCCAGGGGGGGGAGTTTCAAAGGCCCTGCCACCTTTGTTATGCAACCCAGGCCTCTCCCGATAGTGGATATGTCAACCCTCCCTAGCCTGACCCAAAGTGTTGGTGACAAAACAGGTGGGAAATTAGTAAGGTGGACTAGCTGATGTGGATATCACTTTTTCAAATACCTCCATCTTGTTTTTTGACGGAATTAGACTTTTAGGGTCAGAGTTATGGCCACTTCCCACAGGAAGTGGTCATATAGAGGTTGTAGTCACCCTAACGGTAGGTAGTCCATTGGCCTCTAACTGTCAAGCCCCTTAACGCCCCTAATTAGAGTATTTAGGTGACACCCCTGAACCCAAGAACTTAGATTTGATGGAACAAGAGTAGAAGGACAGAGAAGAGTCACTGCCTGGAGAGAACTGCAGTAGAACTGTGAACTTTGGCGTGAAACCCGGCCTGCTCACAACTTTCTTGACAATCGCGACCCGCCCTGCAAGCTGGAGATCTACCAGAAACTTGGGTAGCCTGTCAGCACTTAAAAAATCACCTACAGTCTCCCTTGCAGTAGAGGAGCTAGTCTCCTGTAGTCCGCAGGCACTGACAAGCAGAATCAGCTCCACGTCTTTGCTGCTCCTCGGCCTCACCAACGCCGCAGATGATTCGGAGAAGGTACCCATACTCTGAAAGATCAGGTCTGTCTCCCCACTTAGTAGGAAGAAATCAGGACCAACCAGAGCTGTGCAGCACCAACCGCTGGGTTACCAGACCCCCTACACCAAACACCGACAGCGAGCGCCCAATACGTATTCTCACTGCACAACAACTGAGCAGCCATCGAGGGACATCAGCATCATTGAGATCCACTTTGTGACTGGCCCAGTTGTCCGGATTTTGCCCCTGCCACTTGTTGGTCCCTGACTGCGAGGAGTACCTTTGTGCATCCAGCCTAGCTGACCTAACCACTCTGCACCCGAGCTCCCACGCCCGGGTACCAAAGAACCATGTGTGTCCCCTTGCTCCAACACCCCTTGTGACCTAAGCCTCAGGTTGGGAGCTCTCGCACTTCCCCCCAACGTCCCCCTGTGCAGCCTGTTTTCAAGTAGCCCCCCCTTCTTCAGGCGCCCGACGAGTATGGCGGCGTCTCCGTGAGGCTCCCGTAACCGGCTCAGCAAAGCGCGTCTGGTCATCATCTACCGCGAAGACGCTCAGCAAAATGTAAGTCGGAAGAACTGCTCATCTTAAAAGGATCCCGCCGGATGTTTTTTTCGCTACAATTCTGACATATTTTGGCAGGTAATTGCTCGGCTGCAAAGCAGCTTAGTAGCAGCCGTCATTTTGTTGCTTTCTAACGCGATGCAGACTTCTACCTTCCTTCACAAGCGGCTGCTTGTTCTCTACATGTATTTCCTCTCACTCGTGAAATACATTATTAATTAAAG
Source organism: Triturus cristatus (assembly GCF_964204655.1). Taxonomy (NCBI): domain Eukaryota; kingdom Metazoa; phylum Chordata; class Amphibia; order Caudata; family Salamandridae; genus Triturus; species Triturus cristatus. The sequence goes on from NC_140595.1 coordinate 721,538,639, forward strand.
ACTGCTCCTGACAACCAGTACTGTGGGGAAGCACTAGTTTCTTTAGGTCATACGCCTTGCATCCTGAGGAGATCCTAGTGCGATCGCCATTTTGTGTGTTTAGTGCATACAGGAAAACGATCTTTTGAACTTTATTATGGTGTATACTCGCTCTCATTATCCATCACCAGCATGCTCCTCTACATAATGTCACACCATCAACATTACCTCTATGCTTTGTGTGACTAAAAGAACAAAAATATTCTGGAATTTGCCTGCTTTCGCTGAATTCAACAATAGTAAGGACACCTAATTTTAAGTTAATTGCCCAAGCCTCTTTCACCGCGGTCGTCATTTTGTCAGCGCATAGCGAGTTGCAACCATTCCTCTCCCTACCACAGAGGCAAATAACAAATGAAATGTACTTTTTGGTGTATGGGTCTTACAACAAGATTTGTTCCATGCTCCTTTAAGCCTCGTAATAGTAAGACTGAAAAGCGGTGAAACACCCTTATTTTACCTCATCCTGATGAACACTGTGGCACTACGGGTGTAGCCGCTATTTTGTGGAGCAATCTTCATAACTAAGAGTGCGGATTCCTTTACATATAAAATGGTTGCCATTTCATCATTATTCCCTCTATGCTTTCTTTCTCTGCGGCTAGAGAACGGGAGCATTCCGAAGTTTGCTTGCTTTTGCCATAATTATTGTCATTGCAGTCCTGGACATCAAAGGATTTTTAACTTTCTGTGGAGTGTAAGTTAATATAATAGTTTTGTGGGCTGCATAACCTTATTTCAAGTGTTGCTTCTCACAATTTACTGATTATTGGTCTGATGACTTGGCTTCTACATATTCCCTCTCTGCCGTGTATTGGGAAGGACGAAAGGTACTTTCTGCGACATCTCTAAGTCAAAACGTTCTTTTGTCAAAAACTCAAAGATCATCTCAGAATTTTCTAGACTTGAAGACTCAGGCCTGCTTATGTCAGATAGAAATTACGCAATAATGGATCCTACACCAGCATTGCCAAAAAAGACTAATGTTAAATGCCTGAAACAAGATCCACCGTCACTGCCCAAATTGTCTTCTACAGTATCAATGGAACTCTTATTAAAGGAGATAAGAGCCCTTAGACCCTTTGTCAAAGAAACAAATTCCAAACTTCAAATTTTTTCAGACAACTGGTCACAACTTGACACTAGACTTACAGCTGTTGAACATAATGTTTCCTCCCTCACTGATACCACCAAGTGTGTTACGTCCTTGCAATCCCAGGTATCGTCTCTCTAAAAGCAGGTTGAGGACCTTGAAAACCGCAACAGAAGAAACAACATCCGTATTTATGGCTTGAAGGAGGGGTCAGAGGGTGCAGACCCTATTGGCTTTTTTAAATCTTTCCTTCCTAAAATTCTTCACCTACCAGAAGATACCATGCTGAATATACAACGCGCTCATAGGCTAGGTCGAGCTCCTTCTGACACTTCTTTCACACAACGTCCAAGAGGAGTCATCCTATACTTTCTTGAATACGCCGACTTATTGAAGGTACTGTCAGCCGCTAAAACCATCCTGCAAATTTCTTGGTCCGGCTCCACATTGTTCTTTGCACAGGACTATTCCAGGGCCACAGCAGCCAGACGTAAAGCTTTCCTTAATATGAGACCTGACCTCCGCTCCACGGGGGCCAGATATGGTTTGTATCATCCATGTCTATTTAAAGTTACGTATAATAATAAAACAACATCATATGAGGATCCTGTACATCTACAAAGTTTAATCAATTCCCACGCTACAGCTCATATGGATTCCTCAGGACCTTCCTCTTCTCGCATTACTTGACTTTCACGCAATTCTTATATGGGGGATCATTGTTCCTGCAATTAACAGTTTACTGTTGTTATTCCTATATATGCATTGTTAGCTTACTTATACTAGCTCACTAGGTTATTGCTGTTTATATTCATTTATCTCTAGTTTATCTCACCTATTCATCATTCACTTCATGTTCCTTTTATATTTTGTTGGTGATGATATCGTTCTTCGCTTTATTCGGTTATGTTACTTTATGGCGTGATGTCATCCCGGTCCGGTTAAGCCATCCCTAGACGGTCCGTCTACTTCATGTAGTTCTTCCCACCCTCACATCCTTGTTTCGTTTTTGTAGGTATGTAAATTTTATTGTTTTTGTTCTGTGTTTGGTTTTTTATTCCTTTTTTCTTTCTTCTTCGCATGGTGTCTTCAATACTCTTACTTCTTTTTTCATCTCTAAATTGTTCTTTTTTTCTCACATATTGCATCTAATTCTTTCTCTCTTTCGATCCTTCTGTTACCTACACCCCTTATCTATCTCTCATGGTTTTGCTCTACCTATGTTTCGTCTTTGGCATCTGTCATCTTCAGTTTTTACACTCCTATGGCTCAGGATTATTTGGCACAGTCATTTTCTTCTTCTCGTTTCTCTTACTCTTACCTCGCCCCTTTGTGAATTGGACTATCATTTTGCAATACTGTGCGGTAAGTCTCTCCCAGTTACACTTATATCACAAGAATCAGATGTAGATGGTAGATGGCTCTTTATTATTAAGAGATGTTCCAGCTTCTTTCCTTAATGTCTATGCCCCTACTGGAGGTGATGCCTCTTTTTGGCCCGCAATGGCTAAACAATTGTCTACCTGTATAGCAGACAATTTTATTCTGGCCGGAGACTGTAATCAGGTGTTGGACCCCTTCATTGACAGAAATTCTAAAGTATCTTTTGTCCCCAATAAACCACATAAATCCTTTATTCATACCATTACTCAGCACAAACTCCTTGATGCTTTACGCCTTTGCAATCCGACTACTAATGAATATACCTTTTATTCCCCAGCTCATCAAACTCAATGTAGAATTGATTATATATTTGTCTCCCATAACATTTTACAGTCCCTTACATATGCCAAAATTGGCCCTATCCTTTTATCGGACCATGCACCTGTTTCAATTGGCTTTGATATATACTGCCTAAAATTAATGCCTCAAAGAGATGGTGTTTTAACAACGTGCTTCTCTTAGATCCAAAGTTCACTACTTTTTTCACCTCCTTTTTTAATCATTATTTCGAGATGAATCAAACCGAGTCCTTGCCACCCTCGACTATTTGGGATGCTTTTAAAGCCTCAGCAAGAGACTTTATTATTAATTTTGTTGCAAAAAAATGAAAAATGGCACGTAAGAGTACCAGGGATCTCCTCCAAGACATTAAGAAACTGGAACACTCATATTATGTTTCTAATTCGAAAGAATGGTTAACGTCTCTTATAAATGCCAAATTGCAATTTAATAAGAAGTCAACAGAGGATGCCTTACTTTATTTGTTGAAATCCAGCGCAAAATTCTATGGTGGTAAAAATAAAGCAGGGAAAATACTAGCTAACTATTTAAAAATTAGGCACAACAAATTAAAAATTGAATCTGTTTATAATGATCATAATGTCTTAAAACTCAAAGATGATGACATTTTGAATGAGTTCTCTCTCTTTTACAAATCTTTATATGCATCGGAAACTCAACCTACGGACCACACTTTATCACAGTTTTTCTCAGACATTCAAAAATCCCAACACAACCCTCCTGATCTGTCTCCCTTAGAATCAGATCTCACTCAACAAGGACTTTTAAAAGCTCTTCAAAACCTAAAAAAAGACAAAGCACCTGGTCTGGACGGTTTTACAGTCAAATTTTATCTCAATTTTTCCAATCTTTTAATACCCAAGTTGCACTCTCTGATACACTTTTTTGTTCCTCAAATAACTCCTCTGGTTCCTTTTCGGAAGTTCACATATGTCTTATCCCCAAAGAGGGTAAAGACTCTAAGTACTGTAAAAATTACAGACCCATCTCCCTGGTCAACATTGATTACAAAATTTTCTCTAAAGCTCTAGCCATACGCTTAGATTTGTACTTACCGCATCTGTTAGGGAAAGAACAATCTGGTTTGGTCAAGGGGCGATTTATAACAGATAACACTCGGCTTTTCTTTAACGTTCTATCCAACTCACTTAAATCACTCTTTGGCAGCCATCGCGTTGGATGCCGAAAAGGCTTTTGATAGAGTTGAATGGAAGTACTTATTTCATACTCTTAAATGGTTTGGCTTTGGCCCTAATTTTTTTAACTTAAAATCTCTTCTTTACTCCAACCTCCGAGCTGCTGTATGCGCCAATGGTTTGATTTCCCCATTTTTAAACTTAGGTAGAGGAGTACATCAAGGATATCCTCTTTCACCCTTTTTGTTCAATTTGGCCCTGGAACCATTTTGATCTAAATTACGTCAAAATCCAAACATACATGGATTTCAAACTTCAAATGCCCATATTAAACTGGCAGCCTATGCCGATGATATCTTGCTTTTCTTGTCAAAACCGGACGACTCAATTCCGGCCTTTTTAGCAGCAGTAAAGTCTTACTCTCTCATTTCCAGATACAGATTGAATAATGATAGGTGTGAAATACTGCCCTTGACAAAATATACTTTTAGTTCAGATTTTTTAGCCTCTAAATTCTCCTGGAGCCCAAATCATATTAAATGTTTAGGTTTACACTTTACGCCCTCAATTTCTGGCATGGTGGTATTATGTATGAATAAGTGTACCCAAAAGATTTCAGAATTAACCTCTAAGAGTCACCCCCTTTATTTGTCCTGGTGGGGCCACTTAGACACTTTAAAAATGATGATGTCACCCATAGTCTTATACACCATCTCTAACATCCCTGTTCCAATTTCTACTAAGTTATTTAAGAACATTAACTCCATTTTATCCTCTTCTTTGTGGAGTAACAAGAAACCTCGAATGTCCATACCTAAATTAATACGCCCTAAAACAGAAGGTGGAGTCAATTTTCCAGATTTCCGGGCCTATCAAAAAGCTTTCCTTCTACATCAAGCTTCCCTTTGGTTACTTGACTCTACGGATAATTGCCCTCTCTGGACCTCGTTAGAGTCTCTTTTTTTATCTCCCTACTCATTTCGAGAATACCTTTCATTTTCACGTAAGACACAATCTGTCTCCACTACAATAATAAAACATACTTCTAAACTTCTTGTTTTACCTTCTCCTCCTACTCACATTACCATGGATTCCTTCCTAAATTCAACAATTTGGCACAATGTCAACCTGACGATCTGCAATAAACCTTTCTACTGAAAAACGTTGAGACAAAGAGGTTTAATATGGATCCATCAATTATTTTCAGAGTAAACTTTTTTTCTACACTTAGCCATTTATTTCACTTACCAGCTTTCTTTATCCACAAATACAACATACTTAAAACAACTGTATTGGAAACATATACTCACCTCCTCACGGCACAAGACACTCCTACCAACCCAGAACCTTTCCCAATTCTTCATATATTATTACGAACCATACCCAAAGCTTCTACTATTTATAGCCATTTGCAAGGCAATGACTTGGTTAGACAAAAGACTAAAACAGAGGAAGCATGGGAACGTGACTTTACCACATGCTGGCCATTATCACTTTGGAAAGGCATATGGACCAAGATTCGTAAATCCTCCAGAGCAGCAAACACCACACAAACACTATTTTTTGTTTATAACAGACTCCTATTTACGCCAGCCACCTTACACAAAAGATTCCCAACTACACCTGACACTTGTTGGACCTGTTCATTTCCTAATGCGGATCTATTTCATATGTTATTTTCATGTTCTCATGTACATGCTTGGAAACAAGTATGGTCTCAAATCAACTTACTTTTTGCTACTGAATTTTCTTTTTTCTCTTGTATCTGAGACGAGGTATTGCTCAATGTCAAAATCATTGACTTGCTGATAGCGATTGCCTTTCAGCAAATTACTATTAACTGGAAAGACTCTACAAAAATTTCTTATAAGGCCTGGTGGTTCGCTGTTTGTCATAACCACAGGTTAGATACTGCCTTTGTTCATCCTATTAATTTGGCAACGAAACGTCTTGATTTGTGGTCACCTTTCACAACATATATTGATGCTAGTGCCAAACTATATTCTATGTTACAACCCCCTCAGCAGGAAGTTCTTAAACCACCTTGATTCTTCTAAGGTTCCAAAAGTTTATTTTGTGTATCCTAGTGATATTTATGTCTCCATTATTTTGTTTTCTCTCCATTTCAAATTGATATTTATAGTCTGATGCTTGTACTTTCATTGCAATATGCTTTAAATGTATTGATGTTAATTTATTATTGAATATTCTACACAGACACCTTACTATCTTTCAATTAAAAAAAAAATTGGAACTTAAAAAGGTAGCCCCCCTTCAACGTAGCGCGCCCAGCTACAACCTCACCAGCACACTGCTCCTGGTGAGACCCGAGCAGATCCAGAGGAACTGCTGGGTAGTACTTTAGACCTTGGCTGACTGCAACTCGAAACCCAGAAGGTGAACCACTAAAATTGATTGTACTTACCGTTATGCATGTATGACTTTTCCTTTTTTATAGGATTGCATTGTGCGTAAAAGAGCACATGTTCAAAAGATTTCCATACCAGTATAAATTGATAACAAAAACAGTGCTTACTTTTAAACAAAGTTCTTGGTTTTAAAAAATATATAAAAAGAAGTGCTATTTTGCTCATTTGGTCTTGGATTTATTCTTTGAGTGTGTGTCTCATTTATTTCCTCTGTGAGCACAACAAAAGCTTAGCACTACCCTCTGATAACTGCTCGCCCACACTACCACAAAAGAGAGAGTTAGTATTATCTATTTTAGCCTCTATAAGCCAATTGGGGACCCACTGGACTCTCTACACAGTGTACTTCTTTTTAGTGCACTATTTAGAGAGGGAGCTGCCTACACATACTCAATTCCGCTGGAAATGTTTCCTAAGGGCCAAAGTTCAAAGATAGCAAGGAAAATGCAAAAATATCTGGAGAGTTGTAACTTTTTTGCTTGAAACTAGGCTTTCAACTAGATTCCCCGGCAACCCAGGCGTACAAGCTAGGAAACCTAACGAGTTCCAATGATTATATCTTTGCCCAAGCATGCACTTCCCTCTTATTTGAGGCTTTCAATCCCTTCTACTCACAGGAAATGACCACCTTCTCTTAAGAGCTAGACTGAAGTCAGAAATGTTGGCTAGAGACAAGGTTTTATCCCTAGATAATATGGGGCATATTCTCAAGGACTTATTCCCAAGTTAATGGCACTTTATCGCAGCCAAAGTGGCGATAAATTCATCGCCCCATTCACAAGCTGGTGCTAACAGCCTATAACACCAGATTACCTGCGATAGCAGCCGCAAAAACATCGCCACAGATGACACCGGCCACTAACGCTAATTAGATGCATTGTAGGCATTCCCGTGCAAAAATCTGCGACAACACCACTTCGCAACATTCTCAACGACCAGCCAGATCGGCAATAAGATCACAAAACACGCGATGAAGCGCGTTAGCAGCAGGGATTTAACACCTGCTCCGACCTGGTGTAAAGTCGGATGACAAACTGCACCACAAAAGGGAGCCCAGCCCACAGACACACCTGAAGATCAACAGATGCCATGGAGCCACTGATCATGCAGCTCTGAGCCCCAAGAGGGCCACAACACTCACTGCTACCACCCCCAGGACCGCCACCACCCCCCCGGAACCCCAGCACCCCTCCCCCCCGGACTACCAAAGCGGCAGCGCAAAGACAGCAGACCTTCAGAAAACAGGCCAGCCTCACAGACTTAACACCAGAGAATGTCATTGCCCACGACAGGCTCAAAAGGACAACCATCTTCCGCATCCTGAACATCATTGCCCACAGGATGACGGTGCCAACACAGCGGACAACCAACATCCCCCCTCAGACAAAGCTGTTGGCTGTGCTGCACCTGTTGGCCACTGGTACCTTCCAACCAACAACCGCCAGAGTCAGAGGAGTCTCACAGCCAGCCCTATCCAAGTTCCTCACACCTGTCTTTTATGCCATCTTCAGCTTGGTACCACAGTACTTTCACTTCACCCACACTGTGCAGGAACAGCTGGAGACCAAGCAAGGCTTCTAAGCCATAGCATCCTTCCCGCACGTGTTGGGGGCAATTGACTGCACACATGTCCTACCTGTGCCCCCTGCCGACACTGCACACAATTTCTGCAACAGAAAGCACACACATTCCATAAATGAGCAGGCAATGGTAGACCACGGGGGACTCTTCACCAATGTCGTCGCCAACTACCCAGGCAGTGTGCATGATCACTTTATCTTTCGACAGTCCATCATCAATCAGCGCTTTGAGGCTGGCACCTATGGGAATGCATTGCTCATTGGTAAGTACCAAATGAACACACCCCACACACCACAACTCCACAATCATGCAACTCACAACTCTGTGAATGCACAAGTTACAAACTCACATACAACATGCCAAACACGCCCACCTACCAGTCACGACAGCACTACTCACTGTGGTAACCATGGCTAACCATGTATACAATCCATCAACGGCATGGCACCACAGCCACACAATAGCAGAATGTGTGGAGAGGTGGGAGCCAGGCATGTGCGAAGGAGGCAAGTGACACATGAATGAGAATGTACACAATGCCAAGTGTCGCGTTGATGTGCTGGCCAGACTGCAGTATGCAGACCACAGACATGCCCATGTCGACACATACTGTTGGTGTTTGGAGTGTAATGAACAGTGGACGCAACCATGTTACCCCAGGCAGTGGGGACGTTCGCGGAAATTGAGCTTGTTACGTCCCCCCCTGTAAGCGTGAGCAGAGTGGGCTGGCCCGGCGTACGCCAGGCCAGCTTAGGGGTGTGAATAAAAAGCCTGTTGATCTGGGTGTGGTTCTCTTCTGCAATGGCCAACGTGTCTGCCAGGGCGGCGCCTCACAGCCCACCACAAGGACGAACCTGTGAGCTGCGATGCCTGCGAACATGTGTGCCTGCTGCACCCCAGGCTGCAGGTCCTCAGACCCGTCTTGGCCGCCCCCGCGCAATCAGGCCACACCACCCCCCCGCCGACACCGGCGTGTGTCAAAGAGGGCCTACCATGTCCCGGTGCAAGCTCCAAGCCCGAGGCCCGCGACCTTGCCAGCCTCCTCAGACCATCCCGGCCTCCGCACCGCAGGCACCCAGCACTCCTTTTTCGTTGACGTACTCCACCGGCCTACGTTGCAGTCAAGTAGGTCACACATTTGGAACTGAGTCTTGATTACACAATTGCAGAGTACATATTTTATGGTAGAGTTTATATCACTGTACTCCCTTCGATGTGGTGCCACCAACTCTGTGCATAGCATTCGAACAACACCTTTCTGTGGTCCCTTGCTGACTACTGCCTTTGGCCTACACAGTGGTCGAGTAGGTCACACATTTGGAACTGAGTCTTGATTTCTTCATGGCAGAGTTCATATCATTGCACGCAAGGAGAGGGGTAAGAGGAAGACGCGGTTCAGTTCGGAGGAAAAAAGGATCATCGTAAAGGAGGTGATCGAAAACTACCAATAACTGTTCTGGTGCCAATAACTCTGTCCATCGCAAGCCAACGACACGTGGCTGTGGGCCCATGCGGACGGCTACCTCCGGCCTACACTGCGGCCGAGTAGGTCAAACATTTCTTCATGGCAGAGTTCATATCATTGCACAGGCATCATCGCAGACTGCATCCTCTTCCAGCACTGGTGCCACTAACTCTGTGCCCCGTACTTCATGGACACTCTCTGGTTGAACTTTTGTGGCATCTGAGTATCTGGCCTGGGGGTTGTCTTCACCATCATGTAGCTGATACTGACTTGATCTTAAGAATGAGTCTGTAGCATTCATCTCCTCCATATTGCCTGTTGCTGCTCGGTTCAGGCATCTGAATCATGCGCTGGAAGAACACCTTCTACTGTCCCCTGAAACACTCTGCGACATTCACCTTGGACATCGACGAGGACCCGCTCATCTCTCGTGGCCATACCTCAGTGCACAGCAAGACAACGACCCGTGGCAGTGTGCCTGTGCCGGCCGCGGTGCATCCCGGGCCACTAACTCTGTGCACCTAAAGTCATGGACCCTGTGTGAGTGAATATTGGATGGCCTCTGGGTCGATGGCTGGGTTCACACATCAAATCGAGTCCTGACCTTCCCGGACGACGCATCACCGCAGGATGCACAAGCCACCACTGCCAGGACCACCTCCAACCAACAACTGCCAGGGTCGAAAGAGTCTTACAGCCAGACTATCAGAGTGGCTCACACCTGTCGTGTATGCCATCGTCAGCTTGATACCCTGCTCAGCTCCTCAGGTGCCACTAACTCATTGCACCACATATCATGGACCCTTTCTGATTGAGTTTTGTGCTGTGGACAGCTCACGCATCGATGTCACCTCAAGCAGTGGGGAAATCCTGGGACGATGATGAGGAATATGAGGCAGGTGGAACACACCCCACTGCAGCCGCAGCAGGAATAGCCCGTAGGAACACGTCATTGACAATTTCTTCACATGAGCACGTCACATTGTCACAGTCCTTAACACTCATGGGACCGTCCAAAATGACCACAGGCACAGCAAATGCAAATAAATTCATTTCAACACACATTCCCTGAGTGCATTTCACTCCTCTGTACAGGCACGTCACTCTGACAAGTGTAAGTGCAACAAGTAGTGCTAACAGTCTCATTATTTGAATATAGATGGTGGGTCTGTCACCTCTATACGGAGAGGCCGTTTGGGGTGTCACATTTTGGAAATGCAATTTCTGTGTGTCAAAGATAGCACGGAATCCCAAAAAGAAGCATTTCACATGTTTCCAAATTAATTACACAGACGCTGTCATTTGTGACCTACAGTTGACAACAAGCCTTCTTTTGGGATCAGGTATGTACCACCATGATGCAGGGATGCACTCTGTGACTCAAGTCCTACGACATGAGCAACATGTACTTAAGGGTGAATCAATGCCCCTACATTCATCCAGACTTTCATAATTGATCAATCATAGACATGACTCATCTGTGTGTATAAGTATGTCTTATTCATGTTCAGTGGAGTGTTGTAGTTGTCTTAGTACTGACCATGCAGACAACACTTCACCATGTTGCCCCGTAGAGGGCCAGCCAGAATCCTTTGGAATTGACAAGTTACTAGGAAGGGAGTGAGTCCAGTCCGCAGGCTGAATGCGGTGTCATTGTTGAGCAAACAAACTGTGTCAGTCCATGTCAAGCTCCAAGGTTAGTGTTGCAGGGTGTATGGTGGGATGGGGGAAGGTGTACTGCCAGGGCATGATGCAGAGGGCAGAACCCGGCAGAAACAAGCCATATGGCATGGTTGAGTGCTACTGCCTCCTTCTTACCACTAAGGCAGATTCTTCATCATCTACGTCCTCTGCTGTTTCATGTGCTTCATATGTGGGTGGTGGTGTTTGGTCTGCAGCGGTGTGTGACACTGACACATCAGGGACCGGAGATGTGGATGTAAAAGTAGCAGCAGCATTGATCTGCGCACTGTCTTGTGGCATCACTCCCATGATGGGGTCTGCAGGGCATGTAGGAGCCCATCTCCAGCTTTCTCTTGTGTGGCCATGGTGGCCATTCTTTGTGCCTGCATCCGCTCCATGATCTACATGTGCCTCCTTACGTTTCCCAAAATCAAGTGACATCGCTGTGGCCACTCTAACTGAACAGTTGTTGTTGTCTCCGAGTCATGACTCCAGCGACTCAAGGCATGTAGTTTTTGAGGGCATGGTGCAGACTGTTGGTGTCCGTTAGGGAGTGTAAGTGGTCCCTGATGGGACTTTGTAACCCAGGCATGACATCTAGGTTGACTGCCATGAGGCCGAACCCCACCCGCACCTGTTCAGCCAGCTCCTTCTGGCGGTCTGACACACAGGGTTGGTACGACATGTGTTCTTCGGGGAGGTGTTGGGAGCCAGACATGGTGGTGGGTGCTTCCTGCTGTATGGTCTGTGCAGGGGGTGGGCTCACCTCAATGGTGCTGGACTGCCCTGCTACTGAAGGTGGGGTTTGGAGGTTGTCCATGAACCGTTAGTTTCGTCATAGTCCTGGGGCTCATCTACTACTTCACTGGCGTGATGTAGGGTCCGCTCTGCAGGAGGTGTTGATTGTCCCTCTGCAATGTAATGGGGAGATGCAGTGTCACAGTGTGTTCCGTGTATGTTTACGCATTGGCGAAGTTTACTTACGGACTGCATGACGATGTACATTATGGCTATTTGTGAGGAGATGCCTTTTTAATGCGGGACAGTGCACATTTGTACTGCATCATGAATGTGAGGTTGTACTCGTACATTGTTGCCTCACATTGATTTTCTCTGCTTTTCTGGTGCATTTTCCAGCATGACGCGTGGGGATTCCAGGGCTGTCGCTGGTTATCGCTGACTTTGTATCGCGGTTTGGGACATCGCAGCTTTTTTCACGTTCTTATATCGCATTTTTTGGGCGTCGGGGTAATCTTACCGCGCTCATTTGACGCGTTATTGTGAAACTATCGCATGGTACCACAGTGTTGGGAATACCACGTTGACACGGTGTTATTTTTCTGTGATGGGCTGCGATGTTGAAAGTTGCGTTAAGGTAATTTTGTGATGATTATCACACATTCTTGAGAATATCCCCCTGAGTTTAACCAGGATGACTTACTGCCAGAATAAGTGCCCATCATTTCCAGATTCGGTCAGATATACAAAAATATTTAAATTTAAATAGTCTGATTTCATTAACCAGAAATCCGATTACCAACTACGAGGATACAATAAACAATTTGTTTAATGTTTGTCAAGCAACTGGCATAAGTCTTGTACAAAGTCATATGCTCGCGCCAACAACGGACCTTGGTTGTATGCCCTATGTCAGGAGTTGAAAAGGAGGTTAAGGAAGATGAAATGGGCTAACATCTTACATATTGAGAGCAATGCATGTGAGGAAAGGTGATGAGGTATCAGCGCACTTCTTCCTGCTCTGTAGTGAGTGTCTCACCGTATTCTCTAAATCAGCAGGCAAACAAACAATGTAATTGATTAAGTTAACTAGATCTGTAGGACTGAATGATGAATTGCTTGAAATTATAATAAAATCCAACTTAAATTGGTGGGCAAAATTCCTCTCTGGTTTATGTAAGTTTTTTACAGTAACTAGGACATACCATGAGAATTGGAAATATGCCTTTTTTAATCAGGGAGGGACACGGAGCCAAGTTTTTTTAGGTCAATTGGAAATATGCCACCATAAAACATATTCACAAAAAAGGTGACTTGTGAATATGCAAAAATATAATTGCAAGCTCTTAAATGATGGTATGGAGATGTGACTCTGATCTCCCTAGAACAGAGTGGCTTCAAAGGGGGGTACTCAATGATAGAACATTGATTCAGCCTCTGGGCACTTGCATAGAACTTAATAGAAGTTGGGGACTTCCTATATACCTACTTTGTAGATTTCCAGACCACCTTTGACTTGGTGGATCGGGAAATTCATTGGTTCAAATTAGAATCCCTGGAGTTCCGGGCAGTATCCTAGAGATACTAAGAGAACTCAACAAGAATAACTGATCCCGACATGAGTTAGATTCTAGATTCAGCATCTCTAGGAAGATTATTATTTGGAATGAGTTTCCCCGAGGATGTTTGTTGGCTCCAACTCTACTTACCCTCTACTTAGATGACATCCCAAATACAACTTTAGGTACTGACTCTTTTTCTTCTAAAATGGGGGGGGGTTCTCATATTCCTTGTCTGCTATATGCAGATGACCTCATAATAATGGATAGGGCTGATGGAGCGTGACTATCTTAGCATGTTTTGCTTCAATACATTTCTGCTCATTGGATAGTGTGATACTAATACATACTTAAGAAACATGACTTGTAAAACATGTGAGAGTTCAATCTGCATGGTAAAAGCATGCAGTATGGTCGCAAACCAGATCGAGATGAAAATTATTCATGAGGGAGAGAGAAACTAATAATATTAATGAATTCACGATAAATAATGTGTTATGAAAATCTATAAATGGCATAATGGTGCTGATTCCGATCCGTTAAAAAAAAACTTGCGTACGACTCGTATCCGTATATTTTTACGTACGATTCGTACAAGTGCCCTACAACCGGCGAAGTACAATTCGTACGTTAAAAATGCATACGAATAGCGTCGGGAAAAGTGTACGGGAGGGAGCCGGACATTTTTACGTGCAAATCGTAAAATAGAAGTCCGAGCGTGCAAGTACGATCCGTACCGCCCATCCGGATACACAACCGCATGTAAAAGGCCCTGTACGGAGCTAACGCAGTAGCACAGACGGGTAAACTTGTGCCCGGATACGAGTCGTACAGCCCCCCCGCATATGTCAGCACCGTACCCCCGTATGTCAGCACCGTACCCCCCGTCCGCACTGTACCCCAGCCCTGTAACTGTACGCACCGTACCCCAGCCCCGCACCTGTATGCGCCGCACCCCAGGTGCGTACCCCAGCCCCGTACCTGTACGCGCCATACCCCAGGACCGTACCCCAGCCCCGCACCTGTATGCGCCACACCCCAGGCCCGTATCCCAGCCCCATACCTGTACGCACCGTACCCCAGGCCTGTGCCCCAGTCCCGCACCTGTACGCGCCGCACCCCAGGCGCGTACCCCAGCCCCGTACCTGTACGCACCGTACCCCAGCCCCGCACCTGAACGCGCCGCACCCCAGGCCCGTATCCCAGCCCCGTACCTGTACGCACCGTACCCCAGGCCCGTACCCCAGCTCCGCACCTGTACGCGCCGCACCCCAGGCACGTACCACAGCCCCGTATCTGTACGCACCGTACCCCAGGACCGTACCCCAGCCCCGCACCTGTACGTGCCACACCCCAGGCGCGTACCCCAGCCCCGTACCTGTACGCACCATACCCCAGGCCCGTACCCCAGCCCCGCACCTGTACGTGCCGCACCCCAGGCGCATACCCCAGCCCCGTACCAGTACGCACCGTACCCCAGGCCCGTACCCCAGCCCCGCACCTGTACGCGCCGCACCCCAGGCCCATATCCCAGCCCCGTACCTGTACGCACCGTACCCCAGGCCCGTAGTGCCAGTACGCGCCGCACCCCAGGTCCGTACCCCAGCCCCGTACCTGTACGCACCGTACCCCAGGCCCGTACCCCAGCACCGTACCTGTAAGTACCATACCCCAACACCGTACCCCAGCACCCTCACCCAGCATCGCGTATGTACGGACCTTACCTACGCGAAAAAGACTCGTACAGAACCAGGACACTGTAAAACAGCACAAGGAGGGTCAATTCGACTCGCACAACACCACAAAACACGTCTACATGACAAAATACATCTCAATGACTGACGTAGCACATCCAAACAGGCAAACAGAGGCCCAAAATCACAACCACCTCTTATAACACACCCACCAAAAATTCAAACCCAGCCAGACCCACAAATGGACCAATAAAAAGGGCCCACACACACAACCCATGAGCCTTTGCAACAGACCCACTGCTGCCAGACCCCACAGACAAACAACTGCACCTTACTTACACCTTAACTACACCTTAACTTACACACCTTCACACAACCTCCTTCACAAACACCCCCTCTTCACATTCACACACACACCGTCACATTCCCACCCACACACCCACAACCACCCACACCCACACCCCACACCATGCCCACAGACAAGAATCCAAAGTTCCCAAGGGTGGAGCTGGATCTCCTTGTCAACGAAGACATCAGAGTCGAGCCACAGCTGTTTGGAACATTGGTCAGACAGACCAGCATAGCTAAAAAACTAGCCTGTGGCAGAGGATCGTCGATAAGGTGAATGCTGTTGTGCCCATCCGAAGGACCAGGCATGAATGCCAAGCCAGGTGGTACGATCTGCGCAGGGCAGTCAAGCGGAAAATGAACGAGGAATACGCCCAGAGCAACATCACTGGAGGTGGGCTGCCCCGCAGACCCGTACATTACTATCCCTGGGAGGAGAAGGTGATGGCCCTGCTTCCGCCGGTGGGAGTACACAGAGTCGAAGGAGTCGCAGAGCCTGGTGAGTACACAAACTACTTACGTAACATGGGGGCAATGGCATCCACACCCCAAATACACCGAATGCACGCAACTACCCCCAAGCCCTCACCGGACACAACCACACTCAAAAAGCACGCTCATGCCACTAACATGTCCATGTCCCATTCACAAAGCAAGGCCATGCCATGTCCCAGGCTACACGAACCACAAACCCAAGACTGGATGTCCGGGATGCTGGGAGGGTGGGCCTCACAAAACACATTGTGGCACTCAGAAGCAGACACCAATGCCCTCAGCCCATATGGCCTAGGTACATACCCATGAACCATGCCCAAGGCACAGGGACTGGCAAAGTACTGACAAGGTAGCTGAAACTTGGCCCTGCTGTATGCAGCACAAGGCCCTCCTGTGACCACTGTACACTCAAACACCAACTCCACAAGCTCAGATATCTAGCACAGGAACTCACACTCACTGTCATGCCAGCATGCACCATGAGGGGACAGACACATCACCTGGGAGACCCAATGACAAATTACACTACACACAACAGCAGGCCCGGTCACAACCCCCCCTTACACAAGCACACACCCCTGGGGCAGGGAACGTATTTACCCACTCTCACAATGGACATGGGACACAACAAGATCAATCCATAGCCAAATAAGCATCCTAGCCACAATTCTACAGGTCAAACACTCAGGAGAACATATCAATCTGTCCCCCGCAACATACCCATCCACAAGTGGACATTGAGAGGAATGCTAGGCACATCCAACTACCTGGAGGAACTGTGCCAACTTGAATATGTATGAAACATGGATGTCGCATGAAACAGCATTGACATTGTCTCTCTCTCACACACAGGGCAACATCATGGATCTCCCCCCAACAATGGGGGGGAACAATTACAGTCCCAGGCTCGGCGTGAAAATGATCCCACCGGCAGCGACGACTCTCACCACTCAGTGGATGACCCCGACCAACCTGGACCCTCTGGTGCCCAAGCCCCTGCAGCACCTGCTTCAGGTACATCTGTGCCAACCACCACCCCCATTCCTGCCACATCCCAGGAGACACCCAGGAGCCCTGCTCGCACTGAACAACAGAGCCAGTCTGACCAGGAGGGACAAGGTTCTCCGCGCACCCAGGAGGAGGCAGGCAACCCCGCAAATGCCATCCCTCAGGGGTCCCGTAGACCCGATGTGCCCACAACGGCAGGCCAGGCTCGTGTGGGCAGGGGTGGTGGGAGTGGAGGCAGGCGGAGGCGCGAACCTGACCAGCCAGCTGAGGGAACCGGTATGTCACACATACGCCACATCCTGGACACATACCGGCGTGACACCAGGGGCATCAGCCAGGTAGTGGGGAGCCTCACAGAGATGAAAGGGACCCTTGACGAGACGAAGAACCTGCAGGCCGAGCAACATGCCAGTCAACAACAACACCAAGGACGGATGGAGGCAAGACTGGCTGAGCTCCTGGCGGTGCAAAGGGACATAAGCCATTCACTCCGTCGGATCGCCGACAACATGGGCAACCCTCCCTGTGAAACCAGGCGCAGACCAGCACCAGCCACAGGGAGGGAGGAGGAGGAGGAGGATTCATCCGACGGACCTGGGGGATGGTCTGTCTTTCCTTGGAGTGGATCTATCTGTGGATCATGTGCATAATGCAGAGGGTGTTGCAGCCAGAGGTACAGATGCTGCTGATTAGCATGGCAAATGTGAGCGAGCAATACATGATGCACACCATCTTGTGTGCGTACCCACTGGGTGCTTGTGCAGGGCTCTTGCGGGTGGGACACAAGCAGTTGACCCAGCTGTAAGGGGACAATCCGCAGATGATTACCTCAGTCCTGTACAAGTCCAGCCTCAGGTGGCTGATGTTCAGCCATTCATCAATGGATCTCATGCATTCTTGAATATTGGAACTGGCAATGTCGGCGTCTTTGGTGAGGGTGAGGAGCACCTGGCTGTCAATGGCATACGAGCTGATGATGAGGTGCTGTGCGCATGTGATGGTGGTGAGGGGGGTCCTGGACACATTGTAGATTGACACGCTGAGAGATGATACCTGTGCCATGTGCCAGACGACAACACCATACTACATGCAGAAGCCTTGAGTCCCACTCCCATGGCCTTGCTGGGGTACAGAGCCGGTGGGGAGTAGGAGGGACATGACCTGGTTGGTGTGACAGGGCCTGGAAGGCGTGGCAGCGCTGTGTAGGCAGTCGGAGTTGCACACTCATCATGCAAAGGTGTTGTGTGTGCGCTTAGTGTATGCCTGAGAGCAGGCGGTAGATATGCGGATGGACATTGCTTGGAGGGTGGCTGCAACATCAGACTGTAGTGTGATATGGGTCATGCAAGGACATGAGGGTCGTGCAATGTGCACGTTGCATGTGCAGACGGTCCAGCCTTTGGCACCGCGTGGCCGCAACAGTGGCACAGACAAGCTGATGACAGCCAAATGAATGGATGGAGGAAGGAAGGGAGGAGCATCTTTGAGGCGTGTGTGTTGCCAAATTCGGAAACTCTGTGTGCCCTTGCTGCAGGGGCTGCAGCAGCAGGCGGCATGTCCTGGAAAATATGCCACAAGTTACACACAAAGACAAGGATGTCAGAAAGGACAACTGCAACAGGCGTATGTAAAGGAAGGAGTGTCCGGTTTTCCATGGCACACCCAGAGACAATGGATGCTCAATCACCAAAGATGACTGACACCGGATCAGGAAACTGAAGGCCGAGCTGCGCACAGGAAACACACCCTCAGCAGGTGTTGAGGGCCCGTTGTGGGGACCAACATGCCCAAATACATACACAACCATGGACTTCATGCACAATAGAGATTCTAATCCATGAAGAACAGCATGCATGTTGCTAATCTACACATAGACTCATATGCACAATCGTTGACAACTATGCCAGAGATGCCGCATGCACAGTGGCAAGAGACCTGCATTGACCGAGATGAGGCACCTTGGAGGGTGAGGAACACCTTTATTACTCAGGCTCACACCTAAGGAAATGCATCAATATGAACAGACTCACAGGTCATTTGGCTGAACATGTGGGACCTACACTGGACACCCCCTTCACACCACAGATGCTGTAAATCCATTGAACTGGCACACAAGTGAAGGGGGTGAGCCAAACAACCCCTGCTGCACACGGAGAGGCTGCAATTCCCCATTGAGCCTCTTATGGGGATGTCCCACACTATGTCCACCCGTAGCCTCCTGTATGTTTCAGAGGGAAGTTTTACACACATTGATGCCTTCATCACAATCCACAATCCCATTACAGATGACTGTCACATAGGGTGACTATCAATTCATGGGAGTCATGCTACATGTCATGTGCCCCATGGTGAATCGACATGTATGCATAGTAACAAAACCTGCACAGGAGCAGTGCCCACACATTCCAAACAACTACCACACCCAAAATGCCTTGCTGCAATCCTTGCCCAAAGGAGACTTTTCACCATGTCCGTGCATGTAACGCTGATTCAGCACACGTTGCAATACTCATGAGGAATAGCAGGAGCACAACGATGCCATGAGCAGACAGCATGCGCAACTACCTGGGGATGACAGACACACAAGAAGTCAGCGAAAAGATAGTCAACCGCATGCATGGTCATTTACTCTACAGGAATAAGGTTGTCACCATGCTAGTTTTACATTTACTGTCTCAGCTACAATGTGTGGAATGACATCATCACTTGAGTGACACATCAGAACACACCTCTAAGTCACTTAGCATACAGTCAGCTGAACACACACATTGTAACTCATGCCACACAAGGCTCAAAGTGTGCACACTCAGACCCAGGGACTCACCATTATGAGAAGAAGTTGCGTATGAGCTGACTCCGGATGTCCTCCTCCTCCTCCTCCTCACTTGCCTCGTGACCAAGCCCTTCATCCTCCACAGGTGGATGTTTCTGCTCATCCGGATCCAGGATGAGTGGCACAGCTTTCTCCACTGCCATGTTGGGCAGCATGCAGCACATGATGAAGATTTTGCAGACCTTCACCGGTGCATATGGGAGGGAGCCGCCTGTCTTGTGAAGGCACCGGAATCGGCTCTTCAGGAGGCCAAACGTCCTCTCAATCACTCGCCTGGTCTGCCCATGGGTGTTGTTGTAACGGTGATCTGCAGCTGTTCTGGGGTTGCGGAGAGGCGTCATCAGCCATGACATGTTGGGATAGCCAGAGTCCCCTACATAAAAACATCATGTAAAGAAGTGGGTCAGGAGATGCTGTAAGATACAAAGATACCGCTAAATACAGGACAAACAGAGTATACCCACCAACAAGACATGCTCATTCGTTGTGCATCCGCAGCATCATTTCTGGCACCCTGCTACGCCTCATGATGTAGGCATCGTGTGCTGACCCTGGAAAATGTGCACTGACATGGGAAATCAGCATGTTAGGTAGACACACCACAAGGGCATTAATGGAGTGACAATGTTTTTGGTTTTGATAGGCTACCTCCTGTGCCTGTGGTGGTACCAAAGCCACATGTGTCCCATTAATGGACCCAATTACATGGGGCATTCCTTCCAGGGCATAGAACTCACCCATGACACCTGTCAGCTGCTCACGAGTCGGAAAATGGATGAATTCATCTAGGTGCTCCAACATGGCTTCTAAAACATCGTGCAGGACACGGCTGAACATGATCTGGGACATGCCACCAACATCAGCTATGGTGAATTGAAACGTACCGGTGGCAAAAAAATTTAGGGCTGCCATCACCTTCATCTTGGGGGTCAGTGCAGTAGAATACCTGTGCAGCGGTTGGAGGTGTGGTTCCAGCCGGGCGGTCAAGTGCTCAATCAACTCTTGCGAGAAGCGGTAGCGTCTTATGCAGTCACGTTCCCTCATGGCACCCAAGTCTGGCATTGGTCGGGGGAGAGGCGGTGCCCTGCAGAAATTTGGAAGGAATAACGAAGAGTGAGTACATTACTACACCAATGTCAATAAACTGAGCACATGTTCAACAGCTAATACACATCTGCTAAATACAGAGTCTGGTCTGTGCAATACATCCAGGACACGTATGCCAGCCAGGTGAGACTCCTACGGTAGTACACGTACGTGTTCACACTGGTCGTACATGTACGTGTACACACTGGTGGTACACGTACGTGTACACACTGGTGGTACACGTACGTGTACACACTGGTCATACATGTACGTGTACACACTGGTCGTACATGTACGTGTACACACTGGTCGTACATGTACATGTACACACTGGTGGTACACGTACGTGTACGACCAGTGTGTACACGATGCTCAAATTTTGAACCATGCAAAGGCACTCACTGGTGTATGTTTAAAGGGATTGGAGGAAACGTAGGATGCAAATGAGCCTGACCAATCACTCTGTTCTCCTGTAAATGAAACAGCCCAGCAAGGCAGATATAAGGCAGCCAGAACCCATGAGAGTGCACTTGCCTGCACAACATGTCAATAGACACCACTGCTGCTGTCATTGCTTCCTCTGTCACCATGTCCAGGTCTGTGGAGAGGGCCCAGCCTTTCACCCAGGAGGAGAATGAGGCGTTGCTTGATGTCATCCTCCCACAGTACCCCAGCCTGTATGGGAGACCAGGGGAGCAGGTGAGTGCTGACTCCACTAGCTTTGACTGTGCACCTTTTTTGTGACTGTCACTTCTGGCATTGTGTCCAGGTGTGACAGACATGCAATGTTGTTTAGAGTGGGTCCCGGGGGGGGGGATGCCTTATGTCTCTCATGCAGAGCATGATGTAGTTCATGTCTGCACTCCTCACTTGCATTGTGCTTACTGTGAAAATCACTGCATGGTGCATGGCACATTCAGCCTGGCTAATCCTCTTGGGCATTTTTGTTCTATAGTCCTGTGGTGATTCAGTGGTCCCCCCGGTGTGACAGGTGACTGTACCCACAGATGTGTGTGAGTTGAGTGGAGCTGTGGTGAGAGTGTCCAAATGATGTGTACGCCCCCTGGACATTGATGTGTGTGAATGTTCCTTGTCGTGTGGGTGAGTGTCTATGTGGAGTGTTGCACCACAGCTGCATGGAGGAGGCAACTGCTCTCCCCATCTGATGTGAGAAGGAAGCCGTGCTGTGTGTCTGACGTGCTGAGCTAGCCCCACACCTGTGACACCCCCCAGGCAAGTGGCACATGTGCAGAGTGAGGTTTGTATCCGCTGTTGCCAATGGCAGGTGATTGATCTGTGCCTGTGTGTGTCTGTGTACTCTACTGAGGTTGTGTCAGTGGCCTGGGGCATGTGACTGCTTTGAGGTGCTGTCCATCAGCCTTGTGTTGCTTGTGATGCACAGTGTGAGCCATGATCAGGGAGTATGTTGCACCCCTCATGCCACCTGTGTACTTTCAATGCCATGTAGTGCATTGGGGCTTCCCCAGAGGCTAATGTCCCTATGACAAAGGTGCTATTAGTTGGCAGCATAATATGCCCTGTTCAAAAAATCAAAGATGTTCAAATGTGTGTCTCTGTGACATGGAGCAGGTGTAGTGATGTTGTCTCACTTTGTCATCCTCACAGGTAACCGCCTACGAGAAGGGGAGAATTTGGAAGCGGGCCGTCAGGGCCGTGATGTCGGTGGAGGGTCGCAGTCGGCACCTAGCCCAAGTGAGGAAATGCTGGCAGGACATCCGGTGCTGGACCAGGAGGATCACCCGGGTCCTGCTGGGGGACTCACCTCCACGCCCCCACGGCGGGTGTCGACGACTGACCCACCAGATGAAGCGCGTCCTGGCGGTGGTCTTCCCTGACATGGATAGGCGGTTACAGGAGGGACAGCAGCAAGGAGGGGGTAGGTACATGTGTGTTTGATGTGTGTCACCAGCTTTAGGAAGTGCTCAGTCGCATGGATACACTGCCAGTGTTTATATGTGCAGTGCATATCCGGTTGCCCCAAGTCAACCGGGGCTGTTCTTCCTCCCTTCCCCTCCTTGACATGTGTTCCCTGGTCTGTGTGTAATCACTCTTGCACATGGTCATCTAGGCTGCCAGTTAATCCAAGTGCACAATGCTTGCTGCAGCATGTGTGGGGGTGGTCTGTGACATGTGTTGGTACCTTGCCTGTGCCCTGTCCTGTTCAGTAATTTGGGGGTCCATAATTGTTGGCACTGATGCTGAGTCTCAACATAGGAGTGTGAGGTTTAAAATGAACAGACTTGCAGCATGCATGACCGATGTTGTGGCCTCAGACATGATGTGCATGAGTGGGAGATATGCATAGTGCCGGGACGGTCGCTCCTGTTACAGTCAGATAATTCCAGGACCATGGAGCAGTGTGCCCACTGCAGTCCCCTGAGACACCTTTTCCTAGGAATCATGTGTGTCATCCAACACTGTGCCCATTCTCGGTGTGTTCAGCATAGGTTGGCCTCTGTGGCATTGTTCCCTGGCCTCAATTGTATTTACGTAAAGTGTGCTACATGTGTCCACTGTACAGGGTGACCCCATTTGGCTTGTGCATACTCACACTGGCCAGTGCCTGTGTGTCTATGTACAACTATCTGATGATGGTTGTTTGTCACTAATATGTGTGGTCAGCCTCACGAGGTGATGTTGAGTACATTTAGGAGTTCTTGATGCACATTTTAGTAAACCCAGATTAAGAGGTGTAAGTACTTGCTCTGTCTCAATCACATTGTCTCAGGTAGGGGGGGTTTGTGCGGGCAAGGCCTACATGTCCAAAACTTATGTCTCCTTGCCAGGTCTGACCTGTGTGTGATAATTGTCTGGACAGACACTCAACATGCAGTGACCCAGTCATGTTGTGCAGGGTTTAATGTTTGTGCTTTGCAGCATGTGTCAAAAGTTAAAAGACATGGTTCCTGCTCATCCATTTTTGGCACCGGTAAGTGGTCCAGATGCTACATAGTTTGGTCTGTGTGTGCTGACATCTGTGTGGACAATCTTGGTTCCCATGAGGGTGTCTCCTCAGTGCAGGTTCTCCTTATTCCGACACAATTGCAGGGCCATTAGCTAATGCATTCTCCTGTGTTTGGACATGTGTGCCGCTCCACATGACAGGTAGTGGGTCAGATGTGTTGCCAAATGTGTCATCATGGTACGGATGGCCATGTGACAGGTGGCATGATTCAAGTTGTTAGTCAAGAATTCTTGTACGTTGGCACTCACTACACTTGCCAACATGTCTCAATAGTTGATATGCATGACTTTGATGTTTTGTGGTGAATGACAATAATGTGCCTGCATGACAGATGTCTCCCAAGGAAGTGCACAAGACACCACCTTTACACTTTTCTGGGACACGCTGGCACATTTAAAACAAAGGCACAGTTAGGAAAAAATTTGTTTAGAGATTATACATATACATGTTCCCACAGTGTGGTTGCATTTGGGTAAGTCCTTGGTAGTTGCTGATACCAACTTACGAGTGTCAAGTCATCCAGACCACCGTGGTGCCATGTATATGTACTTACTGATACCCCATTTCTTCTTTACAGTAGCTTATTTGATTTAGGCTGCCAGATCATACAATGACTGTGTAAATGTAGTTTTGTGTGCACCTCCTTGTGTGACTTCTGTTATACATTGAGTCGCAAACCCTGAGTGAAGGGTGTGTCCCCAGGGCACTGGTTAATGGGTGAAAACTCCCCGAATTTCAATAAAGTTACACTGGTTTTCAATAAAGTTGAACGTTCGTTTTATTTCATACGACGTTAGAAATTCATCTTTTTAACGAAGATGCAGTGATTAACAAGTTCTACGTTTCTCACATATCCCAATGCATTTCGGCTTGAATACAGCCTTCGTCAGGGGTTTATCTACAAAAAAATGATACAAAATGTATATTCGATACAATATATGGTATGCACTTAATAAATAAAAGTAACAATTCAAAGTGTGTATGCGCGTTCTCATTATATAAACTCATTCTCATTGTATAAATAATATCCAAAGTGTATTTGAACCTCATAAAGGCGGTGAATGAATAACTATTCAGAGTATGCCTTGTCCCTCCTCGCTTATGTTAACAATGTCTAACATGTGCAGGTGTTTGTATTTGTCCCGAGTGTATTTAAAATGTCATGGGGACGGTAAAGTCTGCTGTGCTTGTATAGTTTTCCGCGTCGGTTAATGTGAAGAAAAAAGGTTCTTTCGACTGTGGTGCTCGTTTAAAGGTACAGCTATGTGTGTGTTTAATGTAGTGTTAGGGTTACATGCACGTGTAACAAATGTTGTTCTTGCTAATGTTTTTGTGAGGGAATAAGTAATATCGTCTGCTGTGGCTTATAAACAGCGTGAACAATTTTAGTGATAGCTTAATACACTAGATCGCAATGATCTATCAGTGTGTTTAAAAGCTCCAGATTAATAAAGTTTTAGACTACGGGCACTTACTAGTGAGTCAACGTGATGATTTCCAAAGTTCGCTTGAACTTCGTGACGGGTTAAGTTGTCCGTGAGCGGTATCAGCGCGTCTGTAGGCGGGTAGTCACCAAGACAATTTCCCAAGCTCACTCGAAATTCGTAACGGATTGAGTGTTCCGTGTGTATGGTGTCAACGCGTCTGTGGGCGTGTAATTAAGTGTGTGTGTGTATGGAGGTCGAAATAGGACTTGGATCCTATGTGTGAAGGAAAGTAACAACAGACTATATGGATTGACTAACGTGCGGTAGATTACAAACATGATGGTTCATGGGACAAGGCATTATTGAAAATTAATCAATGAAGTATAATTTATAACTGCAAGAAAGCAATCTGTATTAGAGATAACACGTAAATTCCATACGGTCATTCATCCCGTGAGGTTTCATGGAATTCAGTAGACGGATCCAATAGTTTTCTCGTTGTAATAATGTTTTATGATTGTCTTTGCCTTCAGATTTGACGACAATTTCTAAAACAATGTACTTGAGTTGACTTATGTTATGTCCGGCTTCATGAAAATGGTTAGCTACTGTAGATTTTGCATTGTTGGTTCTGATGTTGCTTTTGTGTTCATTTATACGTATTTTTATTTTTCTTTCTGTCTGTCCTACATAAATCTTGCCGCATGGGCATTTCAAGGCATATATGGTGTTGGTCGTATCACATGTGGCTGTTACTTTCAGTTTGATGGTGTGTCCTCTCATGGGATGTGTTATTTGTGATCACGGTATGATGTTATTACAGTTGTTGCAATTTCTGCATGCAATGGTACCTTTGTATTTGATGGGTTGATTTTGTCCAATTGGGTTCTTGATTATTTCTCCTAGGTTCTTTGCTCTGGTATATGCGAATATTGGTTCGTTTTCGAAAATTTGGTTAAAGTCTGGTTCTAGACGTAGTATTGGCCAATGTTTTTTGATGATATTTTTAAACTTTTTGCTCATTGTGGAATATTTAGATACCACGGTCATACGATCTTGTTGGGTCTTTATCCTTGGTGATAACGCCATATTTCTGCTGATTTTGTTATTTCTCTCTACTGCTTGTTGGAGGATATTTTCAGGATATCCTCTGGTTTCAAATCGGTGTAGCATCTCTTTGGTGTGGGTTATCATGTTGTCAGGTTCAGATACAATCCGTTTGACTCTTAAAATTTGTGTGAATGGTAAATGATTTTTTAAGGCGTTGAGATGGAAGCTGTTGTATGATAAAGTGTTGTTTTTATCTGTACTTTTTCTGTGGAGGTCTGTTTGGAAACCTTGATTGGTTTGTGTGATGGTAACGTCCAGGAAGTTTATTGTGTGTTGTTGAATCTCAAAGGTAAACTGTAATCTTTGATCGATGGTGTTGAGTTCTTCTAGTAGTTTGATGAGAGTAGCTGTTGGTCCCTGCCACAAAATAAAGATATCATCGATGAAACGTACGAACATTTTCAAATGATCATGCCATTCTGGGTTTGTTAAGATATATTTTTGTTCAAAATTGCCCATGAAGATATTGGCATATGTTGGGGCGGCACAATTGCCCATAGATGTGCCCGTCTTTTGTAGGTACCAGTTGGTTTTCCATTTGAAGTAGCTGTGCTGTAGTGTAAACATCAGTAATTCCATGAGAAAAATTTGTAAATCCTGATCATATTCACTTTGTAACAGTGCTTGTTCTGTGGCTTCTATGCCAAGTTGATGCGGTATAGATGTATAAAGTGATTTCACATCTACTGTACACATGATCACAGGTGATTTTGTCTCTTTGGTGACTTCATGGAATTTAATTAGAAAATCTGTGGTGTCTTTGATGTAAGTTGATAGTTTGATGACGCTGTATTGTAAGTGTCGGTCGAGGTATTTCCCCACTGGTTCGTGAATACTGTTTTTCGTGGATACTATGGGTCGAAAAGGTGGATGAGTCGGATGTTTATGTATTTTAGGCACCATGTAGATGGTGGGGCTTTTGGGATGTGTTTGAACCAAATATTTCTTGACTTTTTCATTAATAGTGCCCCTGTGGATGGCGTTCTCCACTATTTGAATGAGTACCTCTTTGATTTGTTCTGTTGGGTTGGTGTCTAATTTCATGTATGTTTCAACATCTGATAGGTGAATTTCCACTTGTTCTTCATAGAAGTTTGTGTTGAGTATTACCAGGGCGCCACCTTTGTCTGCTTTCTGGCAGGTAATGTTGGTTCTGTTAGCCAGTGCTTTTAATGCTCCCCATTCCTTTTGTGTGAGATTTTTTTGTCTCTGTTGTTTCTGAAAGTTAAATTTCTGGAGATCTTGCTTAACCAAGGCTTCAAATGTATCGAGGCTTTTATGGCTGATGGGAGCCATGTAGGTATATCTGGGTTTCAAACCTTTGAGGGGATCTTCACTGATGGGTTCTCTGTGTTCTACTACGTTGGCAAAGTAGTGTCTCAGTCGAAGTTTTCTCATGAGCTTAAAGAAGCTTATCTCTGTCTCTAATAGGTTGGTCTGTGTTGTTGGAACGAAGGAGGTTCCTTTTTGTAATACATTAGATTCAATTTTGGTGAGCTGGTAATCTGAGACCTCCTTCGTTCCAGACACCACAGATTTTCTAATTAAATTCCATGAAGTCTCCAAAGAGACAAAATCACCTGTGATCATGTGTACAGTAGATGTGAAATCACTTTATACATCTATACCGCATCAACTTGGCATAGAAGCCACAGAACAAGCACTGTTACAAAGTGAATATGATCAGGATTTACAAATTTTTCTCATGGAATTACTGATGTTTACACTACAGCACAGCTACTTCAAATGGAAAACCAACTGGTACCTACAAAAGACGGGCACATCTATGGGCAATTGTGCCGCCCCAACATATGCCAATATCTTCATGGGCAATTTTGAACAAAAATATATCTTAACAAATCCAGAATGGCATGATCATTTGAAAATGTTCGTACGTTTCATCGATGATATCTTTATTTTGTGGCAGGGACCAACAGCTACTCTCATCAAACTACTAGAAGAACTCAACACCATCGATCAAAGATTAC
Source organism: Triturus cristatus (assembly GCF_964204655.1). Lineage (NCBI taxonomy): Eukaryota > Metazoa > Chordata > Amphibia > Caudata > Salamandridae > Triturus > Triturus cristatus. The sequence goes on from NC_140595.1 coordinate 721,567,080, forward strand.
AGTTTACCTTTGAGATTCAACAACACACAATAAACTTCCTGGACGTTACCATCACACAAACCAATCAAGGTTTCCAAACAGACCTCCACAGAAAAGTACAGATAAAAACAACACTTTATCATACAACAGCTTCCATCTCAACGCCTTAAAAAATCATTTACCATTCACACAAATTTTAAGAGTCAAACAGATTGTATCTGAACCTGACAACATGATAACCCACACCAAAGAGATGCTACACCGATTTGAAACCAGAGGATATCCTGAAAATATCCTCCAACAAGCAGTAGAGAGAAATAACAAAATCAGCAGAAATATGGCGTTATCACCAAGGATAAAGACCCAACAAGATCGTATGACCGTGGTATCTAAATATTCCACAATGAGCAAAAAGTTTAAAAATATCATCCAAAAACATTGGCCAATACTACGTCTAGAACCAGACTTTAACCAAATTTTCGAAAACGAACCAATATTCGCATATACCAGAGCAAAGAACCTAGGAGAAATAATCAAGAACCCAATTGGACAAAATCAACACATCAAATACAAAGGTACCATTGCATGCAGAAATTGCAACAACTGTAATAACATCATACCGGGATCACAAATAACACATCCCATGAGAGGACACACCATAAAACTGAAAGTAACAGCCACATGTGATACGACCAACACCATATATGCCTTGAAATGCCCATGCGGCAAGATTTATGTAGGACAGACAGAAAGAAAAAGAAAAATACGTATAAATGAACACAAAAGCAACATCAGAACCAACAATGCAAAATCTACAGTAGCTAACCATTTTCATGAAGCCGGACATAACATAAGTCAACTCAAGTACATTGTTTTAGAAATTGTCGTCAAATCTGAAGGCAAATACAATCATAAAACATTATTACAACGAGAAAACTATTGGATCCATCTACTGAATTCCATGAAACCTCACGGGATGAATGACCATATGGAATTTACGTGTTATCTCTAATACAGATTGCTTTCTTGCAGTTATAAATTATACTTCATTGATTAATTTTCAATAATGCCTTGTCCCATGAACCATCATGTTTGTAATCTACCGCACGTTAGTCAATCCATATAGTCTGTTGTTACTTTCCTTCACACATAGGATCCAAGTCCTATTTCGACCTCCATACACAAACACACTTAATTACACGCCCACAGACGCGTTGACACCATACACACGGAACACTCAATCCGTTACGAATTTCGAGTGAGCTTGGGAAATTGTCTTGGTGACTACCCGCCTACAGACGCACTGATACCGCTCACGGACAACTTAACCCGTCATGAAGTTCAAGCGAACATTGGAAATCATCACGTTGACTCACTAGTAAGTGCCCGTAGTCTAAAACTTTATTAATCTGGAGCTTTTAAACACACTGATAGATCATTGCGATCTAGTGTATTAAGCTATCACTAAAATTGTTCACGCTGTTTATAAGCCACAGCAGACGATATTACTTATTCCCTCACAAAAACATTAGCAAGAACAACATTTGTTACACGTGCATGTAACCCTAACACTACATTGAACACACACATAGCTGTACCTTTAAACGAGCACCACAGTCGAAAGACCCTTTTTTCTTCACATTAACCGACGCGGAAAACTATACAAGCACAGCAGACTTTACCATCCCCATGAAATTTTAAATACACTCGGGACAAATACAAACACCTGCACATGTTAGACATTGTTAACATAAGCGAGGAGGGACAAGGCATACTCTGAATAGTTATTCATTCACCGCCTTTATGAGGTTCAAATACACTTTGGATATTATTTATACAATGAGAATGAGTTTATATAATGAGAACGCGCATACACACTTTGAATTGTTACTTTTATTTATTAAGTGCATACCATATATTGTATCGAATATACATTTTGTATCATTTTTTTGTAGATAAACCCCTGACGAAGGCTGTATTCAAGCCGAAATGCATTGGGATATGTGAGAAACGTAGAACTTGTTAATCACTGCATCTTCATTAAAAAGATGAATTTCTAACGTCGTATGAAATAAAACGAACGTTCAACTTTATTGAAAACCAGTGTAACTTTATTGAAATTCGGGGAGTTTTCACCCATTAACCAGTGCCCTGGGGACACACCCTTCACTCAGGGTTTGCGACTCAAGGATTTACTTCGGTGCACTCACATTCAGAGGAGTGACGCCCAGGAGCACGGAATAAACGTTATAAATTATATTACCACTTTTCAACCTATTCAAAAGAAAGCAGTGCACGCGCCCAAAATATTTGATACTTCTGTTATACAGGCACATGTGTGTTCTCATCAAAAAGTGGCACATTCACACATTCCAAACACGTCGATTGTGTAAAGTGTTGTGATTCCCAAGGGTTCACAATGTATTTCTTTTGGCTTTCCAAATTACTCACAGGTCTCTGAGTGTGGGGACACCTTCAGCATTGGCGTCTGTTATTTGGCATTGGGTGCACCAATACTGTTTCTTTCACAGTGAACAAGAGGTGGCATGCCTTCATAGTCTGGCTGTGCTTAACAATTCCCAGACACCATATCCTCTGTATAATTGGATATCGAGTTATTTGCTGTTGTGTCCTAATTTTCATTGTTTCCAAGTGGCATGATGGGTCAACCAACTGGGGAGTGCAGGGCTTACATATGTGCGGAGTATTCTAGATGTTACTCATGATGCATTTCCTGATATGCACTGTGACCGATTTTGTTTGGACTCATGTGTCATATGTATACAGGTGTCTAATTATTTCCTGTCTCTTCACCTTGCCCACAGCATCATCGGGGGACACCGAGGGAGACACCTGCACGGACGTGGAGGAGGGATCCAGCACCGGTGCCACCAGTGCTGGTGAGTCTGGCGCAGGAAGTGGCACGGAGGGCGAGGGGAGTCAGGCGGAGGATCTGTCTAGTACCAACACCGACTACGACGCTGACGGGTCCGAGGCCGAACTCCCAGAGGGGGCGGAGGCTGCTCCAACAGCTGGCAGCAGCACTACATCTGTCACCGCCCCCTCCATTCCCATCACCGCCCTCCCAGTTGCTCCGGTCCCTTCTGTCCGTGTAGGGCAACAACATGTCTCCTTCGTGCCAGGCACTGCACCCCCTGCCCCTGTCTCCCCTGCTGCCCTCACTGCCGAGTCTGTGGACATTCAGCGGCAGTTGCAGGTTGGCCAGACATCGCTGCTGAGTGTCCTTCATGGCCACACCAGACTGCTGACACAGATGGTGTCGTACATGGAGGGCATGTCATCAGCGATGTCTGACCAACGGATGTTGCTGAGGTCCATGGACTCGTCACTGACGGCAGCATTGAGTCTCATGCAGCGCTTCGTCCCCCCCTACCCCTGCACCATCCACACTTACCACTCCCATGCCTGTCCCAAGCACACCCAGACATTCCCTGGCACGCACCCCACCAGACACAGGCAGCACACCAACACGGAAGGGCAAGCGCACACCTCCTGTCACGCACACTCAGGGGGAAGAAGGCACACCCACTGGGTCTGGGGCACACAGGCAGACACGCAGCCACAGTCGGAGTCCGCATTCCTCACTCTCCAGGCCCTCCAATGTCACTCCCCTCGGCTCCCCTGCCCCACAATCTGAGAAGGAGACCTACTTGGCTGTGCTGGGCCTCAGCCCCACTGGTTCACCAGCCCGCAAACAGGCAAGGCACTCCACGGGTAGGGGAGTTGAGTCCCCCCCCTATCCACCACCTACCCCAGTAGCGCTGGAACCCATCCCTCCGACCCCCCCCCTCCATGGGGCCTGTGGTTTCTTCGGGTGCAGGGGAGACGCTGGACGAGCTTGCGGAAGTGTGCAGCGCCGTGCTAACCACCACCTTTGGCGCTGCCCCACCCCCTGTGGTGGAGTCGTCCATCCCTGCACCCACAACACCTACCCTTCCCCCTCCTGTCCCTGCGTTGCCTGGTCCTTCCCCACATGATGCCCCTCCCCAGTCGATGAACATGAAGTGTCTAAGGTGCAAGCAAGCTAGGGGAGACACGTGGCCATGTGTCCCCCCCCAGGACTTCGCATCTGGACTGGCCTATGGCCTTTGTAAATAGTGTCCTTTTATACGTTTTAATTTAATGCTGAATAAAGCATTTTGTTTTTCCTTTGAACACTATTGCTTTTCTGATATTGATGTTGGTGCTGATGCTCCGTGAGTTGGGGTGGTGATAATGTGTTAGGTGTCTGGGAAATGTTGTAGTCTGCTGCTCATGGGGTGGGCCCTGGTTTCTGCGTGCCATCATAAGGTCTCTGCAAAGATTCTTTGGTTGTGTATGCTCTTTGTGTTTGGAGACATTGTCCCAAGGAGTGTTCCTTCCTCTGTGGCACCTGACATCTTCCCTGCAGGGAGTTCCACAATTGTTGTGCTGACCTGTGTCTACATTTCCTTGGTGGGTGACGGATCCCTTCAACTATGGCCATGCCTGCTGAGCAATGTCTCCGGCTGCATCATCTGTGCCATCATTGATAGTCACTGTACTTGTGTATAGAGTATGTTGCCATGCCTTCATGTAGAAATTGTCTGTTTTACGCACTATGCATGTGTGTACTCCCAGCCTGGCACACATATGTTACTTGTTCTGCAGGGTATTTGGGCACCTGACTCACAATTGTGGGCATTGTATCTGTGGGAACTCCACCCTATTCCTTCCATGGGAGACAACAACTTGGTGGCTGTCCCAGCACCTGTACATTCCTATCAATCTTGGAATGTGTGTGACAGTGTGTGTTCCCTTTGGCTCTCTTAGTTTAGTAGTCTTTAACATGACTATACAGTCTTGTGACATGATCTCAGTGTGTGTATTGTGCTGCATCCACCAGGGGTGGGTATGCATGTGTCATTTGTCATCACACACACATGTGGTGTGTCATGCAGTGGGGGAAGGACATCCATCCTCATGGGAGTGGGACACTGCTGTCAGTGATGTGTTGTTATGGCACTCTCAACATAGTCGCACATTGGGGATGCGTTCATACACCCATGGAGTTGTGGTCATCTGAGGATGATGTACACACCCCCATGTCTCTGTCCACTGCTGGTATTCCGCTGCACCCACCCCATGTCTCTGTTCCCTGCTGGGAGTAATAGGCACCCACCCCTCACATGTCTCTGTCCACTGCAGGGAGTGATAGGCACCCACCCCTCACATGTCTCTGTCCACTGCTGGGAGTGATGGGCACCCACCCCCGTGTCTCTGTCCACTGCTGGGAGTCCTCTGCACCCACCCCCATGTCTCTGTCCAATGCTGGGAGTGATAGGCACCCACCCCTCACATGTCTCTGTCCACTGCTGGGAGTGATAGGCACCCACCCCTCATATGTCTCTGTCCACTGCTGGGAGTGATGGGCACCCACCCCGATGTCTCTGTCCACTGCTGGGAGTCCTCTGCACCCACCCCCATGTCTCTGTTCCCTGCTGGGAGTAATAGGCACCCACCCCTCACATGTCTCTGTCCACTGCAGGGAGTGATAGGCACCCACCCCTCATATGTCTCTGTCCACTGCTGAGAGTGATGGGCACCCACCCCGATGTCTCTGTCCACTGCTGGGAGTCCTCTGCACCCACCCCCATGTCTCTGTGCACTGCTGGGAGTGATATGCACCCACCCCTCACATGTCTCTGTCCACTGCTGGGAGTGATGGGCACCCCCCATGTCTCTGTGCACTGCTGGTATTCCTCTGCTCCCACCCCCATGTCTCTGTCCACTGCTGGGAGTGATGGGCACCCACCCCCATGTCTCTGTCCACTGCTGGGAGTCCTCTGCACCCACCCCCATGTCTCTGTCCACTGCTGGGAGTGATAGGCACCCACCCCTCACATGTCTCTGTCCACTGCTGGGAGTGATAGGCACCCACCCCTCACATGTCTCTGTCCACTGCTGGGAGTGATGGGCACCCACCCCCATGTCTCTGTCCACTGCTGGGAGTCCTCTGCACCCACACCCATGTCTCTGTCCACTGTTGGGAGTGATAGGCACCCACCCCTCACATGCCTCTGTCCACTGCTGGGAGTGATAGGCACCCACCCCTCACATGTCTCTGTCCACTGCTGGGAGTGATAGGCACCCACCCCCATGTCTCTGTCCTCTGCGGGAGTGATAGGCACCCACCCCTCACATGTCTCTGTCCACTGCTGGGAGTGATAGGCACCCACCCCTCACATGTCTCTGTCCACTGCTGGGAGTGATGGACACCCACCCCCATGTCTCTGTCCACTGCTGGTATTCCTCTGCACCCACCCCCATGTCTCTGTCCACTGCTGGGAGTGATAGGCACCCACCCCTCACATGTCTCTGTCCACTGCTGGGAGTGATAGGCACCCACCCCTCACATGTATCTATCCACTGCTGGGAGTGATGGGCACCCACCCCCATGTCTCTGTCCACTGCTGGGAGTCCTCTGCACTCACCCCCATGTCTCTGGCCACAGCTGGGAGTGATAGGCACCCACCCCTCACATGTCTCTGTCCACTGCTGGGAGTGATAGGCACCCACCCCTCACATGTCTCTGTCCACTGCTGGGAGTGATGGGCACCCACCCCCATGTCTCTGTCCACTGCTGGGAGTCCTCTGCGCCCACCCCCATGTCTCTGTCCACTGCTGGGAGTGATAGGCACCCACCCCTCACATGTCTCTGTCCACTGCTGGGAGTGATAGGCACCCACCCCTCACATGTCTCTGTCCACTGCTGGGAGTGATGGGCACCCACCCCCATGTCTCTGTCCACTGCTGGGAGTCCTCTGCACCCACCCCCATGTCTCTGGCCACTGCTGCGAGTGATAGGCACCCACCCCTCACATATCTTTGTCCACTGCTGGGAGTGATAGGCACCCACCCCTCACATGTCTCTGTCCACTGCTGGGAGTGATGGGCACCCACCCCCATGTCTCTGTCCACTGCTGGGAGTCCTCTGCGCCCACCCCCATGTCTCTGTCCACTGCTGGGAGTGATAGGCACCCACCCCTCACATGTCTCTGTCCACTGCTGGGAGTGATGGGCACCCACCCCCATGTCTCTGTCCACTGCTGGTATTCCTCTGCACCCACCCCATGTCTCTGTTCACTGCTGGGAGTGATAGGCACCCACCCCTCACATGTCTCTGTCCAGTGTGTGTTCCCTTTGGCTCTCTTAGTTTAGTAGTCTTTAACATGACTATACAGTCTTGTGACATGATCTCAGTGTGTGTATTGTGCTGCATCCACCAGGGGTGGGAATGCATGTGTCATTTGTCATCACACACACATGTGGTGTGTCATGCAGTGGGGGAAGGACATCCATCCTCATGGGAGTGGGACACTGCTGTCAGTGATGTGTTGTTATGGCACTCTCAACATAGTCGCACATTGGGGATGCGTTCATACACCCATGGAGTTGTGGTCATCTGAGGATGATGTACACACCCCCATGTCTCTGTCCACTGCTGGTATTCCTCTGCACCCACCCCATGTCTCTGTTCCCTGCTGGGAGTAATAGGCACCCACCCCTCACATGTCTCTGTCCACTGCAGGGAGTGATAGGCACCCACCCCTCACATGTCTCTGTCCACTGCTGGGAGTGATGGGCACCCACCCCCGTGTCTCTGTCCACTGCTGGGAGTCCTCTGCACCCACCCCCATGTCTCTGTCCAATGCTGGGAGTGATAGGCACCCACCCCTCACATGTCTCTGTCCACTGCTGGGAGTGATAGGCACCCACCCCTCATATGTCTCTGTCCACTGCTGGGAGTGATGGGCACCCACCCCGATGTCTCTGTCCACTGCTGGGAGTCCTCTGCACCCACCCCCATGTCTCTGTTCCCTGCTGGGAGTAATAGGCACCCACCCCTCACATGTCTCTGTCCACTGCAGGGAGTGATAGGCACCCACCCCTCATATGTCTCTGTCCACTGCTGAGAGTGATGGGCACCCACCCCGATGTCTCTGTCCACTGCTGGGAGTCCTCTGCACCCACCCCCATGTCTCTGTGCACTGCTGGGAGTGATATGCACCCACCCCTCACATGTCTCTGTCCACTGCTGGGAGTGATGGGCACCCCCCCATGTCTCTGTGCACTGCTGGTATTCCTCTGCTCCCACCCCCATGTCTCTGTCCACTGCTGGGAGTGATGGGCACCCACCCCCATGTCTCTGTCCACTGCTGGGAGTCCTCTGCACCCACCCCTCACATGTCTCTGTCCACTGCTGGGAGTGATAGGCACCCACCCCCATGTCTCTGTCCTCTGCGGGAGTGATAGGCACCCACCCCTCACATGTCTCTGTCCACTGCTGGGAGTGATAGGCACCCACCCCTCACATGTCTCTGTCCACTGCTGGGAGTGATGGACACCCACCCCCATGTCTCTGTCCACTGCTGGTATTCCTCTGCACCCACCCCCATGTCTCTGTCCACTGCTGGGAGTGATAGGCACCCACCCCTCACATGTCTCTGTCCACTGCTGGGAGTGATAGGCACCCACCCCTCACATGTATCTATCCACTGCTGGGAGTGATGGGCACCCACCCCCATGTCTCTGTCCACTGCTGGGAGTCCTCTGCACTCACCCCCATGTCTCTGGCCACAGCTGGGAGTGATAGGCACCCACCCCTCACATGTCTCTGTCCACTGCTGGGAGTGATAGGCACCCACCCCTCACATGTCTCTGTCCACTGCTGGGAGTGATGGGCACCCACCCCCATGTCTCTGTCCACTGCTGGGAGTCCTCTGCGCCCACCCCCATGTCTCTGTCCACTGCTGGGAGTGATAGGCACCCACCCCTCACATGTCTCTGTCCACTGCTGGGAGTGATAGGCACCCACCCCTCACATGTCTCTGTCCACTGCTGGGAGTGATGGGCACCCACCCCCATGTCTCTGTCCACTGCTGGGAGTCCTCTGCACCCACCCCCATGTCTCTGGCCACTGCTGCGAGTGATAGGCACCCACCCCTCACATATCTTTGTCCACTGCTGGGAGTGATAGGCACCCACCCCTCACATGTCTCTGTCCACTGCTGGGAGTGATGGGCACCCACCCCCATGTCTCTGTCCACTGCTGGGAGTCCTCTGCGCCCACCCCCATGTCTCTGTCCACTGCTGGGAGTGATAGGCACCCACCCCTCACATGTCTCTGTCCACTGCTGGGAGTGATGGGCACCCACCCCCATGTCTCTGTCCACTGCTGGTATTCCTCTGCACCCACCCCATGTCTCTGTTCACTGCTGGGAGTGATAGGCACCCACCCCTCACATGTCTCTGTCCACTGCTGGAAGGGATAGGCACCCACCCCTCACATGTCTCTGTCCACTGCTGGGAGTGATGGGCACCCACCCCCATGTTTCTGTCCACTACTGGGAGTCCTCTGCACCCACCCCCATGTCTCTGTCCACTGCTGGGAGTGATAGGCACCCACCCCTCACATGTCTCTGTCCACTGCTGGGAGTGATAGGCACCCACCCCTCACATGTTTATGTCCACTGCTGGGTGTGATAGGCACCCAACCTCACATGTCGCTGTCCACTGATGTGAATCCTAGGCAGACACCCACCCACCCGCCTGCACCCTTGGTGCAGTACACTGCTCTCCTGGGCATACACACCCCCAATATACTGGTTAGATGCTGCACCAGGCCCTATAACAACATTTGTGGCGTGTGTACGCCTTGTATCACTAATGTACTGGTGCCCTAGGAGTATGCGTGATGCGGTCCGTACCCCTACGTCACCACAACAATTGTGGTACGGCCCGTACCCACGCCCTCAGAGCGTGGGTACGGGTCGTACCACACGTACCCTTACGTCACCCCAACAATGGTGGTACGGCCCGTACCCACGCTTTGAAGGCATGGGTACGGGCCGTACCACCATTGTTGTGGTGACATAGGGGTACGGCCCGTACCCATGCTCTGAGGGCGTGGGTACGGGCCTGTTAGAATTGGGAATCTCTAGTTGGCACAGGTATGCACTTGTGACAAGCAGGGACTCTCAATTCTAAGTCAGAGAAAGGGGATCACTCTTTCAAATAACCCCTGCTCACCCTTTAGGTAGTGTGGCGCAAGCAGTCAAGACTATTCTCAGGGCGTCATAGGTTAAGCATTTGTGAACACATACAGTAATACAATGACACACCACAAATGGACACCAGTCAAGGTTATATCAAAAATAGTTCTCTTTATATAAGGCTTAGCACAAGACCAGAATAACGATTAAAATGACCACAGTATTATTTTAAAGTTCAATGTTCTTGTAAAAAGGCTTAAAACACAAAAATAGGCTTCTTTTACTCAATTCTGCTTCTTTTCAGGCTTTGTACGTTTCGTACCTGGGTGTGCGACTCGTCCGCATTAAAAACAAGGAAAGTACGAGTCAAACAATCGGTGCGGACTCCGGGGTCCGTGACGCGCACGCTGCGGGGCGAACAGAACAAAGTACCTTAAGTTCGTGGGATCCGCGACGGACAGTGCGGGACAAGTTGATGGGTCCGGGTCGTAGTTCGGCAGCGTATTCAGATGCTGGTCAGGTCGCGGCGTCAGTACATGGCGTTGGTACGGGACCTTCAGGGATACGTGCGGATGGCCCGGATCAGCTTGCAGAGTCCGTGGCGTTCGAGCCGTACCTTCGGTGCTGATAGGCGGCGACACTTCTCGGCGCCGTACAGCGTACGGGGAGGATCAGCGTGCTGCGGCTTCTCGGCTCTGAGTACGGCACGGTGTAGTACGTTAGCAGCGTACGGACCGTACCTGCGGGACAGCGAAGCTTGAGTCCGGCGTACAGGGTTCGTCAGCCAGTGTTGTACGTCTCGAATCGGCGGGGAATGGTAGGTGCGATGCGGCCTGGAGGTATACGGCGCGTACTAACGCTTTTGGATCAGCATAGACGCACGGTGCCGGGCGGCAAAGACACGGCTTCGCAGCGGATGGGGTACGAGGCGTACTGGGGCCAAATCCAGCGGGAAACAAGCAAGAATTGTCCAGGCAACTCAGATTTGGAAGGCAGATGAGTCCAATGGTCCTGGGACTCAGTTCAGGGGGCAAGCTCCTCTTCCAAGCCCTTGGAGATAGTTGAAAGACAAAGTGCAAAGTCTCTTTTTCAGTCTTTTCCTCTCCTTTCTCAGCAAGGCACCAACTGCAGGCCAATCCCACAGGTCAGGAAAAGTTACTCCTCCTTCAGCTTCTTCCAGGTCCTTCTAGTCAGGCAGAGTTTCTTCGTGGTTCAATCAGGATCTGATTTCTTAGGAGCAGGGCTCCTACATTTATTCCAAGTTTCTTTTGTCTTTTTAGGCCAGGGGGGCCTTTGCCTAATCCCAGTCCAGTTCTATTCAGTCAGGAGCACTTTGTTGTTGGGATTCTGGCTTCTTCTTTCAGCAGGCAGGGCAGAGACATCAGACGCTCCCCAGGGGGTGGAGCCAGCATTGTGGTGGCAGAGCACGGCCCTATTCAGAGTCAAGGTGCACTCCTCCCACCCATCCTGGTGTAATCTCTCTATTCACCACCTGGCAGCCCCAGCCTGTCTCCTGGAACTTCCCAGCCCTGTCACTCAAGCTACACACAAGGAAGACAGCCCCTCCCCTCCAGAGGCGGACTGAGATGGTTAGGCACGCAAAGGCTAACTTTCTAAAAGTAGCATTTGCAAACCCAGGATATTAAAATAACCTTTGCTAAAAGATGTATTTTATTATTCTGAGTTCAGGCATACTAAACATGAATTTCTACCATGCTTCCTGAGCCTGCTAGGATTATAGAGTGTTATAATCTAGCAGCCCATTCTGGCCTATGGAGAGCAGGTAGCCTTACAATAGTGAAAAACGAAAATGGCTGTAATTCACCATTAGGACATGCCACACACTTCAGGGCATGTCCTACCTTGTCCTTACAATGCACCCTGCCCTAGGGCCTACCATAGGGGTGACTAACATGAAGGTAAGGGAAGGTTTAGGGACTGGCAAGTGGGGACACTTGCCCAGTCAGCATGACAGTACCAGACTGCATGCAGGTTCTGCAATGGCAGACCTTAGACACATTTTACCAGGCTGCTTCTGTGGGTGGCACAACCAGTGCTGCAAGCCCACTAGCAGCATTTGGATATACAAGCCCTTGGCACCCCTGGTGCACTCTACTAGGGACTGATAGTAAACCAAATAAGCCAAACATGGAAGTCAATTCACATAATACATTTTACCATAGAGAGAGCATATGCACCTTAGCACTGATCAGCAGTGGTAAGGTGCCCAGAGTCATAAATCAGTCAACAACAGGTCAGGAAAAATACAGGAGGAAGGCAAAATGTTTAGGGATGACCCTGCAAAAAGGGCCAAGTCCAACAGGGCCGTACCACCATTGTTGTGGTGATGTAGGGGTACGGCCTGTACCCATGCTCTGAGGGCTTGGGTACGGGCCGTACCACCATTGTTGGGGTGACGTAGGGGTACGCGTGGTACGACCCATACCCACACCCTCAGAGCGTGGGTAAGGGCCGTACCCCTATGTCACCACAACAATGGTGGTACGCCACGCGTACCCCTACATCAACCCAACAATGGTGGTACGGCCCGTACCCACGCTCTGAGGGTGTGGGTACTGGACGTACCACCATTGTTGTGGTGACGTAGGGGTACGGCCGGTACCCACGCTCTGAGGTCGTGGGTACGGGCCGTACCACCATTGTTGGGGTGACGTAGGGGTACGCGTGGTACGACCCGTACCCACGCCCTCAGAGCGTGGGTACGGGCCGTACCCCTACATCACCCCAACAATGGTGGTACGGCCCATACCCATGCCCTCAGAGCGTGGGTACGGGATGTACCACCATTGTTGTGGTGATGTAGGGGTACGTGTGGTATGGCCCGTACCCACACTCTGAGGACGTGGGTACGGGCCATACCACCATTGTTGTGGTGACGGGACGCGTCCACGTACACTTCCGTTGTGGCGGGACGCAGAGATTGGCGGACACGACCCCCGCAGTGACCAGACCCTGGAGGTACTGTATGTACATGATATATGTGGTATAATTTGGGTAGGGGTTAAGTTTCATGCCCCTCGCCCCCCCCCCCTTTGACCATGGGTGTTGTTCTGACCTTCTGCGGCGTCTGCGGCGGTTTCTGTGCACCAGGTCGTAGGCTAGGAGGTGCTGGGATTACACGTAGGATGGGATCCATGGCTGTCCGTCGCGTACAGGTGCTCCTTCTTCGCGTCGTCCTCAATTTCCCGGGAGTTTTTGGCTGCCGTAAAAAATGAGCCGTGCGGAGTGACGTAGGCACGAATCGTACTTGCTGGTCCATAAAACGCTGCCTGACTCCGTCCGGACGTCACGTACGCGATGTTCCGGATCGGAATTGTGGGTATTTTTTAGCCGCACATAGTTTCGTACGAATCGTGCGGAAATGGTATTTCTGTACGAATCGTACTTGCTGGTTTGTAAGGAGGATTTCCCGGGAACGACCATTCGTACCCGAGTTTTACAGGATCGGAATCGGCACCAATGTGTGACTTTAAAAAATACATCATGAAAATGCTGAAATAAGTACTCACTTAGGGGATAAAATGGATTAATAATAATTAAAAAATGAATAAAATGATTTCTGCTCATGTAGCAGCACAGGAAAACCTGGAATTTCCAATGTCGAGAGAAAATGTCATTTATAAAGATTTGCAAATTAGTTAATGCTTAATAAGAAGATAAAATGGTGTTTGTTTGGTAAGTTTGATTATGAATAGTAAAATCGCATGAGAATCATCTTTATTCAACTAACTGTTTAATGCCTTTTGGTAAATAATAATGTTTTAGCAGGTTTCATGTAGTCCTTTTCTATCCATCATTTCTTTCTAATAAGACTAGAATACGCTGACATGAATCACTGACAGAATATCGATGACCAAAATATCGAGGTCCCAAAATATCAAAACCTGAATATCGATGTCAAGAATATCGACATACTATCTACATCATGGTAAGTACAAAAATATCAGAAAACAAATATCGTTGTAAAAAATATTGTTGTTAAAAATATCATTTTTTTTAATGTTTAAAGAAAAATATAAAATAAAGAAAATAAAACATATAATAAAAAAAGATAGTTATAATTATTATAAAATATTTAAAATTAGAAATAATAAATATAATGCAAAAATATAAACATACATATATAAAATATAATAAATAAATTTACCTAATAATATTAATAAATATTTATTATAATAAATATTAAATTGTTGGAAACATATTAAAAATTATAAATACACGTGTATATATATATTCACTTAAAAAACCATAGGTTTCACACATGTTATAGTTAGCTGGACATTTCACTCGTAAAAAACCATTGAAATTCCCCCGTTATAGTTAGTTCAGATAACCCGCCTATAGATATTTATGTACTTTTAACTGCAATTTTCTCAGGAACTACTGAACAGATTGACTCCATATATGCAAAAGGCACATCCCTGACCTGAGGACTACCTCTTTGCCAAATTTCAAGTAATTCTGTTCAGCCGTTCGGGCTGTACCTTCGACTAAAGGTCCTATGGGAAAATGCATGGGGAAAACGCGTTTTGGGACCCCCTTGACGAATCACCCCGAGACTTTCAGGGTAGGAGCTGAGTGGAGCGCCCCATTAGCATTGCGAGGATACGTCAACCGGCGCCAAAGTTATTCAAAATAGAATTTTCAGATTTCCTATAGAAACACGGTCCTAACTATAACTATCTACTGGCGACCGCCAGTAGATAATACATATACCAGTAAAATAAAAATATAAACAAATATATATATATATATAATCAATTAAAATATTAAAATATTTTTATTCTTTTACAATTACATTTTACACTACATTAACAGGAACAGTAGGGAAAATATTCAATAGCAGAGGGGATAAAATTACTATTCCCACTCCAAAGAGTGCAACAGTAGGGAAAGTGTTGGATAGCGTACGGGAATAATTTACTGTTCCCACTCCAGAGAGAGCTTTAGTAGAGAAAGTGTTGGATAGCGGAGGGGTAAAAATTATTATTCCCGCTCCAGAGAGTGCAACAGTAGGGAAAGTTATGGATAGCGGAGAGGAATCATTTACTATTCCCACTCCAACAGGTAGAACAGTATGGAAAGTGTTGGATAGAGGAGGGGAATCATTTACTATTCCTACTCCAGGGAGTGCAATAGTAGGGAAAGTGTTAAATAGCGGAGGGGAATCATTTACTATTCTTACTCCAGGGAGTGCAACAGTGGAGAAAGTGTTGGATAGCGGAGGGGTAACAATTGCTATTCCCACTCCAGCAAGTGCAACAGTAGGGAAAGTGTTGGATAGCAGAGGGGTAACAATTAATAATCCCACTCCAGCAAGTGCAACAGTAGAGAAAGTGTTGGATAGCGGAGGGGAATAATTTACGATTCCTACTCCAGGGAGTGCAACAGTAGAGAAAGTGTTGGATAGTGGAGAGGTAACAATTACTATTCCCACTCCTGCGGGTAGGGAAAGTGTTGGATAGCGGAGGGGATAAAATTACTATTCCCACTCCAGCGCATGCATCAGTAGGGAAAGTGTTGGATAGCGTAGAGGTAAAACTTACTATTCCCACTCCAGCAAGTTCAACAATTGGGAAAGTGTTGGATAGCGGAGAGGAATAATTTACTATTCCCTCTCCAGCGAGTGCAACAGCAGGGAAAGTGTTGGATTGCATAGGGGAATAATTTACTATTCCCACTCAAGCAAAATAATTAAAATTAATTAAGAAAACAATTAATTAATTAATTATAAAAAAATTGCCTCCCACCATATTCCTCTTTAAATGACACCACCAATGTTGTAGAACATAACATCATTAACATAATGAATTGATAATTAATTAATTAAAATTTACAAGCATTTTAAAAACAATCAATAATAATGTAATTCACACAATTAACAGTATAACACTTAAAATATATTTTATAATAAAAAAAATATATATATATATATTTAAATGAAATTACTTCCCAGCCTACTCCCCTATCAACCCACAACCCGCTCTTAAAAAATTACGCAAATAACGTATGTATTAATTAATTAAAAATTATTAACAACCAATTCATGAATTATTAACAATATGTTATTTACCACAATTTACAATATAAAATATTAAAATACATAAATATTAAATAATTACAAATACAAACAAATTCATTATTATACAATCACTTCCCACCCTACTCCCCTATAAACCCACAACCCACTCCTAAAAAAATAACACAATTTAGATATTTACCATTTAACTATTAATAATTAACAAACAATTATTAACTAATTATTAAAAAATTACTTACCACAATTAACAATATACAATCATATATACTAAATTATTAATTAATACAAATAATTGATATTAATTATGATTAAATTACTTCCCACCCTATTCCCCTGTAAACCAACAACCCGCTCCTAAAAAAATAACACAATTAAGATATATGCCAAATAATTATGAATAATTAACAACCACTTAAAAACTAATTGATAATACATTAATTACCACAATTAACAATATACAATATGAAATATATAAATATTAATTAAATAAAAATATTAATTAAATAATTAATTATAATTAAATTACTTCCCACCCTATTCTCCTATAAACCCACAACCTGCTCCGGAATAAAAGCGCAAAATTTATTTGAAAATAACGAATAACTTCTAAAAATTATTATTACATTTATTATAATAAAATTACTTCTCACCCTATTCCCCTCTAAACCCACAACCCACTACGGAACTAAAACGCAAAATGTACTTACATTTTTTTTATAACTTCTAAATATCTAATACAGATATTTAAAAAAAAAATACAATACTGAAACAAAAATATAGAACACATACATTTAAAATACATACTAAAATACATAACACTAATATAAACATCGATATTATTAACAACGATATTTTTATAAATGATATTACTGACTTCGCTATTAAGAAAAATTATATTTCTTACCTTAAAGTTCGATATTCTGGTCCACGATATTCTTGCAGTCGATATTCTGTCACTTCACTATGTCCAACTCGATATTATGGGACTTCGATACTCCCAACTCAATATTATGTCTGTGTACCGCTGACCTGATTCTACTGCTAGTGTGAGAACTTTTGCTAAAGTTTCTTTCTCTAGTTTTCGAATAAAGGACACTCTTTCTGCTAGTCCAAATAGTGTTTACTTTGTGGCAAGATCAGAAGAGAACGCTTGGGAACGCACATGATAAAATACAAACGAATTTCCTAAATCCGAGGAAGAAATTAAATTGAACTTTCAGCCGAGTAATGAAAATTGGACAATGGCATTTCGTAAATTTCCGGATCATTTGGTAAGGTATCGATCACCCCATGGACAGACCATAGACTTTGACCAATGGAAATCATGCATACTACGTGAAAGATACTTTTGTGGGTGGAACGATGAATAATTGGAAGTATAACTGCCATGTGGGAAAAGAACAGTGCTGGCTATCTTTGAAAATATCCTATGTCTGGCATGCTATCGGTCTGAACTCTGATTTCCCTGAACTGAATTCTCCTGATTTTCCTTGCGTTTTGCCAGCTGGTGAAGCTGAGCAGGATTAACCTTTCAGCTGAAGGGTTATTTGACTCCTAATATTGCATACTGTGCTGTAGTGTCCTTTTGGGCTCACCTTGAATTCCCCGGTTTCCTGACAATCTGCGACCGATTCATTGGTTTGTATGATTCCTAATTGCAATCTGAAATTATCTTATGCTCTCTCTCACTCTCATTTTTAGTATTTGGATTTGAAATGCCTTTGACTGTGAACTTTGAAGAATTGTGAATTACCTGTAGTCAATCGATAGCTAACATTAAGGGGCCGATTCCGATTCTGGCCGCAAAACGAACCGACCGACACGGACCCGGACCGAATACCGACCGACACGGACCAGTGCCGTACGACCCGTGCAGTACGATGCAACGCGAGTGAATTACAACCAACACGTACGGAATACAAGCCGTACGACCGAGCCGGAGGGAAAATAGTGATCCGGCCGGAAAACCGACGTGATTTTCACAACCGACATGAACCCGGAATCAACCCGACTGACCCGTACCCGCGATGTACGATTAGCGCAGTACGATGCAATGCGTGTAAAACCAGACCAACTCGCATGTAGACCAAGCCGCACGACCGACACGCACAGACAACCCGGCACACAAGCAATAGAGACCGCCGCGAACGACGCCTACCAAACACAGAAGACAGGCAGCGTGAACGAGGCGGAGAAGCCCACACGAGACAACCGCAGCGTCCGTTTCCGTCACATGAACGTCTCCTACATGCCTACAAACCACAAAGGAAAAAACACAAAAAAAGGACCAAACAAGCAATGACTAAGCCAATAGATACCCAACACAAATTAATTGGACAAAGACACACCCACAACTACAACTATATAAAGGACTACAATCACTACCATCATCCCTTGCAAACAGGAGACACAGCCAGCAGCAAACACCAGTACACAGCAACCACAGACACACTCACGACTCACCCATCACACAACTCACACACCATCAGCACCTCATACAAAAGCACACACACATACACACAGCAAAACCAACACCAAACCAACATCACTTGCACCCTCACACACACATCCCTCACCACCACCACCCATCACCATGCCCCCAAAGAAGAATCCAAAGTTCACAGATAGTGAGTTAGAAGTGCTGGTAGACAAGATCATCAGAGTAGAGCCACATTTGTTTGGTACATTGGTTCAAACGACCCCCATCTCACAGAAAACAAGGATGTGGGCGAGGATTGTGGACAAGGTGAACGCACAAGCACCAACGTTGCGCACAAAGGACGATATCCAGAAAAGGTGGTATGACGTGCACAGGAGGGTCAAGAAACTCATCGAGAAAGATCACGCCTTGAGTCAGCGCACCGGCGGTGGCCCTCCTGCCAAACCAGTCTACTTCAGGACCTGGGAGGAGACGGTGTGGGACATCCTACCACCAGAGAGCGTCCATGGCCTAACAGACATCCCAGAGACTAGTGATTACACAATCAACAAACCCAAGATTGTTTGGCAAGGGGACAGTGAAACCATGCACCCCAAGCAAACCTACACTAACCAAGATGTGTATGCCAGTCACACAAACACAATACCTGGCATCTCATAGTGACTGGGGACTGTGTCATGACATGCACCAACCTACAAACAAATAGAGCAAGCCACTGGCACTAATACATCCAGCAAGACAGTTTGACACCACAAACACACCACCTCACAGTGCAGCTGACTGTCAGGAAGGAATAGTGGGGATGCAGGTGAAGTGAGTGTAGCCAAAAGCATGATGGGGCCTGTAGTCACAGATAATGCTCACCCTCCTCATTGGCCCATCAAGACCTCTCTCAACCATGCCCACATCACAGGGAGTGGAAAACGACTGACAAGATGGCTGACAGTGGGTCCTGCTAGGGGTTGTGTGCAAATCAGAAGCAGGACACCACTGACTGACATCCTGAAAGACAACTTGCACGCCCTACAATGGAAGCACGTTTTATGATAGGAAGGAAGACTGACAGCCCTGACCATACTAATCAGCATGGGGAGACACCCCCCAACACAAACTCCACACAACTCACGGGTACAATGCTTTGACACACACCTCATTGAAATATCAGCAAAAGATCCTCCGTACTGGCTGCTGCTGTGTGAAGCACAGGGGCTCACTTGGGACTTGTAGCCAAACAAACACCAGAATTTCACTGTCAGCCATCTTGCCATTGCTGTCACACCCCCTCACAGGGAAGCAGAGTCAAGAGGGAGGAAGCATGGGCATGCTGGGAAGGGGGGTGTAGCCAAGAGTATGATGGGACTCGCAGTCACAGACAACCTGCACCCACTCACATGGCCCAGCAAGATCAACCTGAACCATACTCGCCTCACAGGGAGTGGGAAGGGACCGACAAGATGTCTGACACTGGGCTCTGTTGTGGGGAGCACAAGGCCATCCTGGGACTGCTAGCCAAACAAACACCAGGATTCCACAGTCAGCCATCTTGCCATTGCTGTCACACCCCCTCACAGGGAAGCAGAGTCAAGAGGGAGGAAGCATGGGCATGCTGGGAAGGGGGGTGTAGCCAAGAGTATGATGGGACTCGCAGTCACAGACAACCTACACCCACCCACATGGCCCAGCAAGATCAACCTGAACCATATTCGCCTCACAGGGAGTGTGAAGGGACCGACAAGATGTCTGACACTGGGCTCTGTTGTGGGGAGCACAAGGCCATGCTGGCAAATGGCCAACAACAAGATCAAACTCTGTCCGTGACAAGCTGGGAAAAAGCAGTGTACAGGCAGGCATCTGTTATAAAAGTAGAAAATGTCATGTTTGTGAACCAACGATGCATGTAGAAACATAAATCACATTGTGTGTCTCTTCCAAACACAGGTCGTGCTGGGCACCCACTGACAAATGACGAGGATACCCAGTCCCAGACTCTGTTGGACACTGAGCTCTCTGGTCTGACTCTCTCACTGTCCTCTTCGGATGACGACGACCAACCTGGCCCCTCCGGTGTGAGCCATCATGCAGCACCAGCAGCAGCAACATCTGCCCCCCCTGTACCCACGCCTCCACCATATGAACACCGACAGGGCACCCCCGCCAACAGGGACAGACCAAGGACAATCAACACCCACAGCACAGGGACACAGGACCCCCCCGGAAGCTACAGCCAACACCACCAGCAACACCACCCAAGGGGACCCAGGGTCACCTGTGCGTACCGCAGCTGGTCCTGCCCGTGTGGAGAGGGGTGCTGGGAGGGGTGGGAGGCACAGGGCATGCCTTGCAGAGGGGTCTGGACTGCATGATGACCCCCAACTGGCACGCATCATAGATGCATACCAGGATAGCACCGGAGGATTTGGCCAGGTAGTGGGGATCCTCAAGGACATGCAACAGGAGCAGGTCGACCACCATGCCCGCATGGAGGCAAAGTGGGATGCCCTTACTGCGGTGCATCGGGACATACTAGAATGCCTCCGCCAGATCAACACCAACCTGTCCCCACCCCCCTTTGTGCCCACAACATCTGTTGCAACACCATCTGCCAGCACCACAGGGAGGGAGGAGGACTCTGGCGGAGAGTCCCCTGCACCGCAGAGGCCTGCACATGAGGATCCCCCCCCCCCCGGAAGAAGAGGGGTCATCCGAAGAAGGACATGTGAGAGGCAGATGTCCCAGCACATCCCCCAGGGCCTCTAAACCTGTTCTGGACAATGGTCTTTGTGCGCAACCCGTTCACCTTGTCCAATCGCACACAACTCGCCCACATGACATGGAGGGTTCATGTTGGGCCAATGTATAAGATGACTGTGGACTTTACTCTGGACATTTCATCTACCAGCACGTCCAACTCAAATGTGAACTTTGGATTCCCAAACCACTGTACAGCACCCAACATCATGTGCACCTCACTCACACATGTTTGTAAATAAACTCACCAGTACACCATACTTGCCTCTGTTGTGATTCAAACTTGTCATGTTCAGGGCGAAGTCGATCTTCTACCAAACACAGTGCATGCCAAATACTGCAACAATGTGACCAACGTAAGGTCAGTCATGGGGATTTGACACATGTGAGGGAGACACACCACTATGGCAAAACAAAACATACTCACGATAGCCATGTGACTCATCACACACAAGGATGTTGACCTGAAACACATTGGCATGCACAGACACAACACCAAGCACAGTCAGTGGTAACAAGTCCACAGGTGAGGTAAGCAGATATCACTCAGATGTGGGAAGACAGACAACGCACATAACAAAGCGTAGCACAGGTTCATTACACACCAGCAACACGCTTATTCCACAATAGTTGCACAGTAATTCTACGTAACAGTGGACACACGCTCACAATGTTTTGGCGATTGGAAGTCCAGGGATGTGTGGTACATCAGTTGATGGAAATTCTCAACTTCCACACTGGTGCTGGCTTCTGGGTGTTGGGGGTCAGTGTTGACCACACAACAGGCAAAGGACCCTGGGAAGGACAGACAATATACAGTCAAAAGCACAGACGAACAGGAGAGAAATGCAATACACATGCACAAAACATGTTGCAAAAAACCTACACAAACACTAGTTAGCAGTACTACCCTATTGTGGAGTACACACCACCTGAATGGACACATCACAGCACGCGTCCAGTCAAGTGGCACACAGACACACTCAGACAGCAACAGAGCTGGCTCAACACATTCCTGGAAACTCACTTTCAGGTGAAGAAGTTGTTGATGAGCTGGGAGCGGACGTCACCATCACTGGCATCCTGGCCCAGGCCGGGATCCTCCACAGGTGCCGGACGTTGGTCGTCGTCATCCTCATCCAGGATGAGAGGCACCTCCTTCCGCACCGCCATGTTGTGTAGCATGCAGGAGACCAGTATTATTTTGCACACCTTTGCAGGCTCCTATGGGAGGGCCCCTCCGGTCTTGTCCAGGCAGCGAAAGCGGCTTTTCAGGAGGCCGAATGTCCGCTCAATCGCCCTCCTGCTCCGACCATGTGCCTCATTGTAGCGCAGCTCGGCTGGTGTCACAGGGTTCCTGAGGGGTGTCAGCAACCACGGCATGTTGGGGTATCCGGAGTCACCTACACACACAAAAATGAACAAGTAGATGAGTTTGGTAGGAAGGTGGAATACAACAATGACAAACACACACAATGAGAAACAGTCAGTACACACCGACAAGCCAGGCACGCTGAGCTGGCATCTGTGACATTAGCGTTGCAATGTGACTACTCCTCATTATGTAGGCATTGTGCGCCGAACCAGGGAACCGTGCACACACATGTGTGATCAACATGTCAGCAAGACAGACCACCAGAGCATTGATCGAATGGTAGTGCTTCCTATCACGGTATGCCTGCTCATGTGCCTGTGGTGGTATCAGGGCAACATGTGTCCCGTCAATTGATCCAATGACGTTTGGCATCCTCCCCAGTGTATAAAAGGCATCCTTAATTTCAGGGAGTTCATCTTGGGTCGGGAACTTGATATACAGGTCGAGGAATTGCAACATCCCCTCTAAGACATCGCGTAGCACCCGACTAAACATCGTTTGTGACCAGCAGTAGCCACAGTGTACTGGAAGGTGCCAGTAGCAAAGAAGTGCAGGGCTGGCATCACCTTCACCTCTGGGGTTAGTGCTGTAGGGTATGTCCGGCAAGGTAGCAGATGTGGCGCCAACTGCTCCGTCAACTCCTCAATCAGTGGCCTGGTGATGCGGTACCGTCTGATGCTGTCACGTTCCTGCATGGTTGCAAGTTCTGGGAACGGACGATGCACAGCTGGTGCTCTGCAGTACAGAGATGCACAAAGGAAGATTGTCAGTACATCCCCCCATGTGGCCATGACCACAATCACTCTCACATGCTAGTTCATGACATTACACAATGTACTGAGGTGTGTGCTGTTGGTCATGGACACATATGTCACCTACAAGACCACCACCTCACATCTCAATTCCACATGTCCATATGAGTCCCATGTAGTGTAATGGGCTAATCATCTGGCTGTGTCACCCAAGCTGCTGCAACGTTCAAAAAACCCACCCCAGTGACTAATGAGGACTCATGTCTCCCAGGCATCACAGATCTTTGCCATGCAGAAACCCAGGCTCCCTGTATTGCCACATCAACACAGCAATGGACATGGCATAGCACGTACACACCACAAGGCAAGCGTAAGTCCCACAGGTAGTGGCCACTGTTGTCCATGCCGGCCCTACATGTACGTCTCTTAGATACACACCCCATCAAGGTTGATACATATACCACATGGATGTGGAGACTGTCACCCATTGGTAACATGTGATCAGACATATCTGAGACACAACATGCACACAGACTGTGGGTGCACATCAGTTTTGGGGCTACAGGTCTCACTGTGACGTACATGCCATCACCCCCAGGTCTCAGGGTGTATGTGACATGCCCCAAACATATCCAACCTGACACTGTGGCCTTCACTCATGCCAATTACTGTCCAATTGCACATCACAGTGCAAATGTACAAGATAACAGCCTGGGAGTGGCTGCACAAAGTGTCAGACAAAAAAACTGCTGTGGCCCCCTCAAACTCCCAGGGAATGCAGCCTCACATACCATGGGACACTGTGTGGCCAATGCTATAGTGTGGCAGGTGTGTGCAGGTGTCCATGGCCAGTATAAGTGTGTTGCATCCGTCTAATAGTCACACTAATGCGGTCCGACGTGGGTGACAATGCGTACGCATTGCACGGGTCATGTCCGAGCCGTGCGTAGGCCTTGTCATTGAATGCAATGAGGTCCGACGCGGGTGACAATGCGTACGCATTGCATGGGTCATGTCCGAGCCGTGCGTAGGCCTTGTCATTGAATGCAATGAGGTCCGACGCGGGTGACAATGAATACGCATTGCACGGGTCATGTCCGAGCCGTGCGTACGCCTTGTCATTGAATGCAATGAGGTCCGACGCGGGTGACAATGCGTACGCATTGCACTGATCATGTCCGAGCCGTGCGTAGGCCTTGTCATTGTATGCAATGAGGTCCGACGCGGGTGACAATTCGTATGCATTGCACGGGTCATGTCCGAGCCGTGCGTAGGCCTTGTCATTGAATGCAATGAGGTCCGACGCGAGTGACAATGCGTACGCATTGCACCAGTCATGTCCGAGCCATGCGTACGCCTTGTCATTGAATGCATTGAGGTCCAACGTGGGTGACAATGCGTACGCATTGCACGGGTCATGTCCGAGCCGTGCGTACGCCTTGTCATTGAATGCAATGAGGTCCGACGCGGGTGACAATGCGTACGCATTGCACGGGTCATGACAGAGCCGTGCGTACGCATTGTCATTGCATACAATGAGGTCCGACGCGGGTGACTATCATGCATACGCGTCGGACAGGCATGGTCCGAGACGCGTACGCCTTTACCATTGAATCGTATGGACACGGGTGCATGTGTATATTCAAAATATGCGTTGTACAGTCAGTTGAACGAGCCGGGGGCACCCATTGGCTCAGGACTGTCATGGAGACGGATGCGGATTCAAAACTTGTACGAGTTGTGCACTGGAAATTCAGTTGGATGCCTACAACAATGTTGCAATTTCAAGTGTTCCATGAAGGTGATGATTTGAACGATGCGGAAGGCGTGTACGAGTCGTACTTTTGAATGGATTGGCCAGATTCATAGGATGCAACCGTGTTGGACCTATCACTTGGGACACATGGCCTCTGCAGCACAGATATAAGGCTGGCTGGCCCCCAGGGAGCTCACTTGCCTGCACTATATGCTACTGGACCACATCCCTGCTACCATTGCTGCTGTCTATGCATCCTCTGGCTGCTGCTATGGCACGTACACTGGAGAGGGCCCCAGCCTTCCCTGAGGAGGAGAACCAGGCCCTGCTGGACGGGCTCCTTCCAGAGTACAGAAAGCTCTATGGGACACCAGGGGAGCAGGTGAGTGTGCTGTCCACTGCCTTCCTAATTATGCATATTGTCTGACTAGCAGTACTAGCAGTGTGTACACCAGTGGCAAGCATTCTCACTGACTACTTTCATCCACCAAAGTGTGTAGGTACATGTAATGAATAGTTGTCATGCTGCTAAAGTGCATTATTGCCAGCTTAAACTATCCAGGCATTGTTAACATGTCAGACATGCATGTGAGTTTTCATTCCCCATGATTGCACTACCTGTGTAATTTATTTCCCTTTGTGATGATGACATGTATATCCAATAGTGTGCTGCACAAATCTGGGGCATGTGTGTTAATGTACTTTTCACTTTGTCATCCTCACAGGTTGATGCCCACCAGAAGCAGGAGATCTGGTTGACCATCGCCCGGGCTGTTCGTTCTGTGGGGGTCTACAAGCGCCGGATCTGCAACTTCCAGAAGAGGTGGCAGGACCTTCGTGGCTGGACCCGGAGGATAGCTAGAGTCCAGCTGAAGCTGTCACCTCCACGCAGGAAGGGCGGACACCGGACCCTGACTCCCCACATGCTCCGGATACTGGCAGTGGTCTTCCCGGACCTAGATAGGCAGCTGAAGGCCAGACAGCAGCAGGAAGGGGGTAAGTCAATGCCTGATCTGTGTACTATGTCTGACATGCAAATAGCAGTCTTTTGTCCTGGTCACACTACCACATTACGTAGGTCTTGTAGTCCCAAAATCAGGTCCCTCATTTGTGTGATGCACCCTCCTCATCTGTTCCACAGGTGTGGCCCCTACAGTCTGTTGCTTGTGGCACTAGGGCACTGTGTCCCTACAGTCAGCTATGTTTCAGGTAAAAGTCAGCACCAGTTCCCGTGACTCTGTTGTGTGTTTCATGGGAGGGTCAATTGTTTACACAATGCCTGAGATCTGACATGTGATCTGTGTGTGCCCTTGAGATGTATACCAATTGCTGGTCTGACTCGCAACATGTTTCTGGGGTATTCAAAACAAAGCCATGCAGCAGGGGACTCCAATTTTTGGACATCAGGAGTATGTATATCAAGTATGTCACAATTGCTTAGCCACCTGACTACTGTCCGGGGCAATACACTGTTTCACTTAGTCCTGCCCAGTCATGCCCCCTCAAGGGCATTCAGAAACACTCTGTAATCCCACTCCTGTGTATGAAATTGCAGGTTGTGCTTAGTGACATGTGCCCTCAGGTGTGTGCCTCTGTGTCATTAGGGTGTGGCTTGTTGCTATGTACAACTGTGGTGTCCATGATTCAGAGGGTCAGCATGACATCTGCAATGTGACTGTGGGAGACAAGACCTGTGTGACATATAGGTGTGTGATCATCTGACAGCGTACAATGGTGTATGCAACTGTGTCCCTCATGCAGCTGGGTTATATGCATGGCAGACAGTGATGTGTTAATGTACATGGATTTGTGTTTGCTGAGACTCATATGAATGATTTGCATGATGTGGGGTCATCTGGGTCCTGGATATGTAGTTTGCATGGGATGGGCAAGTGCGCCAGTCATGTGCAGAGTCAGATTTACCCCTGAGCTAGGATTGTGAGTCAGTGCATATTGTTGTTGTCTGGATGCCCTGCCCCTGTGACAGGACACAGTGTTGACTGACTTTCAGTGCATTCCAGTGCCATGGCATTGAACTTGCTATGTGTGAGCCTGCGTTGTGTTCAAGTGTGCACCATGCACCCCATTGTGGCCTTGCCCACCAGGACATGAGTACATCATAGTGTGTGTTGCTGGCATGCATCCCAAGCATGTGAAATGCGTCTCTGCCCATCCCTTCATCCGGACACCTGTACTGAGTCACTCGCAAGAGATGTGCTGTGTGTCTTGTGACATACTCCTACATGTTCACTTGCATGTACAACTAATGTGTGGGTTGTGCATGTTGGCACATTGGTGTGTTAGCATCCAACATGCAACGGACATATGTGTGAAAGTCAAGGAGGGATATGTGTGCCATGGTTGATGTTGAGAATGACATTTGTCTCATCCTAAACAGTGTTGGCTCTTTGAGCTGTGTTCAGCTGATGATGCCAGGGCTTGCCCTGTGATGTGATGTACTCACTGTGGTGTGTGCAGTTGGTGCAGGTGACTGATGTGTTCTGTTACTTCCTATTCCTATCCAGGGGACAGCTCCACGGACCAGGAGAAGCCACAGAGCCTTTCAGGGACAGAAGGAGAGGAGTCAGGTGGACCCAGTGGCACGGAGGGTGAGTTGAGACACACAGAGGAGTCGTCAGCACCATCCCCCCCAGCTGAAGGCCACAGCAGCCCTGAGGATGACTCCCCTGTGGAGCCGGGTGTAAGCAGCCACCAAACACCAGCTAGTGCGGCTGTCTCCGCCACCGCCACCACCACCACCACCACCACCACCCTCCCATCGGCTCCCATCCCAGAGATCCCTGTGGGCTCCCTTGTTCGTGAGCATGTCTCCTTTGTGCCAGGCACCGCATCCCCTGCCCCTGTGTCCCCTGTGTCCCCTGCTGCCCTGAGTGAGGAGTCTGTGGACTTACTTTGACAGATCCATGTAGGGCAGATGTCGATGCTGAAGGTCCTCCATGCACACACAGGTCTGTTGACACAACTGGTGTCATTCATGGAGGGCATTTCCTCGGGCATGTCTGCCCTACAGAGGACCAACCAGTCCGTGGCCTCCTCCCTGACGGCAGCAGTGTCCCTCCTCCAACAGTCCCACACCCCTCCTACCCCTGCACCACCCATGATTCCTAGCAGCCTACCTGTCCCAAGCACAGAAACCCCCAAACCAAGGGCTAGACGTGCACACAAGCAAGCGCAGGGGACTGATTCCACACCCACAGGGGCTGGTTTGCTGGCACACACACAGTCATCCACAACCACTCCACAGTCCTCAGAGACCTCTCCCTCCCAGCCCCCTTCCCTTGCCTCACCTGCAACCCCATCCCCCCAGAAGCTCTTCCTCTGTAACCTTGGCCTCTTCCCCACCGACCCAACAGATCCTGATTATAAGGGGAAGAGGAAGTCCCCACACACAGAAGGGAGTGCCCCTCACACCCGAACACCCTCCCCCAGGCGCAGTCAGACCGAGACGCCCACCCACAAGTCCCCCCGGCGCAAGAAGAGCAAGACCCCCCCGCCACCACGCAGCTCCAAGGCAAAGTTTCCGTCCTCCATCCCCCAGGCCACCACTCCAGAGGTTCCCCCACCACTCCCTGCTCCAGGTTCCCCCACACACAGATACACCATCCCCAAAATGCTAGGGCCATCCCCCCCAGCACTTGCTCCTCCACACATGGTCAGACAGCTAGTGCCACTGATGTGGGGACCGTGTCCCCCCCACTGCCCTGCCGACCTCACCTGTCCCCCATTCCGCTCCCATGGATTTAGGCACTGCTTTGGAGTCCATGACCACCCCGTCTGACTTGGGCACTGCAGTGGTGAGCCAATCCACTCCATCTGACCTGCCCACTGGAGTTGTGCCGGCACCCACCCCATCTGACTTGTGCCCCACAGTTGTGACAGCACCCACCACTTCAGTCAGCTCCACTGCAGTTGCAAGTGTCTCGCCTGCATCCCCCACCTCTTCACTGCCTCCTTCTGCTGCGCCCGGATCCTGTCTCTGCGGTGCCTGGCCTGCCCCGTGTATGCCCCTCCGAGGGGATGACACCGGTCCTTAGCAAAGCAGGCAAGCAAGGTGTGGCAGTTGTCACTCTAGTTCACTCCTTGGCATTTTGACATGGACTGGCCATTGGCCTTTTGGTTGCACAGACATTTAGCATTTCATATACTGAATTTGTCACTCTAGTTCACTCCTTGCCATTCTGATATGGACTGGCCATTGGCCTTTTGGTTGCACAGACGTTTAGCATTTCATATACTAAATTTGTCAGTCTAGTTCACTCCTTGCCATTTGGACATGGACTGGCCATTGGCCTTTTGTTGGAACAGATGTTTCGCTTTTCATATGCTGAATAAAGCTTTTTTCTTTGTCCCTGTAAACTTGATTTAGCTGTACATCATGTTGATGTTGTTTTACATGCCCTTGCACCTGTAATGCTTGGTTTACAATGTTGCATACTGATGTGTTGATGTGAGGTACTCCCTGTGGTCCATGAGATATGTATCCTATTCTGGTGGGTATCCATGTCATCCTTTGCAGCTACCTGGGTGTGTCTGGATCAACTATTTGTGCACATCTCTCTGTGAGCATTTCATTGGCATGGTTACATCTGTGGCTTGCACTCCTGCACGTGTGATGTGCTTCCCATTGTCCAAATTGTCACTTCCACATTCTTCGTGCTCATCACTACTGGCCCTACAGGTGTGTGCATCATTGTAATAGGAGCAACTGGGTCCTCTGTGCAACTAACTAGACATATGTTTTGGGTATGTGCAGCTGACTTAGGGGAGACTCCCCTACCCAGGCTGTTGTGTCCAGAGCCTTCATTGTGTGGTAACTGATGGCTGACTGACCAAGTGTTCTGCAGACATGAGTGGGACTTGCGGTAAATATGTTTGGCACAGCTGGGCTCCCACAGGAGTTGTGTCCCCTCAAGTTAGTGTGTTGTCCAGTGACATGGCCTGGGCCAATGGTGTGTGTTATATGTGCATGTGTGTGTGTCCACATCCCTGTTCATACACAGACAGGGATCCCTTGATATGTTCCTGTTGTGATGCTTGCTGAGTGGTACTGGGTTCATCCCACTACTTTTCCAATGGGCTACCAGATGTGTGGGTGCATGACACACTACTGTTAATTGGTGTATCATCATTGAGATTTGTCAGTTCTGAGTGGTGATGATGTTGTCAGACACAGATGGGACACAGTCAGGGTTCCTCAAGGCACTTGTTTGTTCGCAATATGTAGCTGTCCCTAGGTGGTAGTTTTCAGTGATTGAGACATTTGTATGTGTGTGTGACTGCTTCCACTTGTCAGGTTCACGGCAGCGATGCTGGCAGGTGTCAGCATGGGTGCCTTGTGTTCCTTCTTGGCATCTGGATAGTCCTGGGACTGTGGCAGGTATTCTGAAGGTTACATGAGCTTTGAGGTCATGGCCATGTACCGCATACTGTGCAGTGTGTCTGTCATTCCCCTGGGTTGTAAACAGTCCTTGTGTGATGTGTGTGTACACCTTAGTTCCTGGCAACATTCCTGTGTTTGTCATGGGTGCATGTGCAATGTCACCTGTCCATGTGGACTTCACAGATACACATTGCTGCAGTTCAGGTGTGTGGTGTTGAAGGTGGACTGATGTGAATGTTTGCATGGATGGTCCCCTAGCTCACGTTCGTCCATGGATGAGGGGCCATGCCGAGTGATTTGTGTTTGTGTATGTGTGATGTATGTTTGTGGCACAGGACACATGTCTGGGTTTCCCAGTTTGTACAACATCTGCCTTTGTCATCACAGTGGAGGTGTCATGCATGCTTATGTCGCCCCACTGTCTGGTCCCTGGTGGTAGTGGTGTTGTGTGTCAGTCTCTTGCTGTGTTAGTTGGTGTTTTTTCCAGCTTGTGTCACATGTGTCTGTTGTGCTCCCTTTTATCTCCCAATGCCATATTGCCCACTGAGGGTGTCCCAATGATGGTTTACTTTTGTATGGCACTGTGTCCACATCTGTGTCACTGTGCTTCAGCCCCCCTCATGTGTTGTGTAGTTGCCTGGGGATACTGTGACACACACACACACATGTTGTGTCTGATGTGCAGTGTGAGTTTGCCTGTTTGTGCATCTGCACCAGTGCATTGGTATTGCTGTTGTGTGCTTTTGTCGGGATGCTGTTTCTGTGATTTTGCCTGCTGTCCCTGTGAGTCATTTCACATCATTGTGCACATTCATCCTGGTTGTTGGGTGCCATTGCTGGCATGGAATGTGAGTTTGTGAGCTGACACCTACAGTCTACACATGCTGTTTTGATTGGTGTGTCTATTTTCGAGATGTGTGTATGCTTGGTGATGGTCACTTCTTCTGTTGTGTCATTGTACGCTGTACGCATTGTCAGCCCCCATGTGTGGTGCTTGTCTGCACATGGCCGAGAGTGTTATGTTTTCACAGCACTGTTAGCCTCACCACATCTCTGTGTGTATGGGACACAACCACTAGTTTGCCCCAGAAGTGTTTGATGTGTTGGGAGCAGGGATCATACATGCTGTTTGTTATTTGCAGCTTTGACCATGATGACACTTACCTTTTGGTCACTGTGATGAGGGGGGTTTGGTCCCCATCACCACAATGCTCCACATCTGCTGCATCTTGTGAGCCCCCGCTTAACTTCTGCTCTACACAGTGAGGGGGTGTTCTTTTTACATTGCCACAGTGCTATGGTGATGCTTGCCTTGTGTATGTCACACTCATGTGTTGGTCACACATGTGTTGTTACTCACATTGTATGCTCGTAGCCATAATCACTGTTGTGGGCATTTTTCACAGACTACACACTGCTGTCATGATGTCATGGGGGATGTATTTTGCGGACATACCTGATGTTTGCGTATGCTGGATGTGTTGCGCATCACCCATCCTATGGCTGGGGGTGGCAGGGGTGATGGGCAACAGGTCCCCTGTGAGTGGGGGTGGCAGGGGTGATGGGCAACGGGTTCCCTATGGGTGTGGGTGGCAGGGGTGATGGGCAACATAAGCCCTATGGCTGGGGGTGGCAGGGGTGATGGGCAACAGGTCCCCTGAGAGTGGGGGTGTCAGGGGTGATGGGCAACATAAGCCCTGTGAGTGGGGGTGGCAGGGGTGATAGGCAACATAGTCCCTATGGGTGGGGGTGGCAGAAGTGATGGGCAACAGGTCCCCTGTGAGTGGGGGTGGCAGGGGTGATGGGCAACAGGTCCCCTATGGGTGTGGGTGGCAGGGGTGATGAGCAACATAAGCCCTATACTATGGCTGGGGGTGGCAGGGGTGATGGGCAAAAGGTCCCCTGTGAGTGGGGGTGTCAGGGGTGATGGGCAACATAAGCCCTGTGAGTGGGGGTGGCAGGGGTGATGGGCAAAAGGTCCCCTATGGGTGTGGGTGGCAGGGGTGATGGGCAACATAAGCCCTATGGCTGGGGGTGGCAGGGGTGATGGGCAACAGGTGCCCTGTGAGTGGGGGTGGCCGGGTGATGGCCAACATAGTCCCTATGGGTGGGGGTGGCAGTAGTGATGGGCAACAGGTCCCCTGTGAGTGGGGGTGGCAGGGGTGATGGCCAACAGGTCCCCTATGGGTGTGGGTGGCAGGGGTGATGGGCAACATAAGCCCTATGGCTGGGGGTGGCAGGGGTGATGGGCAACATAGTCCCTATGGGTGGGGGTGGCAGTAGTGATGGGCAACAGGCCCCCTATGGGTGGGGGTGTTAGTGGTGCTGGCCATGCAACCCCTATGGTGGGCTGTTGTTAGTGGCCAGGATGTGGATCCCCTGGGTGTGAGTGTTATTTTGCGGGTATGTGTCATTTGTTTATG
Organism: Triturus cristatus; assembly: GCF_964204655.1. Classification (NCBI taxonomy): domain Eukaryota; kingdom Metazoa; phylum Chordata; class Amphibia; order Caudata; family Salamandridae; genus Triturus; species Triturus cristatus. The sequence continues at coordinate 721,600,049 of NC_140595.1, forward strand.
TGGTAGGTGTCTGACTTACCGCCTGCGCCGTCGGCATCGGTTCCTGATCCAGTCATAGATGTAGAGTACTGGTATGACCTGCGCAATGGGATTCATGATGTGTTCGTGTCATACACGTTGCTTGTTGCTCCGTCTCGTACCCGCTGCAAGCTAGTCCGTCTTGTAGCCGTGTATTGATTTGTGGCGTGAATCATAGCTGATATGCTTGTTTTCCCGATGCTGTGACGTGCCATACGTGACGACCAGTCCGACGCGTAGGAAGTACGCATCGTACTTGTCATGCCGGAAACTGCTATGGATACTGCTTCCGGGCGACACGGTTCCTCTTTAGGAGTTACGGCTCAGACGGAGAATGGGTCTTGATTCACAGACTACGTGTCGGTCGTGTTTTTGGCAGTTATGCGCATCGTACTTACTCTACAGGACGGACCGGCTCCGGGTACCTGTCGGTCGCAGGGTAAGGCTACGGACAGCTGTCTGACCGGCCACCGGAATCGACCCCAGAGTGTTAGAGCTTCTTAGGGCCCGAATCAAGCCAGATAGTTATTGTTTTTGTTGGACCCGGCCTCGTAGTATGGCCCTACGTGCCCCCGCACCACCAAAACCTGGTACCTGCAGCCCCAAGCACACGGCCCAGCCGACCCTCCCCACCAGGACACACGCACCCGACCCGGACATCCCCGTCCATGGCCTCTCTCCTTTCGGCCACCCCGGGCCCGCGTGCCCTCTTCATGCACCAAGATGGCCGCCCGGCCCCCAGCGCGACCCGGGCCTAGAGGCGCCACTCCGGCTGGAGGACATCACGCTTCCAGGGGATGAGAGAGGGAGGAGCAGTTTATATCGCACCTCTGAACTCCCCTGGGACGATGGGTTTCGATCGGCCCTCCGGCCTCCCTGAGGGCTGGCTCCATGCCTGCTGGGTGTCTGGGGCTCCTCCCGACCCGGCCCTGAAAGGATCAAAAGACAATGACAGGAAATCCCGACAAGCGACCCCCAGGTGACAAGACCCCTGCCTGTACAGACTCCGGACATCAAAGAGGGGTCGACCTATAACAAGGGGTGCTCTGGGCCTGTCCGGCAGATTCGACGCTGGAACAACGAGAGCCCTGCTGACGTGGTCGCGGCTCCTGGAACTTGGACCCTCCTGAGCCCTGCTGAGTGACTCGCGGCTCCCTGAAGATCGTAAGACCTCCGACTTTGTACCTGAGCCTGCTGAGTGACTCGCGGCTCCTTGAAGATCGTAAGACCTCCGAACTTGTACCTGAGCCTGCTGAGTGACTCGCGGCTCCTTGAAGATCGTAAGACCTCCGAACTTGTATCTGAGCCTGCTGAGTGACTCGCGGCTCCTTGAAGATCGTAAGACCTCCGAACTTGTACCTGAGCCCGCTGAGTGACTCGCGGCTCCGACAGACTCTCACGGTCCCGCCGGACCCCGACTACAACAACGTATCCCCCAGCTCGAGGATTGTGAGCTGTGCGCCGGACACGTCCCTGCCCTGAACCTTTGCCAGAGACTGTCCCGCTACCCCCTACCCCTTCCGAGACTCATTGAGCCCGTGCTCTCCTTGTACATATTTGCAGTGATAACCTACTTGATAAAGATTGATTTCTAAGGACACACGGTGTGGTCACTTTGTGTAGTGTGGTGCCAGAAGTACGATCCTAGGGACGAGATTCCTCCCCCTGGGGAGTCTCCCGCCAGTGCCCAGCTACGATACTTCGAGGGTGGGTCTCAGGGTAGTCAGGACCCCTTCCGGGCTCCTCTGAGGTCGCCGTCTAACATTGGTGGCAAGCGACGGGATTCGGGCCCATCACCTAGAGATCGTACCGTGAACGACGGACGCACTACCGACAAAGATGGCAGAAGGAAGCGCCATGAGCCCCGCAGAAACCAACGCCAACAGGGTGTTCCAGGTGGAGCATCTAGAAGAATACACACACAAAGAGCTAAAGCAATTTTGCAAAGAACTTAAAATCGCTACCACCGGTCTCAACACTAAAGAAGATTTGCAGAAAGCACTGAAAACTTGGGTGGATACCGGGGCCTCCCGCCCGGAAGGCACGGGGGAGCGCCCCGACGAAGCCGAACCCCCCCAAAGTGAAAGCAGCAGCAATCAGGTGCGAGGCATCGTACCAGACGGGGGCCTATCCCCGGAAGAACTCGCGGACAGAGATAGAAGTCGCAATCATGAACTCGAGTTAGCCAAACTCAAAATCGAAGGCGAATTGAAGTTAGCGGAAAAAAAGCTAGCAGTAGAGCAAATGCGTGTACAAGGCGAACTGGAAGAAAAGAAGCTCCAACGGGAGCACGAAGGAAGGAAACTCCAACTGGAGCACGAACGCAGCTTGAAGGAACTCGAGCTCAAGGCCAGAAACGAGGAAGGGAGGCCCCGGGGAAACCGAGAGACGGCCTCCCCAGCGGAACAGAAGGTCCACATCCCCAAGGACGTGGTCAAAGAATATTATAAAAACGATGACATTCAACAATGGTTCAGGGCCTACGAGGTCGCCATGACCTCCCATCGGGTCCCGCAGAAGGACTGGGGGGCGGGGTTGTGGGGGCGGTTTCTGAGCGAAGGAAGGGACACCCTGCTCGACCTACCCCTCTCCCTGCAGACCTCCTACAGCCACATGAAAGAGGCTCTACTCACAAGATTCGGCCTCACCCCAGAAATGTACCGTCAGCGATTCCGGGACTGCAGGAAGATCCCGGGCACCACCTGGGTGGAGTATGTAAACTTTTTCAGTCTGGCCTTCGATGGGTGGATCAAGGGCAGCAAGGTCACCACCCTGGCCGAACTCACCGACCTCATGTTGTGGGAACACCTGGCTGCGAACTGCTTCATAGAACTACGTCAGCATCTGCTTGACAGCAAGCTCACAGATCCCAGGAAGCTGGCTGTGGAGGCCGACCGCTGGACCAACACCCGGGTCTCCCGGGGCATGGTAGGAGAGTACCCCCGAGCCAGTCAGGGACCACCCCGCCAGAGAGGGGGAGGGAACCAGGGAGGGCCGAGAGAGTCCCAGCCTAGCCCCCCGAAAACACAACCTCCACCTTTCCCGGCGCCCCCCCACCAGTGACAGGGCCCCCTGGGAGACGGGGACACCGGGTGACCGTCACGTGTTTCCGTTGCCAGAAACCCGGGCACTACGCCAATGACCCAGAGTGCCCCATGGCCACCCAAGTCTCCCCTACCACCCCTGCGAGACAGATAGCCAACGTAGCCCTGGGGGAGGAGGTTGAGGAAACCGAGGAGTGGGAACCCGCAGCGATGGCCCTAGTATCCCTGGGAGATAGGGAGATGATCCCTGGTAGCCTCCTACCCTCCAACACAAAGAAATACGGGCAGCTAGTCAAGATCAATGGCCACCAAGTAGAGGCCCTGCGGGACACCGGGGCCAGTATCACCGGTGTCCTCAGGCACCTAGTCCCCGAGGAGCAGATCCTCCCCAACGTCTTTTGCCCTGTAATTTCCGCAGACAATAGAGAAAGTATGTGTCAGGTAGCCCTGGTGCCGTTTGAGTGGGGAGGGATGATAGGTAAACTCAAGGTTGCCGTAAGAACCTCCCAGCCGGTCGACTGCCTCTTGGGGAACGACCTGGAGAGTTCTCCCTGCAAGCACGTCGAGCGCAAGGCCCACCTAGGAATGATGGGACTCCCCGAGTGGGTGTGCGCCACCACCCGATCTATGTCAGCCCGACTCACTCCCCGGAGAGAAGTCGAAAGCACCCCGATCGAAGAGACCAGAACAGTCCCCGCCGAGGGTCCTCCCGTCCCCCCATCAGAAGGGTCCGTCGCCAGCGACGAACCCGCACCATCCGACCCCGCCCCGGTCCCCGAGTTGGGAGACCTACCCGAATTGGCCCAGTGGCGCCACGAGGGCGGGCCCACCCAGGAAGAATTTTGCCGGGAGCAAGCCACTTGTCCTTCCCTGGTCAGGCTGCGGCGCCAGGCCGAGGGCCAAGCCGCAGGTGACCAGACCGGGACGCACCGAATCTATTGGGAAAATAACATCTTGTACAGTGAGCAGAAGTCGGTGGAGCTGGGATCCGGACGGGTACTGGTGGTACCCCTCCGCTTCCGAGACTTCCTCCTGGGCTTAGCCCACGACGTCCCCCTCGCCGGCCACCTGGGTCAGGACAAGACCTACAGCCGTCTCGTGACCCATTTTTACTGGCCTAGAATGAGAGCAGCGGTAGAAGCCCACTGCAAGTCCTGCCCCACGTGCCAGGCTAGTGGGAAGAGTGGGGGGAAGCGCAAGGCTCCCCTCCAACCCTTCCCGGTCGTCAGTACCCCTTTCGAACGAGTCGGAATCGACATCGTGGGACCACTGGACCCCCCCACCTCCCAAGGTCACCGTTTCATCTTGGTCCTAGTGGATCACGCCACCCGCTATCCTGAGGCTATTCCCCTACGCACCATCACGGCCCCCGTGGTGGGCCGGGCCCTGATGGGGATCTTTTCCAGGGTGGGTTTTCCCCGCGAGGTTGTGAGCGATCGCGGCACTAATTTTATCTCGAAATATATGACGTCCCTGTGGCAACAATGTGGGGTGTCCTATAAGTTCACCACCCCATACCATCCCCAAGGGAACGGCCTAGTAGAAAGGTTTAATAGGACTTTGAAAGGGATGATCACTGGCCTAGAAGAGCCCCTCCGGCGTAAATGGGACGTCCTGCTCCCCTGCCTCTTGTTTGCTTACCGGGAGGTCCCCCAGAAGTCCTTAGGGTTCAGCCCGTTTGAATTACTCTATGGACACCCCGTCCGAGGTCCCCTCAGTTTGGTTAAGGAAGGGTGGGAGGCAGCACTCCAGACCACCCCCCGAGACGTGTTCCAGTACGTCCTGGCCCTCCGGAACCAGACCAGGAAGTTCCGAGAACTGGCCGAGGCCAACCTGGAGGCAAGCCAAGAAGAGATGAAGCGCTGGTACGACCAGAATGCCACTCTGGTCGAGTTCCAGCCGGGCCAGCAGGTGTGGGTCATGGCCCCCGTGAAGCCTGGCGCCCTCCAGGACAGGTGGACTGGGCCCTACAAAGTGGTTGAGCGGAAGAGTCAAGTCACATACTTGGTGGACGTCCAGTCGCCTCGGGATCTCCTCCGGGTCCTTCACGTGAACCGCCTCAAGCCTCACTTCGTGCGGACCGAACTGAGCCTCCTGCTGGCCACCGATGACGGGGCCGAAGATGAGTCTGATCCCCTCCCGGACCTCCTGTGTGTCAAGGAGCAGGATGGCTCCGTGGAAGGAGTGAACCTCTCCCCAGCCCTCACTGCCCAGCAACAAGCGGACTGCCGCCAGCTCCCAAGACAATTTTCCGAACCCTTCTCCCTGACCCCCCGGGTCACCGACTGGTGTGTTCATGACGTGGACACCGGGGACAGCCCGCCGGTGAGACACCGAGCCTACCGAGTTCCTGATCGGGTCCGGTCCTGCATTCAAGCGGAAGTCTCGAAGATGTTGACCCTGGGGGTGATCGAGCCATCTGACAGTCCCTGGGCCAGCCCCGTGGTCCTGGTCCCGAAGGCAGCGGCCCCCGGTGTCGCCCCCGAGCTCCGATTCTGCGTGGACTACCGGGGGCTCAATGACGTTACCCGAGCCGATGCCTACCCCATTCCACGAGCCGACGAACTCATTGACCGACTAGGGGCAGCCTGGTTCCTCAGCACATTCGACCTCACCTGCGGATACTGGCAGATTGCGCTCACCGAGGGGGCCAAGGAGCGGTCCGCTTTCTCCACCCCCGATGGGCACTACCGCTTCCGCGTAATGCCCTTCGAAATGAAAAATGCCCCGGCCACTTTCCAGCGACTGGTGAATAGAGTCCTGGCCGGGCTAGAGCAGTTCAGCGCGGCATATCTGGACGACATCGCTGTTTTCAGTTCCGAATGGAGTGAGCACCTCCAGCACCTCCGGAGGGTGCTAACAGCCCTGCGCCAGGCAGGCCTCACAGTAAAAGCCAGCAAGTGCCAGATCGGACAAGGCTCCGTAGTCTACCTGGGGCACCAGGTCGGGAGCAGCCAAGTCGCCCCTCTACAGCCAAAGATCGACGCCATCCTGGCCTGGGAACCACCCATCACCCAAACGGAGGTCCGAGCCTTTCTGGGACTCACTGGCTACTACCGCAGATTCATTCGAGGGTATGGCAGCCTTGTTGGCCCCCTCACAGAACTCACGTCTAAAAAACCGCCAAAGAAAGTGCAGTGGACGGCTGCCTGCCAGAAAGCTTTCGATGCCCTAAAGAAAGCCATGTGTACTGCCCCCGTCCTCACGGCTCCCGACTACTCCAAGGAGTTTATAGTCCAGACTGATGCCTCCGAGCATGGCATTGGGGCCGTCCTGTCCCAAGTGAATGGCCAAGGCCTAGACCAGCCCGTCGCCTTCCTCAGTCGGCGGCTGTTGCCCCGAGAACAGAGATGGAGCACCATAGAGCGCGAAGCCTTTGCCGTGGTCTGGGCACTCAAAAAACTACGACCCTACCTGTTCGGCACCCATTTCAGAGTCCAAACTGACCATCGGCCCTTGCGATGGCTCATGCAGATGCGAGGAGAAAACCCCAAGCTACTGCGGTGGTCAATCTCCCTCCAGGGGATGGATTTCACCGTAGAACATCGCCCTGGTACGGACCACGCCAACGCTGACGGCCTCTCCCGGTTCTTCCGCCTCAGCGAAGAGAACCCCCCAAGATGATGGGCAGTTCTCTCCGGCTTTCAGCTGGGGGGGACGCGTGTTGGACCCGGCCTCGTAGTATGGCCCTACGTGCCCCCGCACCACCAAAACCTGGTACCTGCAGCCCCAAGCACACGGCCCAGCCGACCCTCCCCACCAGGACACACGCACCCGACCCGGACATCCCCGTCCATGGCCTCTCTCCTTTCGGCCACCCCGGGCCCGCGTGCCCACTTCATGCACCAAGATGGCCGCCCGGCCCCCAGCGCGACCCGGGCCTAGAGGCGCCACTCCGGCTGGAGGACATCACGCTTCCAGGGGATGAGAGAGGGAGGAGCAGTTTATATCGCACCTCTGAACTCCCCTGGGACGATGGGTTTCGATCGGCCCTCCGGCCTCCCTGAGGGCTGGCTCCATGCCTGCTGGGTGTCTGGGGCTCCTCCCGACCCGGCCCTGAAAGGATCAAAAGACAATGACAGGAAATCCCGACAAGCGACCCCCAGGTGACAAGACCCCTGCCTGTACAGACTCCGGACATCAAAGAGGGGTCGACCTATAACAAGGGGTGCTCTGGGCCTGTCCGGCAGATTCGACGCTGGAACAACGAGAGCCCTGCTGACGTGGTCGCGGCTCCCTGAAGATCGTAAGACCTCCGACTTTGTACCTGAGCCTGCTGAGTGACTCGCGGCTCCTTGAAGATCGTAAGACCTCCGAACTTGTACCTGAGCCTGCTGAGTGACTCGCGGCTCCTTGAAGATCGTAAGACCTCCGAACTTGTATCTGAGCCTGCTGAGTGACTCGCGGCTCCTTGAAGATCGTAAGACCTCCGAACTTGTACCTGAGCCCGCTGAGTGACTCGCGGCTCCGACAGACTCTCACGGTCCCGCCGGACCCCGACTACAACAACGTATCCCCCAGCTCGAGGATTGTGAGCTGTGCGCCGGACACATCCCTGCCCTGAACCTTTGCCAGAGACTGTCCCGCTACCCCCTACCCCTTCCGAGACTCATTGAGCCCGTGCTCTCCTTGTACATATTTGCAGTGATAACCTACTTGATAAAGATTGATTTCTAAGGACACACGGTGTGGTCACTTTGTGTAGTGTGGTGCCAGAAGTACGATCCTAGGGACGAGATTCCTCCCCCTGGGGAGTCTCCCGCCAGTGCCCAGCTACGATACTTCGAGGGTGGGTCTCAGGGTAGTCAGGACCCCTTCCGGGCTCCTCTGAGGTCGCCGTCTAACAGTTTTCATGCCAGGTAAACAGGAGTGTTATAATGAAGCGCTTTGTGCATCAAGCAGGCTATCTTGAACCGAATCCTTGCTTTGAGAGAGAGCCCCTTGAGTTTAAATAGATCTGGATTGATGTGATCACGTTTTCTTGATCTTGTGATGAGTCTGGCAGCAGAGTTCAGAGTATCCCTTAAAGGGGCCAGTCTAGCTTTGGGTAGCGCAGCCAGGGTCACAATTCCGTAATCTAAATGAGAGATAACTAGGGATTGGATAGCTAGCTTCATGTCATCAGGAGGCAGGAACGGTTTGATTTTCCTTAAAGTGTTGAGCTGGAGATTGGCTCCTGTAGTTGTTGCACTGATGTGATCTTGCATCTTCAGGTGTTTGTCCAGAGTTATGCCTAATGATCAAGTTGAGTCAACAACATGTGGAACGTAGTTGAGGGCCGTTAGTTGTTTGAGCCAACCTTGAATGGGAGTAGAATGATTGTGAGAGGTAATCAGAAGGAATTCCATTTTGAGTGTATTTAGCATTAGGTGATTGTGAGTTAACCAATGTTGAGCTTTCACAAGGGCAGAGGTTAGAGTTTTGATGTCGTCCGATGAAGAAATGTTCATGTATAATTATGTACCATCGGCGTACATGCGATAGTGTATATTTGAGCAGTTCAGAATTTTGGTGAGAGGTTCCATGATCAGGTTGAAAAGATTGGGTGAGAGTGCTGATCCTTGCAGCACTCCAATTGAGACTGGCATACTGTTGGAAAGGGAATGGTTGACTTTAATTCTTTTGTATTCTATTATATAGGAATACTGCAAACCAATTTAAAACTGGACCCGATAACCCCATCCTTTTTTAAAGAAGATCAATCATGTTGTTATGTTTGATCATGTCAAAAGCCCTGGAAAGATCAAGAAGTATAAGTAGGCAAGGTTTATTCTGGTCAGGTAGTTTCAGAGCGTCATCAACAATGTGTGTCAGAGCAGTTTTAGTACTGTGTCCCGATCTGAAACCCGATTTGTACGAGTCAAGGATTTGAAATTGTTTGATTTGAATACAGAGTTGTGTTTGTATGCATTTCTTAAGTAGTTTGGCTAAAGTCGTGATTTTAGAAATTTGTCATAAGTTGTTAGGATCAGATAATTCTGCATTTGGCTTCTTTGGGATGGGGGTGACTTGACCTATCTTGAGACAATCAGGAACCATGCCTTGCATGAGAGATTCATGTACAATCTTAGACCAGAGTGGGAGAATGGAAGATCTAAGCTCTTTGAACAGCTTGACGGGCAGAGGATCATTGAAATGATCTGAAGGTTTAAATGAAGTTATAGTTTTGAGAAGCGCAGCATCGTCTGGTAGTATGAAGGTATTCCACATTGCTTTATTTTTGGGAGTATAATCCATAGAGCCAGAAAGAGGGAAACCCGCCACGGGTAGCATGGAGAGGGAGTGGGCTGGTTCTGATAATGCATATTTGGTGAGGTGAGATGCAGTTCTAGTTCACTCCTTATTGTCTTTTCAATTAACAATCAATTTCAACAAAAAGAAAATCAGGGCTTTCGTAAGAAACAACATAGTTGTGCCTGGTAGAATCAAGGAAACCCAGGAATATAAGAATTTAGGAATGATTTTCAATAAATCTCTGTCATGGTCTTCTCATGTCGAATTATTAAAGGCCAAAGCCCTATCAGACATGGGAGGCTTAATAAAATTTAAATGAGACCACAGAGATCAATCATTCCACCTCATAAAGCATTGGTTCCGCTGCATATCCTCTGAGGAGTGGAATTATTGGGAACGTGTAATCGCCTCAACTGGGATACAGAAGAACATTGTTTTTTTATAAAATGTGCTCTCCCTCACAAAATGATGATGAAATTCAGGCTATAATCCTGGTCCTCTATCGCATTGGTGTGTTCGTTGAGGTTCAGGAGCAAACTGATAATGCCTGAGCAATCTAAAATAGCCCCACTATGTAAGGATAAGGTAATCAAAATTGATCTTTGCTGGGCCAAAAGAATATGGCAAGGATTTGATTTTTGATAAGCCTTTTGTCATTTATATCTTGAATGGGAGTATGTGCAATAGGTGTAACAGAACTTTACTGCATTGTTTAAATATGTCTAGACATATTTAAACATTGCCAATTTACCAGAACAATTGTAAGAAATTGACAGGGAGGTGCCCTATGATTTTTTTTTTACACTGGGGCTCGGCATCAAGAAGTTTGAAGACCAGTTGCCTGAGTGTATGTGGCTCAAGCATATGACCAGGAGGATAAGGCGAGGTTTAAAGCTGCCTCCAAGGACTATCATAGGGCTAGTCGAGAAGCACAATTACCCTACTAGGCTGGTAAAATTGACAGCACTCCTAACTCATCCAAAGAGCTTTTCCATATAGTCAAATAGTTGATGGATCCGGTACTTATGATTCTGTGTCCCTCCTTCTTGCAAGCTAGATGTAATGGGCTTGAAGACCTTTTCTTCAAGAAGGTGACATATATATACCTCTTTGATGGTTCAGTTGTGGAATATATGCTTAATATTCCTAATTGTAGTACTGAGCCTACACTTTCGAGTCTTAAATCCATTGATAGAGTAAATTTGGAGTCTTTTCGGAGCGCTATTAAATTGGGATAATAACTGACCTGCCCCCCCCCCCCTTGGCTTTTCAAAATGAGAAACCTTATTCATTCTCCTGTTTTGATTAACCTTTTGAATATGTCCATCCTGACAGCCATTGTTACCCAAATGTGGAAACATACTATGGTTGTTCCTTTGTTCAAAAAACATCATGGGATTCATTGAGTCTAGAAAATTATTGACCAATCTCGCTCTTGCCTCTACAAGCAAAACTTCTCAAAAAAGCATCTAACCTATCATCTGTAGGAACATCTTGAATCTTGCAATCTCCTTCATGAATCTCAGTCGAGCTTCTGTCGCTGTCCCAGCAAATAATCCACTTCCCTATGGGTCATGGATAATCTCAGAATGACACTGGACATGGAAGAGACTATGGCAAATATCCTGTTGGATCTGAGTGCCGCATTTTTACACCGTCTCTATCTCTGTGCTTTTTAGGAGACTTGCGGAGAGCGGGATTCATGGCGCTGCCTTCAGTGGTTCCGCTCCTATTTTGATGGAGATTCTTTTGAAGTTGCCTCAAAATCACATTCTTTCTCTGTTTGCCAGATGCCTTTAGGGTTCCATAAGGCTCCTCTTTGAGCCCTACACTTTTAATATGTATGTCTACCCATTCACAGACGGAAACATTTGGTCTCAACTTATTTTCATACGCGGATGACATTAAGATTGGCATCACTCCATCAGCGGATGCAGACAACATTTGACCCAAACAAAATCCTTGCCTTGTTGCAGCTGCTCAATGAATGGGAAAAGCTGCCTAAAATTCAAAGTCAGTAAAACTGAGGTCCTGGTTGCAGGAAAATGATCTAATCTTTGGGATCCATGATGGTGGCCAGAGGAGCCGGGCCCATTTCTTGTACCTAAGCAGCCAGTTAAAGATCTCAGCTTCTAGCTGGACTGCAAAACCACGATGGAATATCAAATAAAGAGGGCAAAAGCCAGCTGTTTCGGCCTTCTCAGATGCCTGAGGATGTTCCTCTGGGCCCTTCTCACTTCCACCCAAAGGACCATTGTCCAGGAAGCTAGGAGTTGGGGGTCGCGGGACTCCATTTTGTGTTTTGCTTTTGCCCAATTGTTTTTAAAATCGGAGAGCTGAGTCGCACTTGTTTTGTAGCCTTGCCCCTGGACACACCCCATGCCGGCCTTCAGGAAGAAATTCAGAACTCGTCCGCACTGCGAATGCATGCAGTGGGCATGCCTAAGGCAAGCCCTTCTGCACCCAGACTACACCCTGCACCAGAACCCCTGGCCAGTTTTCTTCCCAGAGAACAGCTCCTCTAGTTTGAAAACTTAGGGAGGAACATTTCGGTGCCGATTCCGATCCTGTAAAAAAAAATTGCGTACGACTCGTATCCGTATATTTTCACGTACGAATCGTACAAGTACCTTACAAACAGAGAAGTACGATTCGTACGTGAAAAATACGTACGAATAGCGTCGGGAAAAGGGTACGAGAGGGAGCCGGAAATTTTTACATCCGAATAGCGTCGGGAAAAGTGTACGATAGGGAGGCGGAAATTTTTACGTGCAAATCGTAAAACAGAAGTCCGAGCGCGCAAGTACGATCCGTACCTCCCGTCCGAATACACAACCGCTTGTAAAAGGCCCCGTACGGAGCGAACGCTGTAGCACACATGTACACGGGTAAACTCGTGCCCGGATACGAGACGTACAGCCCCCCCCTCACCCCGCATATGTCAGCACCGTACCCCCATATGTCAGCACTGTACCCCCCCATCCGCACCATACCCCAGGACCGTACCTCAGTCCCGCACCTGTATGCACCGTACCCCAACACCGTAGCCCAGCCCCGCACCCGTACGCACCGTACCCCAACACCGTAGCACAGCCCCACACCTGTACGCAGCGTACCCCAACACCGTAGCACAGCCCCACACCTGTACGCACCGTACCCCAACATCATAGCCCAGCCCCGCACCTGTACGCACCGTACCCCAACACCGTAGCCCAGCCCCGCACCTGTACACACCGTACCCCAACACCGTAGCACAGCCCCGCACCTGTACGCACGTACCCCAACATCGTAGCACAGCACCCTCACCCAGCACCGCGTATGTACGGACCGTACCTACGCGAAAAATACTCGTACAGAACCAGGACACTGTAAAACAGCACAAGGAGGGTCAATTCGACTCGCACAACACCAAAAAACACATTTACGTGACAAAATACTTCTCTATGACTGACCTGGCACATCCAAACAGGCAAACAGAGGCCCTAAACCACAACCACCTCTTATATCACACCCACCACAAATTCAAACCCAGCCACACCAACAAAAGGACCAATAAAAAGGGCCCACACACACAACCCATGAGCCTTTGCAACAGACCCACTGATGACAGACCCCACAGACAAACAACTGCACCTTACTTACACCTCAACTACACCTTAACTCACACACCTTCACACAACCTCCTTCACAAACACCCCCTCTTCACATTCACACACACACCGTCACATTCATACCCACACACCCACAACCATCCACACCCACACCCCACACCATGCCCACAGACAAGAATCCAAAGTTCACAAGTGCGGAGCTGGAACTCCTTGTCAACGAAGTCATCAGAGTCGAGCCACAGCTGTTTGGATCATTGGTCAGACAGACCAGCATAGCCCAAAAAACAAGCCTGTAGCAGAGGATCGTCGATAAGGTGAATGCAGTTGCGCCCATCCGAAGGACCAGGCATGAATGCCAATCCAGGTGGTACGATCTGCGCAGGGCAGTCAAGAGGAAAATGAACGAGGAATACGCCCAGAGTAACATCACTGGAGGTGGGCTGCCCCGCAGACCCGTACATTATCATCCCTGGGAGGAGAAGGTGATGGCCACGCTTCCGCCGGTGGGAGTACACGGAGTCGAAGGAGTCGCAGAGCCTGGTGAGTACACAAACAACTCACGTAACATGGGGGGAATGGCATCCACACCACAAATACACCAAATGCATGCAACTTACCCCAAGCCCTCACCGCGCACACTGTCAGGATTACCAACAAGATGCCCAAGTCAAGACTCTCTGTGAGTGTATTAGCTTTAAAGCGTAAGCTGAGACACAGAACCGAGAAAAGAGTCACAGGCAGTTTCCAAGATGGTGGTCCAATTAACCGCGGTAGGAAACTACGTGGCGCGTTCTAGTTCTGCGGCGCAATCATTGTCGAGCAGGTGTCAAGCGCGTACTGAGGCGCACTTCACCTGAACCGTGAGGAGGACAGTACGCACTAGAATTTTCCTCAGCAATTGTAACTTCGAAGGCCTACGCAGTTTTCAGAGATAGTTCGGCTTCTAGCAGAGAAGCTTCAGACTACAGTAAGACTGTTCCGTATTCATTCTCCAGCAATGTACTAGCGAGTGCACAGACCAAATTTTCAAGAAGACGCTTGAGCTTAAATGTTTGCTTATTCAATCTAAAAGGAAGTACAAGTATCATAGTGTGAAGAGACAAAGAGTATTGGGCAAGAGCAATATCAGCCAGAAGGAGTATTTGACACGTTAACAATTTAGGACAGCTAGGGCTAAACGCTAGCAGAGAGCTAACCTTAAATAAGAGAGAGAGATGCTAAGTCAGGACAAAGACTAATAAGAAGATTCCAACAACCTTTAGAAAATAAAACAGCTGTATAAAGATCAACTTGGCCTAGGAGGTGAGAAAATAGAACCGGTAGTTATACACATACCAAAGGGACTAGGGGCAATAGTTTGAGAATTAGTATTAATCAAAATAATATCGTTACAGAGAAACCAGGGTCAAGAATCACACAACCCAAAATAAGAAGAGGAGCAAAGTTCACACCACTTCAGGGTAGGTAGAGTTACAGAGGGCAAGTAGTGGGAGGGGTTTTTGGAGGAGTTCAAGCAGTAAAGTAATTAATGCATTTTTTACAGCAATACTAATTACAAGAAGAACCAACAGCAGACGCCTGACGCTGAAGCAAGAAGCAGACGGTGTGAGCAGTCTCTTCTCTGTCCCATTCCCCTTTCCCCCTCTGGGGTTTCAAGCATTGCGCGAACAATGAAATAGCGCTTGTGGGAACACCTAGAAGGGGCATTGGGAGCTAGCGTCCTTCTGCTCCCGTGCAAGTGGAACACAGCCTCTGACAGAGTGAAGTGCCCACGTTTTTTAATCGCACCTGAGCAGAATGGCTGAGGGACTTGACCTCAAAAAGTTGGGGGAGGTTCTAGAAGGAATTCAGAGGGAATTAATATCAGTGAGAGAGGAGAATAGTGAGCTTAGAAAGGAAACCGTTGACTTGACTTTTAAAATGAATAATTTCCTGTCAGCTCCTAGTGTAAAATTTCCCACTTCTCCAGAAGGAAATTCAAGCGATGCTTCAACCTCTCAGCCTAAAATTACAACTCAAGTAATTCATTCATTATCACCTGTAATTCCCTTAGCCCCTCCAGAACGTTTTAATGGGGATCCCCAGAAGGCTCAAGTTTTCTTGACTCAGTGTACCCTTCATTTTATGTGTGGCCCCGCACTTTTCCCAGACGCGCAGTCTCAAGTGGCATTTATACTTTCATACCTAAGTGATGATGCAGCTTCTTGGTCAATGCCCATGGTGTCCAGAAATGACTCCATTTTGTATAATCTAGATGAATTCAAAAAAGAGTTCCTGAGGATTTTTGACAGACGAAAAGCCACGCAGGCAACAGACAACGAGTTGCTGGAAATGAAGCAGGGGAATCGTGATCTAATTTCCTATTTGGCGCAGTTCAATAAACTGGTGGTGGAGACGGAGTGGCCAGAAAACAAGAGGGCAGCAGTGTTCTACCGAGGTTTAAAAGATGAGTTAAAAGACGCATTGGCTCAAGTACCAAATAGACCCTCGGAAATTTCGGCACTAATAGATTTAGTGCTGGAAATAGACTTTCGTCAAAATGAGAGAAGAGGTGAGAAAAGGAAGGAATTTCGCTCCAGTGTTCCAAGATTCGACCGAGTCAAAATGGAAGGTGGGAAGGAAGCAGATTCGGGTCGGGGAGGAGAACCAATGCAAATTGGAACAATTCGAGGTCCCCTCACAAAAGAGGAAAAGGAACGAAGAAGAATAAATAAACTGTGTCTTTATTGTGGAGGCAGCGGGCACTTTGTTCGAAACTGTCCTAAGAAACCTAAGCAATCACCGGCGGAAAACGCCTTGCACCACCAGTAAATGGAGTTGGACGGGTGGCTGCAAGAGAAGAAACAACTCCAGAGGCACATACTTTGGCTAATACCTTACAGTCTGCATCCCCACATTTAGTTATAATGATGACCATGCGATTCCAAGAGAAGACTTTAACTCAAGTAGCCGTGATGGTGGACTCGGGAGCTACTGGCAATTTTTGCGATTTGAAGTTTGCCGAAGGGATCGGGTTGAGAGCCATCAAGAAGGAGCACAGTGAAGCAGTTTGCGCAGTAGATGGTACCAACCTTTCGTCTGGCCCCATTGTGAGTCATACAGAACCCGTTGAGTTGGAGTCAGACGAAGGTCACCTGGAAACATTGCAGTTTAATTTGATCGATGCTCCACAGTTTCAGTTAATCTTGGGCTTGCCATGGCTCACCGAGCATAATCCGGCAATAGACTGGGGGGCCCGAGCCATAGTGCTAAGATCAAAATATTGTGAGGAGAATTGTTATAAGAAATGTTCGGGCGAATCCACGAACTCCCCTGCGTCCTTTTTGAGCGAGAAAGAGGCAACGATCTGTGTTATAACAACTACCAAATTGCCTGAGGAGTATTCTGAATTCCAAGATGTCTTTAGTGAGGTAGAAGCTGACAGACTCCCTCCACATAGGGACTACGATTGTAAAATCGAATTGGAGCCTGGCACAAACCTTCCGTGCAGTAGAATTTATGCTCTAACAGAGCGAGAGGACGCTCACCTGAAGGAATACTTGGAAAAATATCTCGAAAATGGGTTCATACGACCATCTCAGTCCCCAGTCTCTTCGCCACTTTTTTTCATCCCCAAAAAGAATGGGGAATTGAGAACTTGTATTGACTATCGAGCCATCAATCGGATCACAGTTAAGAACAGGTACCCCTTACCCTTAATCTCTGTCCTATTGGATCAAGTAAAGGGAGCACAAGTCTATACCAAATTGGATTTAAGGAGGGCTTATCACCTAGTGCGCATACGAAAAGGTGATGAGTGGAAAACCGCCTTCCGAACAAAACATGGGCTATATGAATACCAAGTGATGCCCTATGGACTGTGTAATGCTCCTGCAGCATTCCAACACTTCATAAATGATGTGTTAAAGGAGTTCATAGATCAAACAGTCATAGTGTACTTAGATGATATATTGGTTTATTCAAACACGGTGGAGGAGCACGAAGAGCAGGTGAAGAAGGTGCTACAAAAGTTACGGGAGAACAAACTATATGTTAAATTGGAGAAATGCGCCTTCAAGGTTTCCTCTGTGGAATTCCTAGGCTTTGTGCTCTCCCCTGAAGGAATCACCATGGATGAAAACAAGATAAGAGCAGTAATGGATTGGGAATCCCCGAAATCGGTGAAGGAGATACAAAGTTTTATCGGTTTTGCCAACTTCTATCGAAGATTCATTCAAGACTTCTCTAAGAAACTGATTCCAATAACCAAGATGTTAAAGAAGGGGGTGAGTTTTGAGTGGTCACAGGAGGCAGAGGAGGCCTTCATGCTATTGAAGAAAGACTTCACATCTGCACCAATTTTGCTTCATCCAGATCCCTCCGAACCATTCTATGTGGAAACAGACGCCTCTAACTTTGCCTTAGGAGGGGTACTATCACAAAGACACAAAACAACAGGGCAATTGCATCCAGTGGCCTTTCGATCACGAAAGTTGACCTCGGCTGAGGTCAATTATACCATAACGGAAAAGGAACTATTGGCAATAAAAGACGCCTTTAAGGATTGGAGGCACTACTTGATGGGCGCCAGACATGTAGTCACTGTCTATACAGATCATCGAAATTTGAAGTTTTTAAAATCTGCTAGAACTTTAACACCCAGGCAATTGCGATGGTCCCTATATTTCGCAGACTATGATTTCATCATCACTTATCGGCCTGGATCACAAAATGGTAAGGCAGATGCCTTATCAAGATTGGGTTCAGAAGAAAATCCAGAGGAGATCACGAGTCAAGAAATAATACCTGCAGAGCGAGTGATTGGTGCGGTTTTAAAAGAATTCTCTGAAAAAGAAAATCAGAATGTAATGACCCCAGAAGAAGTAGCAGAATGGTTAAAAGAAGATTCCAATCGAGAAGTAAAAGAGGGGTTACTGTATCACAAAGGAGCCCTATATCTGCCCACCCTGGAGATGCAACAAAAGGCCTTACAGGAATGTCATGATAATGTATTAGCAGGTCACAAAGGAATATCGAAAACAGAAGATCTGATCCGAAGAAGATTCTGGTGGCCAAATATGATCAAGGATATACATCATTATGTAGCCACATGTGAGACTTGCGCAAGGGGAAAACCGGAGAGACGAGCTCCACAGGGGTATTTGCAGCCTTTGCCTACTCCACCTTACCCATGGCACACAGTCACCTTAGACCTAATTGTAGAATTACCATCTAGTCAAGGTTTTGATACAATACTAGTTTGTGTAGATTCTTTTTCTAAAATGGCACATTTTATACCCTTGAAGGGAATACCCACTGCCAAGACATTAGCTCAAGTATTCAGTCAGAATATAGTTCGAGCTCATGGGATACCCAAAGTTTTAATCTCAGACAGGGGCTCCCAATTTCTTTCCCATTTTTGGAGATCATTTACTGAGAGGTTGAACATCGAATCTAAGTACACCACTAGTTATCACCCAGAAACAGATGGCCAAACTGAGAGAGCAAATCAAGAACTGGAACAATACCTTAGATTATGTCTGTTAGATCAAGAAGGGGAATGGCCCGAATATTTGTGGGCGGCTGAGTTCGCACATAATAATGCAAAAAATGTATCCACAGGCTATTCACCTTTTTATCTGAACACAGGTAGACATACCAACCAATCTTTAAATTTTCAAGAAGCAGATGTCCCAGCAGTTACAGACTTAGTGGAACACATGACTAGGGTACATAGTTCGGCCATTAAAAATTTAACCATAGCTAAGGAGAATTACAAGCATTATGCAGACAAGAAGAGAAGAAAGGAACCAGAGTTACGAGAGGGTGATAAGGTTTGGTTGAACACTAAGAATCTAAGATTAAAAGGAAATAAGAAGTTTCAACCTAGGTTTATCGGCCCATATTCCATTGAGAAAAAGCAGAGTGCCTTGACTTATCGATTGAAGCTACCAACAGGGTTATCTGTTCATCCAGTGTTTCATATTTCCTTATTAAAGAAGGCATCAAATGAGGTGCGCATAAATCAACCACCAAGGCCAATTCAGACCGAACAAGGAGAGGAGTTTGAAGTGAAGCAAGTGTTAGACGCCAAGATTCGGAGAGGACACTTGTATTACCTTCTGGACTGGAAGGGTTTTGGACCCGAAGAGAGATCGTGGGAGTTGTCCACAGATATCATGCTCCAAGATTAATAGACGAGTTTCATAAGAAATTTCCAGACAAACCCAAGCCGAGAGGAGCTACTTTGAGGGAGGGTACTGTCAGGATTACCAACAAGATGCCCAAGTCAAGACTCTCTGTGAGTGTATTAGCTTTAAAGCGTAAGCTGAGACACAGAACCGAGAAAAGAGTCACAGGCAGTTTCCAAGATGGCGGTCCAATTAACCGCGGTAGGAAACTACGTGGCGCGTTCTAGTTCTGCGGCGCAATCATTGTCGAGCAGGTGTCAAGCGCGTACTGAGGCGCACTTCACCTGAACCGTGAGGAGGACAGTACGCACTAGAATTTTCCTCAGCAATTGTAACTTCGAAGGCCTACGCAGTTTTCAGAGATACTTCGGCTTCTAGCAGAGAAGCTTCAGACTACAGTAAGACTGTTCCGTATTCATTCTCCAGCAATGTACTAGCGAGTGCACAGACCAAATTTTCAAGAAGACGCTTGAGCTTAAATGTTTGCTTATTCAATCTAAAAGGAAGTACAAGTATCATAGTGTGAAGAGACAAAGAGTATTGGGCAAGAGCAATATCAGCCAGAAGGAGTATTTGACACGTTAACAATTTAGGA
The DNA here is from genome assembly GCF_964204655.1 of Triturus cristatus. Taxonomy (NCBI): domain Eukaryota; kingdom Metazoa; phylum Chordata; class Amphibia; order Caudata; family Salamandridae; genus Triturus; species Triturus cristatus. The sequence goes on from NC_140595.1 coordinate 721,619,721, forward strand.
CAGCTAGGGCTAAACGCTAGCAGAGAGCTAACCTTAAATAAGAGAAAGAGATGCTAAGTCAGGACAAAGACTAATAAGAAGATTCCAACAACCTTTAGAAAATAAAACAGCTGTATAAAGATCAACTTGGCCTAGGAGGTGAGAAAATAGAACCGGTAGTTATACACATACCAAAGGGACTAGGGGCAATAGTTTGAGAATTAGTATTAATCAAAATAATATCGTTACAGAGAAACCAGGGTCAAGAATCACACAACCCAAAATAAGAAGAGGAGCAAAGTTCACACCACTTCAGGGTAGGTAGAGTTACAGAGGGCAAGTAGTGGGAGGGGTTTTTGGAGGAGTTCAAGCAGTAAAGTAATTAATGCATTTTTTACAGCAATACTAATTACAAGAAGAACCAACAGCAGACGCCTGACGCTGAAGCAAGAAGCAGACGGTGTGAGCAGTCTCTTCTCTGTCCCATTCCCCTTTCCCCCTCTGGGGTTTCAAGCATTGCGCGAACAATGAAATAGCGCTTGTGGGAACACCTAGAAGGGGCATTGGGAGCTAGCGTCCTTCTGCTCCCGTGCAAGTGGAACACAGCCTCTGACACACAACCACACTCAAAAACCACGCTCATGCCACTAACGTCTCCATGCCCCATTCACAAATAAAGGCAATGCCATGTCCCAGGCCACACCAACCACAAACCCGAGACTGGTTGTCCGGGATGCTGGGAGGGTGGGGCTCACACAACACATTGTGCAACTCAGAAGCAGACACCAATGCCCACTGCCCATATGGCCCAGGTACATACCCATGCACCATGCCCAATGCACAGGGACTGGCAAAGTACTGACAAGGCAGCTGACACTTGGCCCTGCTGTAGGCAGCACAAGGCCCTCCTGTGACCACTGTACACTCAAACAACAACTCCACAACCTCAGATACCTAGCACAGGAACTCACACACACTGTCATGCCAGCATGCACCATGAGGGGACAGACACATCACCTGGGAGACCCAATGACAAATCACACTACACCCAACAGCAGGCCCGGTCACACACCCCCCTCACACAAGCACACACCCCCGGGGCAGGCAACGGATTTACCCACTCTCCCAATGGACATGTGACACAACAAGACCAATCCATAGCCAAATTAGCATCTGAGCCAAAAATCTACTGGTCAAACACTCAGGAGCACATACCAATCTGTCCCCCGCAACATACCCATCCCCAAGTGAACATTGAGAGGAATGCTAGGCCCATCCAACCACCTGGAGGAACTGTGACTACTTGAATATGTATGAAACATGGATGTGGCATGAAACAGCATTAACATTGTCTCTCTCTCACACACAGGGCAACGTCATCGCCCTCCCCCCAACAATGGGGGGGAACAATCACAGTCCCAGGCTCAGCGTGAAGATGATCCCACCGGCAGCGACGACTCTCACCACTCCGTGGATGACCCCGACCAACCTGGCCCCTCTGGAGCCCAAGCCCCTGCAGCACCTGCGTCAGGTACATCTGTGCCAACCACCACCCCCATTTCTGCCACATCCCAGGAGACACCCAGGAGCCCTGCTCGCACTGAACAACACAGCCAGTCTGACCAGGAGGGACAAGGTTCTCCGGGCACCCAGGAAGAGGCAGAAGACCCCGCTAATGCCATCCCTCAGGGGTCCCGTAGACCTAATGTGCCCACAACGGCAGGCCAGGCTCGTGTGGGCAGGTGTGGTGGGAGTGGAGGCAGGCGGAGGCAAGAACTTGACCAGCCAGCTGAGGGAACCGGTATGTCGCACATACGCCACATCCTGGACACATACCGGCGTGACACCAGGGGCATCAGCCAGGTAGTGTCGAGCCTCACAGACATCAAGGGGACCCTCGACAAGATGTAGAACCTGCAGGCCGAGCAACATGCCAGTCAACAACAACACCAAGGACGGATGGAGGCAAGACTGGCTGAGCTCCTGGCGGTGCAAACGGACATGAGCCGTTCACTCCGTCGGATCGCCGACAACATGGCCAACCCTCCCTGTGCCACCAGGCGAAGACCACCACCAGCCACAGGGAGGAGGATTTGTCCGACGGAGCATCACAGACATCGTCAAGACCTGCATCTGAGGGTCCCCCCAGGAAGGTGGGTCGTCCACGGAAAAGACCGTGAGAGTCAGCGGACCATCCACATCTCCCAGGTCACCTGGCCTGGCACCTGGCCCTCTGGCGCAACAGCAGCACCTCACCCAATGACATTCTCTGCCACATGGACTTGCTGGTCACAGTCTGACCAATGATGACCAACACTGTGGTCTGGACTCTGATGACTCCAACTGACAAGGATGCCATCTCCCCCTGTGAACTTTGGATTCTATGCACCCGGTAGAGCACCTTAGCACATCTACCAAAAGACTTACCCCACCAAAAATAAATTATTTTTCTTGTCATGAGATGTTGCTGTCATTTGGCATTAGTCCACAACATATGTGTGTGTAAATGTCTAACTATGCCTGAGTGTTGAACTAACTCCACCCATCCATACCCTGGGATCTGAGTCTGGTACAGGACACACATGGGTCACAAGTTATCATTCAATGCAGACATGGAGCACAATACTCACCTGTGATGGCCTCAAGCTGCTGAGGGGGTGCTTGCTAAACTCTGCGGACACACCTATTTGGAAGAGTAACATTAAGGCGTAGAGGTCATGCCTCATTTGGAGGTTCCCGGGGAGGGAGTCCCAGGTATGTGTTCCGAGGTGGGAGAACTATGTCCTGCATGCTGGAGTACGGTGGATCTGAAGAATGGTGGCCAGGTCATGGTTGGATGCACGGATATGGCACTACGGGGTCTCGGACGACAGTGGTACAAGGTTGGTTTTGGGTCAGGGTTGTGGCCTGCCTGCTGAGTGTGGGTGGGGAGTCTGAAGGTCATCCTGCAGCACACAGTGATCCATTGCAGCTATCTCTGCTGGACGGTGATGTGGCTGGGGCGCGGAATGTTGCAGCTGAGGTGTGCAGATGCAGCCTGGATGTGGACAAGTGTCCCGGGAGTTTGGATGTGGCTGCTCCATAGAGGGCAGGGCAGTATTTGACACGGATGTTGTTGTGGACCTGGGGGATGGTGCGTCTTTCCTTGGAGTGGATCTATCTGGGGATCATGTGCATAATGCAGAGGGTGTTGCAGTGTGAGGTACAGATGCTGGTGATTACCATGGCAAATGTGAGCAAGCAATCCATGATGCGCAACATCTTGTGTGCGTGGACACTGGGTGCTTGTGCGGGGCTTCTGCGGGTGGGACTCAAGCAGTTGACCCAGCTGTAAGGGGACAATCCTCAGATGTTGACCTCAGTCCTGTACAAGTCCAGCCTCAGGTGGCTGCTGTTCTGCCATTCATCTATGGATCTCATGCAATCTTGAATATTGGAGCTGGAAATGTGTGCGTCCTTGGTGAGGGTGAGGAGCTCCTGGCTGTCAATGGCATACGAGTTGATGATGAGGTTGTGTGCGCATGTGATGGTGGAGAGGGGGTCCTAGACACATTGTAGATTGACACGCTGAGAGATGATACCTGTGCCATGTGCCTCACGATGACAGCATACTACATGCAGAAGCCTTGAGTCCCACTCCCATGGCCTTGCAGGGGTACAGAGCCGGTGGGGAGTAGGAGGGACATGACCTGGTGGGCGTGACAGGGCCTGGAAGGCATGGCAGCGCTGTGTAGGCAGTCGGAGTTGCACACTCATCATGCAAAGGTGTTGTGTGTGCGCTTAGTGTATGCCTGAGAGCAGGCAGGAGATGTGTGGATGGACCTTGCTTGGAGGGTGGCTGCAACATCAGACTGTAGTGTGATGTGGGTCATGCAAGGACCTGAGGATCGTGCAATGTGCATGTTGCATGTGCAGACGGTCCAGCCTTTGGCACCGCGTGGCCGCAACTGTGGTACAGGCAAGCTGATGACAGCCAAATGAATGGGTTGAGGGAGGAAGGGAGGAGCATCTTTGATGTGTGTGTGTTGCCAAATCTGGAAACTACGTGTGCCCTTGCTGCAGTGGCTGCAACAGCAGGCGGCATGTCCTGGGAACTATGCCACAATATCCACACAAAGACTAGGATGTCAGTAAGGACTACTGCAACAGGTGTATGTCAAGGAAGGAGTTATCGGTTTTCAATGGCACACCCAGAGACAAAGGATGCACAATCACCAAAGATGACTGACACCGGATAATGAAACTGAAGGCCGAGCTGCGCACAGGAAACACACCCCAGAAGGTGTTGACGGCCCGTTGTGGGGACCAACATGCCAAAACACATACACAGCCATGGACATCATGCACAATAGAGAATCAAATACATGAAGAACAGCATTCAGGTTGCTAATCTACATATAGACTCATATGCACAATCCTTGACAACCATGCCAGAGATGCCGCATGCACAGTGGCAAGAGACCTGGATTGACAGAGATGAGGCATCTTGGAGGCTGAGGAACACCTTTATTACGCAGGCTCACACCTATGCAAATGTATCAATATTAACAGACTCACAGGTCTATTGGATTAACATGTGGGACCTACACTGGACACCCCCTTTGCACCACAGATGCTGTAAATCCATTGTACTGGCACACAAGTGAAGGGGGTGAGCCAAAAATCCCCTGCTGCACACGGAGAGGCTGCAATTCCCCATTGAGCCTCTTATGGGGATGTCCTGCAATATGTCCACCCGTAGCCTCCCGTATGTTTCCGAGGGAAGTTGTACACACATTGATGCCTTCATCAAAATCCACAATCCCATAACAGATGACTGTCACGAAGTGTGACTATCAATTCATGTGAGTCATGCTACATGTCATGTGCCCCATGGTGAGTTCACATGTATGCATAGTAACAAAACCTGCACAGGAGCAGTGCCCACACATTCCAAACAACTACCACACCCAAAATGCCTTGCTGCAATCCTTACCCAAAGGAGACTTTTCACCATGTCCGTGCATGTAACGCTGATTCAGCACACATTGCAATACTCATGAGGAATAGCAGGAGCACAATGATGCCACGAGCAGACAGCATGCGCAACTACCTGGGGATGAGAGACACACAAGAAGTCAGGAAAAACATAGTCATCCGCATGCATGGTCATGTACGCTACATGACTAAGGTTGACACCATGCTAGTTGAAAATTTAGTGTGTCAATTGAAATGTGTGGAATGACATCAGCACTCGAGTGACACATCAGAACACACCTCAAAGTCACTTAGCATACAGTCAGCTGGACACACACATTGCAACACATGCCACACAAGGCTCCAAGCATGCACACTCAGACCCAGGGACTCACCATTATGAGAAGAAGTTGCCTATGAGCTGACTCCGGATGTCCTCCTCCTCCTCCTCCTCCTCCTCCTCCTCCTCACTTGCCTCGTGACCAAGGGCGTCATCCTCCTCGGGTGGATGTTCCTGCTCATCGGGATCCAGGATGACTGGTACAGCTTTCTCCACTGCCATGTTGTGCAGCATGCAGCACACGAGGAAGATTTTGCAGACCTTCACCGGTGCATATGGGAGGGACCCGCCTGTATTGTGGAGGCAACGGAATCGGCTCTTCAGGAGGCCAAACATCCTCTCAATCACTCGCCTGGTCTGCCCATGGGCGTTGTTGTAACGGTGATCTGCAGCTGTTCTGGGGTTGTGGAGAGGCGTCACCAGCCATGGCATGTTGGGATAGCCAGAGTCCCCTACCTGGAAACATCATGTAAAGAAGTGGGTCAGGAGATGCTGTCACATACTGAGACACCGCTAAATACTGGACAAACAGAGTCTACCCACCAACAAGACATGCTCGTTCGTTGTGCAGCCGCAGCATCATTTCTGGCACCCTGCTACGCCTCATGATGTAGGCCTTGTGTGCTGACCCTGGAAAACGTATTTGAAAAGAAACAAGGGCACCCAGAAGGTAATCAAGGACCTTGGGTAATAGTAATTTATACAAAACAATGGTCCTTAGAACTTTCAAAGTAAGGGTGGAATAAATATAGTCCAGAATCGATACTATATTAGGGATGTCCAGCCTGACAATCCGTTTTAATTCTTCAATGAATTATAACATATAAGACAACATACTAATTGTGGGACACAATCCTGTATCCACTAGAGAGAAATGACATCAAAAAACAAATACAAACACATGAACAAAAGGCAATTACTCACAAAACTTTATAGGAAAAGTACAGAAAGGAATACTCTACTTCGGTACGAAAGCCACCACCCTCGAGCCCTAAGAGACTCCCTACCATACTCCCAATTTCTGCGTATCAGACGCAATTGTTTTTCTAAGGAAGATTACTTCCTCGAAGCATCCACCCTTACCAATAAACTCAGAGCACGTGGCTACCCGAAAAGACTAGTGCGGAACGCACAAAAACGAGCTTGGTATTGCCCGACAATCAGCTATGGTGAATTGAAACGTACCGGTGGCAAAGAAATGTAGGGCTGACATCACCTTCATCTTGGGGGTCAGCACAGTCGGATAACTGTGTCGCGGTTGGAGGTGTGGTGCCAGCCTGTTTGTCAGGTCCTCAATTGACTGTTGGGGGAATCTGTAGCGGCGTATGCAGTCACGTTCCCTCATGGCACCCAAGTCTGGCATTGGTTGGGGGAGAGGCGGTGCCCTGCAGAAATTTGGAAGGAATAACGAAGATTGAGTACATTACTAAACCATTGTCAATGCACTGAGCACATGTTCAACAGCTAATACACATATGCTATATACAGAGTCTGTACTGTGCAATACAACCTGCACACGTATGCCAGCAAGGTGATACTCCTACCAAGACCCAGCTACAAACGTGGATTGTCAAGGTCTACATGACATGCCATGAAAGTAGCTGTGGGCCAGTGTGAGTGAACAGCCAGAGAAATTACAGGAGTGACATACATCCACATATGTGCATTTGAAGGATGTCATCTCATACAGACAGCTGGCGGCAAGCTAGACGCACAGGTCACATGTCATGGAAAAAGGACAGACCACACACCTTGCCATGAAGGGGTACATGTCAAAAATGATCACACAGACATTGAGACTACGCAGATATGTCCTAAGCTCGCAAGTCCCTGTTCGATGCATACAGACACACGTTACGTGTTATTCCACATGTGTCCTGGTGTGCGTAATAGTGTGACATGGGCATCTACACACAGACACATGTTGGATGCAGCTACAGCAGATGCCGTTGACGGAACACCAACAGCAAGATCATGGTAACGCATGACACATACATGACATAGTCACATCGTGGCACGCTGGTAGTGAGATGTCAGGTGTCATCATCCATGTACCTGGCATCAGGGGACAGTTGCGGGTGTTGGTGACTGTGCCATGCCAGTGATGCAGTGCTTGACAAGTTTGAACTACATGCACACATGTAAAAGGTGTGAAGGGGAAGTGCACCACATAGTGCCCCATCACACATGACATGTGTACACAGGTCATGACACAACTATTGGGTTAAAACATGAGGAGACATGTGCCACATCACTGCCTGACACACCTAGGCCATACACATGAAGGACTGCACTGACAATGACTTGATGTCCATCCTTGTGCGAGTCTGACACCTCCATTCCTTTCCTGTGCGCCTCCTATCACCAGTGTAAGCTGTGAAACGCACCGTACACATGCTCTGAGGGCGTGTGTACGGTCGTATCACTATATGGGGTTTGGGTAGGAGTAAGCGTGTGTGTACGGACCGTACACACGTACGTGTACACACTGGTCCTATCCCTATGGGAGTGTTGCCGTAGGCGTACGCCATAGAGATACGGCCCGTACACGCGTGTGTAGGGGCCGTATCCCTATGGGAGTGTTGCCGTAGGGGTACGCCATAGTGCTACGGGCCGTACCCGCATGTGTAGGGGCCGTAGCACTATGGGAGTGTTGCCGTAGGTGTACGCCATAGTGCTACGGGCCGTACACACGCGGGTATGGGTCGTAGCACTATGGCATACGCCTACGCCAACACTACCATAGTGCTACGGGCCGTACACACGCTGGTACGGCCCGTAGCACTATGGTAGTGTTGCCGTAGGCGTACGCCATAGATATACGGGCCGTATACGCGTGTGTAGGGGCCGTATCACTATGGGAGTGTTGCCGTAGGCGTACGCCATAGAGATACGGGCCGTTCACGCGTGTATAGGGGCCGTATCACTATGGGAGTGTTGCCGTAGGCATACGCCATAGAGATACGGGCTGTACACGCGTGTGTATGGGCCGTATCACTATGGGAGTGTTGCCGTAGGCATACGCCATAGTGCTGCGGGCCGTACACACGTGGGTATGGGCCGTAGCACTATGGCGTACGCCTACGGCAACACTCCCATAGTGATACGGCCCCTACACACGCATGTACGGCCCGTATCTCTATGGCGTACGCCTACGGCAACACTACCATAGTGCTACGGGCCGTACACACGCGGGTACGGCCCATATCTCTAAGGCGTACGCCTACGGCAACACTCCCATAGTGATACGGCCCCTACACACGCGTGTACGGCCCGTATCTCTATGGCATACGCCTACAGCAACACTCCCATAGTGATACGGCCCCTACACACGCGTGTACGGCCCGTATCTCTATGGCGTACGCCTACGGCAACACTACCATAGTGCTACGGCCCCTACACATGCGGGTACGGCCCGTAGCACTAGAGTAGTGGTGCCCTAGGGGTACGTGTGAAACGCACCGTACCTGTGTGGGGATTTGAAAATTACAATGGGGACACATAAGGGACAAGTATTAGGGCCTACATGCATGCTGGTTGTCATGGATACCCAGTTTAAAAATCAAATTTTCTATCATGTGGCCTGGAAAAAGCAGTTGGCCACATTATACGTTGTTGCAAAGTGGTTGTTGACTTGACATGATGCTGCTAATTGGAAAAAATGCTAATGCTGTCACTGGTGTATGTTTAAAGGGATTGGAGGAAACGTAGGATGCAAATGAGTTTGACCAATCACTCTGTACTCCTGTTAATGAAATAGCCCAGCAAGGCAGATATAAGTCAGCCAGAACCCATGAGAGGGCACTTGCCTGCACAACCTTTGATTCAACACCACTGCTGCTGTTTGGCTTCCTCTGGCACCATGTCAAGGACTGTGGAGAGGGCCCAGCCTTTCACCCAGGAGGAGAATAAGGCGTTGCTGGACGTCATCCTCCCACAGTTCCCCAGCCTGTATGGTAGACCAGGGGAGCAGGTGAGTGCTGACTCCGCTACCTTTGACTGTGCCCCTTCTTTTTGTGACTGGCACTTCTGGCATTGTGTCCAGGTGTGACAGACATGCAATGTTGTTTAGAGTGGGTCCCGGGGGGGGGGGGGGGAATGGCTCATGTCTGTCATGCAGAGCATGATGTGGTTCATGTGTGCACTCCTCACTTGCATTGTGCTTACTGTGACATTCACTGCATGCTGCATGGCACATTCAGCATAGCTAATCCTCTTGGCCCTTCTTGTTCTATAGTCCTGAGGTGATTCAGTGTTCCCCCCCGTGTGACAGGTGACTGTATCCACAGATGTGTGTGAGTTGAGTGGAGCTGTGGTGAGAGTGTCAAAATGATCTGGACATTGATGTGTGTGAATGTTCCTTGTCATGTGGGTGAGTGTCTATGTGGAGTGTTGCACCACAGCTGCATGGAGGAGGCAACAGCTCTACCCATCTGATGTGAGAAGTGATCCGTGCTGTGTGTCTGAAGTGCTGAGCTAGCCCCACGCCTGTGACACTCCCCAGGCAAGTGGCACATGTGCAGAGTGAGGTTTGTATCGCCTGTTGCCACTGGCAGGTGAATGATCTGTGCCTGTGTAGTCTGCTGATGTTGGGTCAGTGGCCTGGGGCATGTGACTGCTTGGAGGTGCTGGCCATCAGGTTTGTGTTGCTTGTGATTTACAGTGTTTGCCATGATCAGGGAGTGTGTTGCAACCCCCATGCCACCTGTGTACTTCCAATGCCATGTAGTGCATTGGGCCTTACACAGAGGCGAATGTCCCTATGACAAAGGTGCCATTATTTTGCAGCATACTATGCCCTGTTCAACAAATCAAAGATGTTCTAATGTGTGTCTCTGTGACATGGAGCAGGTGTAGTGATCTATTCTCACTTTGGCATCCTCACAGGTAACCGCCTACGAGAAGGGGAGGATATGGAAGCGGGCCGTCAGGGCCGTGATCTCCGTGGAGGGTCGCAGTCGGCGCCTGGCACAGGTGAGGAAACGCTGGCAGGACATCCGGTGCTGGACCAGGAGGATCGCCCGGGTCCTGCTGGGGGACTCACCAGAAGGTAAGAACCGCGGGCGCCGGCGCCTGACCCACCAAATGAAGCGTGTCCTGGCGGTGGTCTTCCCTAACATGGATAGGCGGTTTCAGGCGAAGCAGCAGCAGCAAGGGGGTAGGTACATGTGTGTTTGTTGTGTGTCACCAGCTTTTGGAAGTGCTCAGTCGCATGGATACACTGCCAGGGTTAATATGTGCATTGCATATTCTGTTCCCCAAAGTCATCCGCTGCTGTTCTTCCTCCTTTCCCCTCCTTGACATGTGTTCCCTGGTCTGTGTGTAATCACTATTGCACATAGTCATCTAGGCTGGCAGTTAATCCTAGTGCACATTGCTGTCTGCATCATGTGGGGGTGGGGTCGGAGACATGTGTTGTTACCTTGCCTGTGCCCTGTCCTGTTCAGTCATTTGGGGGTCCATATCAGTTGGCACTGATGCTGAGTCTCAACATAGGAGTGTGAGGTTTCAAAAGAACAGACTTGCAGCATGCATTACCAATGTTGTGGCCTCAGACATGATGTGCATGAGTGGGAGATATGCATAGTGCCGGGACGGTAGCTCATGTTACAGTCAGATCATTCCAGGACCATGGAGCAGTGTGCCCACTACAGTACCCTAAGACACCCTTGCCTCGGTATCATGTGTGTCATCCCACACTGTGCCCATTCTCTGTGTGTTCAGCATAGTTTTGCCTCTGTGGCATTGTTCCCTGGCCTCATTTGTATTTATCTAAAGTGTGCTACATGTGCCCATTGTACAGGCTGACCCCATTTTGCTTGTGCATCCTCACACTGGCAAGTGCCTGTGTGTCTATGTACAACAATCTGTTGAGGTTTTTTGTCACAAATATGTGTTGGCAGCCTCACGAGGTGATGTGAGTACATTTAGGATTTCCTGATGCACTTTTTAGTAAACCCAGATTGAGAGGTGTAACTTCTTGAACTGTCTCAATCACATTGTCTCAGGTATGGGGTGTTTGTACGGGCAAGGACTACATGTCCAAACCTTATGTCTCCTTGCCAGGTCTGACCAGTGTGTGATGATTGTCTGGGCAGGCACTCAACGTGCAGTGACCCAGGCATGTTGTGCAGGGTGTCATGTTTGTGCTTTGCAGCATGTGTCACAAGTTAAAAGACATGTTTCCTGCTCATCCATTATTGGCACCGGTGTGTGCTCCAGATGCTATGTGGTTTGGTCTGGGTGTGCTGACATCTGTGTGGACATTCTTCGTTCCTATCAGGGTGTCTCCTCAGTGCAGGTGCTCCTTATTCCAACACTATTTCAGGGCCATTGGCTAATGCATTGTCCTGTGTCTGGACATGGGTGCCAATCCACATGACAGGTAGTGTGTCAGATGTGTTGCCAACTGTGTCATCATGGTACGGATGGCCATGTGACAGGTGGCATGTTTTAAGTTGTTATTCAAGGAGTCATGTGCCCTGGCACTCACTACACTTGTCAACATGTCCCAATAGTTTTTATGCTTCACTTAGATTTTTGTGAAGGACAATGATGTGCTTGCATGACAGATGTCTCCCAAGGGAGTGCACAAGTACCACTTTTACACTTTTGTGGAACACGCTGGCACAATTAGAACATGGGCACATTTCTGTCCAAATTTTGTTTAGGAATTATACATATCCATGTTCCCACCGTGTGTTAGCATTTGGGTTAGTCCTTGGTTGTTGCTGATGCCTACTTACCGGTGTCAAGTCATCCCGACCACCGTGGTGCCATGTATATGTACTTCCTGATACCACATTTCTTCTTCACATTGGCTTCTTGGCATTAGGCAGGCAGCTCATACAATGACTGTGTAAATGTAGTTTTGTGTGCACCTCCTTGTGTGACTTCTGATATTCATGCACATGTGTGTTCTGTTCCACAAGTGGGACATTCACACATTCCAAATATGTCAATTGTGTAAAGTTTTGTGCTTCCCAATGGATCAGATAGAATTACTTTTGGTTTTCTAAAGTACTCACAGGTCTATGAGTGTGGGGACCCCTTCAGCATTTGCGTCTGTTAGTTGGCATTGGGTGCACCAATACTATTTCGTTCACAGTGACCAGGAGGTGGCATGCCGTCATGGTCTGCTTGTGCTCCACTGTTCACAGACACTAGCTTCTCTGTATAATTGGATATCCAGTTATTTGCTGTGGTGTCCTGATTTTCATTATTTCAGGGGGCATGTTGGGTGAACCAACTGGGGAGTGCAGGGCTTACATATGTGCTGGGTATTCTAGATGTTCCTCATGATGCTTTTCATGATATGCACTGTGACCTATTTAGTTTGGACTCATGTGTCAGATGTACACAGGTGACTGATTATTTCCTGTCTCTTCACCTTGCCCACAGCATCATCAGGGGACACCGAGGGAGACACCTGCACGGACGTGGAGGAGGGATCCAGCACCAGTGCCACCACTCCTGGCGAGTCGGCAGCATCAAGTGGCACGGAGGGCGAGGGGAGTGCGGGGGAGGACCTGGGTAGTAACACCACCGACTACGACGCAGACGAGTCCGAGGCTGAACTCCCTGAGGGGGCGGAGGCTGCTCCAACAGCTGGCAGCAGTACTACAACTGTCACCGCCCCCTCCATTCCCATCACCACCCTCCCAGTTGCTCCGGTCCCTTCTGTCCGTGTAGGACAACAACGTGTCTCCTTCGTGCCAGGCACCGCACCCCCTGCCCCTGACTCCCCTGCTGCCCTCACTGCCGAGTCTGTGGACATTCAGCGGCAGTTGCAGGTTGGGCAGACATCGATCCTGCCTGTCCTCCATGGCCACACCAGACTGCTGACACAGATGGTGTCGTACATGGAGGGCATGTCATCAGCGATGTCTGACCAACGGATGTTGCTGAGGTCCATGGACTCGTCACTGACGGCAGCAGTGAGTGTCCTGCAGCGCTTGCTCCCCCCACCTACCCCTGGGCCATCCACACTTCCCACTCACATTCCTGTCCCAAGCACACACACACCTTCCCAGGCAGGCACCACACCAGACACAGGCAGCACACCAACAAGGAAGGGCAAGCGCACACCTCCTGTCACGCACACTCAGGGGGAAGAAGGCACACCCACTGGGTCTAGGGCACACAGGCAGACACGCAGCCACAGTCGGAGTCCGCATGCCTCACTCCTCAGTCCCTCCAATGTCACTCCCCTCGGCTCCCCTGCCCCACAGTCTGAGAATGAGACCTACTTGGCTGTGCTGGGCCTCAGCCCCACTGTTTCACCAGTGCGCAAACGGGCAAGGCACTCCACGGGTAGGGGAGTTGAGTCCCCCCCCTGTCCACCACCTCCCCCAGTAGCGCTGCAACCAATCCCTGCGACCCCCCCCCCCCCTCCTTGGGGCCTGTGGTTCCTTCGGGTGCAGGGGAGATGCTAGGAGAGCTTGCGGACGTGTGCAGCGCAATACGGACCTCCACCTTTGGCGCTGCCCCACCCCCTGTGGTGGAGTCGTCCGTCCCTGCACCCCCAACACCTGCCCTACCCCCTCCTGTCCCTGCGGTGCCTGGTCCTTCCCCACATGATGCCCCCACCCCAGTCGATCAACCAGAGGTTTCAAATGTGCAGGCAAGCTAGGGGAGACGCGTGGCCATGTGTCCCCCCCAGGACTTCCTATCTGGACTGGCCTATGGCCTTTGTAAATAGTGTCCTTTTCTACTTTTTGTTTTCATGCTGAATAAAGCATTTTGTTTTTCCTTTGCACACGATTGCTTTTCAGGTATTGATGTTGGTGCTTATGCTCCATGAGTTGGGGTGGTGATCATGTGTTGGGTATCAGGGAAATGTAGTAGTCTGCTGCTCATGGGGGGGACCCTGGTATCTGCGTGCCATCACAAGTTCTCTGCAAAGATTATTTGGTCGTGTATGCTCTTTGTGTTTGGAGACATTGTCCCAAGGAGTTTTCCTTCCTCTGTGGCACCTCACAACTTCCCTGCAGGGAGTTGCACCATTGTTGTGCTGACCTGTGTCTACATTCCCTTGGTGGCTGATGGATCCCTTCAACTATGTCCATGCCTGCTCAGCAATGTCTCCGCCTGCATCGTCTGTGCCATCCTTGCTAGTCACTGTACTTGTGTATTGAGTATGTTGAAATGCCTCCATGGGGAAATGGTCCCTTTTCCGCACTATGCATGTGTGTACTCCCAGCCTAGCACACATATGGTACTTGTTCTGCAGGGTATTTGGTCACCTGACTGACAATTGTGGGCATTGTATCTGTAGAAAGTCCACCCTATTCCTTCCATGGGAGACAACAACTTGGTGGCTGTGCCAGCACCTGTACATTCCTATCAGTCCTGGAATGTGCGTGACAGTGTGTGTTCCCTTTGGCTCTCTTAGTTTAGTAGGCTTTCACATAACTATACAGTCTTGTGACATGATCTCAGTGTGTGTATTGTGCTGCATCCGCCAGGGGTGGGTATGCATGTGTCATTTGTCATCGCACCCACATGTGGTGTGTCATGCAGTGGGGGAATGACATCCATCCTCATGGGAGTGGGACACTGCTGTCAGTGATGTGTTGATATGGCACTCTCAACATAGTCGCACATTGGGGATGCGTTCATGGACCCATGGAGTTGTGGTCATCTGAGGATGATGCACCCACCCCTCATATGTCAGGCCACTGCTGGGAATCCTCTGCACCCACCCCCATGTCTCTGTCCACTGCTGGGAGTCCTCTGCGCCCACCCCTCATATGTCAGGCCACTGCTGGGAATCCTCTGCACCCACCCCCATGTCTCTGTCCACTGCTGGGAGTCCTCTGCACCCTCCCCCATGTCTCTGTCCACTGCTGGGAGTCCTCTGCGCCCACCCCTCATATGTCAGGCCACTGCTGGGAATCCTCTGCACCCACCCCCATGTCTCTGTCCACTGCTGGGAGTCATCTGCACCCTCTCCCATGTCTCTGTCCACTGCTGGGAGTCCTCTGCGCCCACCCCTCATATGTCAGGCCACTGCTGGGAATCCTCTGCACCCACCCCCATGTCTCTGTCCACTGCTGGGAGTCATCTGCACCCTCTCCCATGTCTCTGTCCACTGCTGGGAGTCCTCTGCGCCCACCCCTCATATGTCAGGCCACTGCTGGGAATCCTCTGCACCCACCCCCATGTCTCTGTCCACTGCTAGGAGTCCTGGGCACCCACGCCCATGTCTCTGTCCACTGTTGGTATTCCTCTGCACCCACCCCCATGTCTCTGTCCACTGCTGGGAGTCCTGGGCACCCACCCCCATGTCTCTGTCCACTGCTGGGAGTCCTCTGCGCCCATCCCTCATATGTCAGGCCACTGCTGGGAATCCTCTGCACCCACCCCCATGTCTCTGTCCACTGCTGGGAGTCCTCTGCACCCTCCCCCATATCTCTGTCCACTGCTGGGAGTCCTCTGCGCCCACCCCTCATATGTCAGGCCACTGCTGGGAATCCTCTGCACCCACCCCCATGTCTCTGTCCACTGCTGGGAGTCCTGGGCACCCACCCCCATGTCTCTGTCCACTGCTGGGAATCCTCTGCACCCACCCCCATGTCTCTGTCCACTGCTGGGAGTCCTCTGCACCCTCCCCCATGTCTCTGTCCACTGCTGGGAGTCCTGGGCACCCACCCCATGTCTCTGTCCACTGCTGGGCGTCCTGGGCACCCACCCCCATGTCTCTGTCCACTGCTGGTATTCCTCTGCACCCACCCCTCATATGTCAGGCCACTGCTGGGAATCCTCTGCACCCACCCCCATGTCTCTGTCCACTGCTGGGAGTCCTCTGCACCCTCCCCCATGTCTCTGTCCACTGCTGGGAGTCCTGGGCACCCACCCCATGTCTCTGTCCACTGCTGGGCGTCCTGGGCACCCACCCCCATGTCTCTGTCCACTGCTGGGAGTCCTCTATGCCCACCCCTCATATGTCAGGCCACTGCTGGGAATCCTCTGCACCCACCCCCATGTCTCTGTCCACTGCTGGGAGTCCTCTGCACCCTCCCCCATGTCTCTGTCCACTGCTGGGAGTCCTCTGCGCCCACCCCTCATATGTCAGGCCACTGCTGGGAATCCTCTGCACCCACCCCCATGTCTCTCTCCACTGCTGGGAGTCCTCTGCACCCTCCCCCATATCTCTGTCCACTGCTGGGAGTCATCTGCGCCCACCCCTCATATGTCAGGCCACTGCTGGGAATCCTCTGCACCCACCCCCATGTCTCTGTCCACTGCTAGGAGTCCTGGGCACCCACGCCCATGTCTCTGTCCACTGTTGGTATTCCTCTGCACCCACCCCCATGTCTCTGTCCACTGCTTGGAGTCCTGGGCACCCACCCCCATGTCTCTGTCCACTGCTGGGAGTCCTCTGCGCCCATCCCTCATATGTCAGGCCACTGCTGGGAATCCTCTGCACCCACCCCCATGTCTCTGTCCACTGCTGGGAGTCCTCTGCACCCTCCCCCATGTCTCTGTCCACTGCTGGGAGTCCTCTGCGCCCACCCCTCATATGTCAGGCCACTGCTGGGAATCCTCTGCACCCACCCCCATGTCTCTGTCCACTGCTGGGAGTCCTGGGCACCCACCCCCATGTCTCTGTCCACTGCTGGGAATCCTCTGCACCCACCCCCATGTCTCTGCCCACTGCTGGGAGTCCTCTGCACCCTCCCCCATGTCTCTGTCCACTGCTGGGAGTCCTGGGCACCCACCCCCATGTCTCTGTCCACTGCTGGGAGTCCTGGGCACCCACCCCCATGTCTCTGTCCACAGCTGGTATTCCTCTGCGCCCACCCCTCATATGTCAGGCCACTGCTGGGAATCCTCTGCACCCACCCCCATGTCTCTGTCCACTGCTGGGAGTCCTCTGCACCCTCCCCCATGTCCCTGTCCACTGCTGGGAGTCCTGGGTACCCACCCCCATGTCTCTGTCCACTGCTGGGAGTCCTGGGCACCCACCCCCATGTCTCTGTCCACTGCTGGGAGTCCTCTGCGCCCACCCCTCATATGTCAGGCCACTGGTGGGAATCCTCTGCACCCACTCCCATGTCTCTGTCCACTGCTGGGAGTCCTCTGCACCCTCCCCCATGTCTCTGTCCACTGCTGGGAGTCCTCTGCGCCCACCCCTCATATGTCAGGCCACTGCTGGGAATCCTCTGCACCCACCCCCATGTCTCTGTCCACTGCTGGAAGTCCTGGGCACCCACCCCCATGTCTCTGTCCACTGCTGGGATTCCTCTGCACCCACCCCCATGTCTCTGTTCACTGCTGGGAATCCTCTGCACCCACCCCCATGTCTCTGTCCACTGCTGGGTGTCCTCTGCACCCTCCCCCATGTCTCTGTCCACTGCTGGGAGTCCTGGGCACCCACCCCCATGTCTCTGTCCACTGCTGGTATTCATCTGCACCCACCCCTCATATGTCAGGCCACTGCTGGGAATCCTCTGCACCCATCCCCATGTCTCTGTCCACTGCTGGGAGTCCTTTGCAGCCACCAACCCACCCACCCACCCCCTTGGTGCAGTACACTGCTGTTCTGTGCATACACACACACCAACATACTGCTTATATGCTGCACCAAGCCCTATGCCAACATTCGTGGCGTGTGTACGCCTTGTATCCATTCTGTACTGGTGCCGCAGGGGTACGGGTGGGACGGAGCCTAACCCCGCATTCATAGGGTGTACGGGCCATACCCACGCTCTGAGGGCGTGGGTATGGCACGTACCCCTCCATCACCACAACAATGGTGGAACGGGCCGTACCCACGCCCCCACAGCGTGGGTACGGCCCGTACCACCATTGGAGTGGTAATGGAGGGGTACGCGCCGTACCCACACCCTGAGGGCGTGGGTACGGCGCGTATCCCTCCATCACCACAACAATGGTAGTACGGGCCGTACCCACGCTCTGAGGGCGTGGGTACGGCGCGTACCCCTCCTTCAACACTCCAATGGTGGTACGAGCCGCACCCATGCTCTGAGGGCGTGGGTACGGCGCGTACCCCTCCATCACCACAACAATGGTGGTACGGGCCGTACCCACGCTCTGAGGGTGTGGGTACGCCGCGTACCCCTCCATCAACACTCCAATGGTGGTACGGGCCGTACCCACGCTCTGAGGGCGTGGGTACGGCACGTACCCCTCCATCAGCACGACAATGGTGGTACGGGCCGTACCCACGCCCCCACAGCGTGGGTACGGCCCGTACCACCATTGGAGTGGTAATGGAGGGGTACGTGCCGTACCCATGCTCTGAGGGCGTGGGTATGGCGCGTACCCCTCCGTCACCACAACAATGGTGGTACGGGCCGTACCCACGCTCTGAGGGTGTGGGTACGGCGCGTACCCCTCCATCACCACAACAATGGTGGTACGGGCCGTACCCACGCCCCCACAGCGTGGGTACGGGCCGTACCACCATTGTCATGGTGACGGGTACGCGTCCACGTCCACTTCCGTTGTGACGGTACGTAGGGAGTGGTGGACACGCCCCCCCGAAGTGACCAGACCCAGGAGGTAATGTATGTACAGGACATGTTTCCAATTTTACTTGGGTGGGGTTATGTTTCCTGCCCCTGCCCCCTTCCTTTGCCCCTGGGTGTTGTTCTGACCTTCTGCGGCGTCTGCGTGGGTTTCCGTGTACCAGGTCGTAGGCTAGGAGGGCCGGGATGACACGTAGGATGGGGTCCATGGCTGTCCGTCGCGTACCGCTGCTCCTTCTTCGCTTCGTCCTCAATTTTGCGGCAGTTTTTGGCTGCCGTAAAAAATGGTCCGTGCGGAGTGACGTAGGCACGAATCGTACTTGCTGGTCCATCAAACGCTGCCTGACTCCGTCCGGACGTCACGTACGCGATGTCCCAGATCGGAATTGTGGGTGTTTTTTCGCCGCACGTACTTTTGTACGATTCGTATGGAAATGGTATTTCTGTACGAATCGTACTTGCTGCTTTGTAAGATGGAATTCCTGGGTACGAGTCGTATGGAGAATACGCTCCGTACGACCATTCGTACCTGGGTTTTCCAGGATCGGAATCGGCACCTTTGTGTAACACTTTTGACTTCAACAAAGGTATGGAGTGTTTTCAATGCGCAAACTGCCATTTCTCATGTAGGCTGAACACCCTACCTATGCTTAGCACTTCTACTTAAAAGCAAACATCTCCTTCCTAAAATTACTTGTGTCCTGATTAACACTTGTTCGGGAATTAAACATACATATGAATTCTTCAAATATCCTGTCTCACAAAGACATGGGCTGTGGAGGCAGTATCCATCCCTGACTTAGCAGCATCGATTCCAGCTGGTTGTACCATCTCTAGACTAGATCGTGCCTCAAAACGTTGGGGATGTTCAGTGGTAGTTCACCATGAGCACCTGGAGATTCTGTGTGAGGCAATCACATGATTAGATTGTGATGCCCTCATTATTAAACGCATAACCACCAATAATCACGCCTTTAATGGACTCTTAATCTATAAGCCTCTGGGTCCACAAGCTAATTTTCTAGCATCAGTCGATGGTTTTCTTGAATCATGCTAGCAATTTCCAAACTTTACCATTTTAGGTGATTTTAATCTCACGTCTGCCGATACGGGTGAAAATTATAGAAATACATCTCAATACTGAACTGTCAATCTTTTCAGATAAAAATTAAGTATTTGGATGACACACAATATGGTTTCAGGAAAAAACATGGTACAGAATCAACTTTGATAGTTGCCACAGAGGAGATTATATCGATCATGGACAAAGGAGGGAAGGCTGCAGTGATCCTTTTGGATCTATCTGCAGTATTCGACACTGTGAGTCACAATGTGCTTGTAGTTTGTTTAGACAACATTGGTATTGGAGGGTCCGCTCTCGAACTGCTGCTCTCCTTTCTCACAAATAGAGAACAGTCAGTCTCCCTTGGAGAGTATACATCGAGATTCTTTTCATTGCCATGTGGCATTCCACAAGGGTCCTCTTTGAGTCCCACTCTCTTCAATGTTTATGTTGTTCCCCTGGCTGGCTGATTCGCTCTTTCAGTTTTTGGACAGTTTTCTATGCAGACGACACACAAACTGTGGTATCAATCTCAAGAGATGTTGATAACGTTTCCATACGCTTCAACAGTTGCATGAGTGAAGTAGTTAGATGGTTGGGCGATAATTGCCTTAAATTTAATTCAGAAAAAAACGGAGGTCTTCCGGTTTGGGAAAGAGACCTCTTTCTGGAACATGTCCTGGTGGCCCCAACATCTTGCCCCCTTTCCCTCTCCATGTCATAAAGTTAGGAACCTAGGAGTAATCTTTGATGCAAATCTCACATTCTCAGATCACATAAAAAAGCTTACTTCCGCTTGCTTTTTTCTGTTAAGAACTCTGAGAAAGATTCTTCCGTTCATCTTGTTCGAACTACAGAAAATGGTAATCATTGCCCTGGTGCTTTCAGCCATGGCCCGAGCAGGTAAGAGCGGTGGGGCTGGGTTGGGATGGGGGTTAGTTTATTTATTTACTTTCCTCCCATGGTCGTCTGTTGAATCGCCCCCACCCCCAACCCGGCCCCACCGTCCCACTGCTGTTACCTGCATGGGCGACGGCTGGGTGTTTTCCAGCTTAGATCACCGTAATGCCCTTTACATGGGTCTCCGACAACTGTACCTGTACAAACTGCAAATACTAACGAATGCAGCAACTCATCTTCTAATGAGAACTCCAAAGTTCAAGTCAGTCTCTCATGCATTGGTTGAGCTACACTGGCTTTGTGTCTCAGAAAGCGAGTAGCCTTCAAGGCACTGTGTTCAGCTCAGAAATCTCTTCACAATATAGTCCCTGGGTACCTTAGGAAGGAATTCAAAAGGTGCATACGTACCTAGGAGAGCTCTCCAGTCAGCTGCTTCCAGAACAGTAATAATTCCCAAAATAAACAAATCATCTTGGGGCGGCAGAAGCTTTGTTTCTTCCACTTGTAAACTCTGGAACAAACTGCTTTGTTTCAGTGCTCCGTTTATCATCTCTTTGTGTTTGCTTTGTTCGGACTAAGTTGCAGGGTATGCCCAAGCGTGGGTCCCTTGCTCACTTTACCACTGGACTCAAACTAGCCTGGCTGATTCGGGGTGATAACCCGAAACCAGTCGCAGGATGCTTGTTTCTGGTCCAGGGAAGAACTGGCCTCACAGTTCCGGCTGGACTGTTCCCATGAGGCACAGGGTGAAGACTGATTTGCATATGGCTGGGTCTGAACTGGGGTTGCGAAGTGAGCTGAAAACATTGATGGATTCACCCCTGATCTTATAGTGACTGGGGGTGAGTGTCTGAAAAGATTCAGTGCTCCGTCTGTCATCTCTTTGTGATTGTTTTGTTGGCATCTCAGAGCACAATCTAATCTTACCTGTTTGAGGAAAAAGCTTGAAACTTGGCTTTTCTCATCCATGTTGCCCTATTAGTTTCACATCATAGCAGACGCCAGTGCCAAGATGCCCTCGGGCATTGGTGCGCTGTACAGGCAATATTAATATCAGTATCAATATAAGTGACTCCAATTTCTTGTCTGGATTATGGCGACATTCTTTAGCGGGGTTCATTCAGTGTTCTGTAGCAGGGTGCATCCATTCGTCTCTGAAGAGACTACGGATCACCCAGAACATGGCTGCTCACCTTCTTTGTCATATACGCTAGGCACGCTTCTGTTTCTGTCCAATTTTTCTAATCTTCATTGCTCACTATTGATAAGTACATTATTATAAAGACATGGCCCAGACAGGCCCTCAGTGCCTAAGAAACCTGGTTTAATCTTACCGTCATCAAAGATCATTACATTCTGGAAATCAGAATCTAGCAGTGACTCCTCACATCAATCTGGCGAGACAGAGAGACCATTCATAAACATCTTGGGTCCAAATTGTGGGACTCTGTCCCCCTCTCTTTAAGCCTTTAGCCCTCTGCAGAGAGATTCTGTAAGCAGCCTGAGACCGGGCTATTTTGATCCTAACGGCAAGATTGGCAGTAAAAGAGGCGCAGTTACTGCCAGCCTTGCTTCTCGTAAGCAAGGACTATAAGAACAAAGGGGCAGATTTACAATCCCCTTGCGCCACTTTTGTGTCACTTTTAACATGGGAAAAGTGACGCAAAAGTGGCGCAAGGGGCTTGTAAATCTGCCCCAAAGTGCGTGTTTACGTTCCACTTTCAGGTTTTCAAAACACATAAATAAAAGGCATTGTCATTTACAAATGCAAATGCGAGACCTGTTGCATTGCAAATGCTTGTATTATTCTATTCTGTTTTCCATCATAATAGACACGTGACTGAGCAGTCTTTTGCGCAGCACTTTACCCAGTTACTTTCAATTCATTCTTTTTTGCTGTCCATCACACAGCCTACCGAATAACAACACTCGTCTGCTCCCGGAGAGCGGTAATTAACTTTTAGAAATAAAATCCAAAAGTTACAAATGATAAAGGAACCACGTGAATGGGATGAACAAGCATGGAACCCGAGACCTTATTAGCACTCAGTTCTACCCACTGAGCTACTGTTCATTGCCTAAGAAGAGAGCGTCCAACGTTTTCTGTGTCTTCCCTCCATGCTTCGAACTTTTTTCCCTTGAACGAGGTACATTCTGGCAACCTGTTGCAAGCACATCCCTCTGAAATGAGGCGATTTAGAGGAGGACATAATGAGATATGTGATTTTTGGTCACAGGGTGAAAGGCAACTTTGCCACTAAGTGACATCACTTCCTCTGATGGCGAGGTTTGCTTTAAAAAAAATGGTCTCTAAATGGCAATACACCACCGCTTCTGATGAATCATTCATTGTATATTCACTGTGACATCACGGCTCGTCGATACGTTTAGTGACGTGAGTGCCTTTCACTGACAGGGACCAAACTGCATCTCAGTGACAAGATCATATATACCGTTTCCTGTCGGTGTCATCACTGCCAGTTAGTGACAGGCCAGTGGTACCTCCGCCACTGATTTTTAAGAGTCAGTGACATCAGTGCCTTGTATTGTATTGTCAGTGTCAGTTACCCACCTCACCTGTTATCAGTGACATCATTTTCTCCCAGTGGAGCTGCACTCTTAATCTGAGACTGCATGGACTGACACACTCCGCAATAGGGCTGGTTACAGTGTCCGTTGGCACGAATTATGAAAACCCTTCAGGCAGAAAAAATGTTACTCAAGAGGTGTGCTACACCAGAGGACTGGATATTTGTTTTTATTCATTGAGAACATCAGGCTTCTTCTTGTTATACTACTTTATTTCAGTAAATAACACCAGGCAAAACCCCAGTCCATGAGGAGCTCAAAAATCATAATGAGCTGGTAACGAACACGCAGCCAGAGGACGAGGTGGCCGAGTGGTTAAGGCGATGGACTGCTAATCCATTGTGCTCTGCACGCGTGGGTTCGAATCCCACCCTCGTCGATTATTTTTCCTTGACGAATTTGGGGGCAAATTATCAAGAAAGGCAATAAATGGGCTTGATAATATGCTCTATGGAATTCCAATTGAAGCCCATGTTAGATGTGAAGGACATCTAACATGGGCTTCAGTTGGAATTCCATAGAGCATATTATCAAGCCCATTATCGACGTTTTAGCAGCAGTTTTCTGCCGCTAAAGCGGCGATAATTTTATCGCCTTTCTTGATAATATGCCCCTTGCTGTTCTCGCTGCTCAGCACTGACCCTGAAGATTAGTGCCGGCATTCCTTTAAAGTGGTGCAAACACCTTGACATGTCCTGTGTTTCTGTGCCTAAAACAACCAAAAATTCTGATCTTGTGTAATGTCATCTTATGTAAGGTGCTTCATTGCACTTGCACTTGGTCCAAGTCTGCGCTATATATTTTTAGCACTTTTTAGGTCTCGCCTGAGCCAGCACATGCGCTGACTCAGGCGAGACATTTAGTATACGGGTTTTCAAAGTGCTACCCACCGGCTTTTGCTGGCCTAAAGCTTGCGTTCACGCGAGCATGAACGTGCACAGCTTTCAGCTCCCGAGGCGCCATCTGGAGCATGATTGCTTTCACTTTTGGTGGTGCTGCGCACGCACGACTCGCGAGTTTTCCAGCGCGCACGCACCCCTGCTTTTATGTTTTTCACGCGATCACTTTCCTTTTCCCGCGCGGCCAATGCTTGTTATTTATATCATGTATATTTGTCTCATTTCAGTATCCTAAAAATCTGGCACAGATATCAAGGTTCTCCGTCAATTCGAAACGTGAGCGCATAACCAGGACAATGACCACACTTAAGAATAATGTGTATAACCGAAATAGGAAAATATTGAAATAATAATTCTCTGCATTTTTGCAGTTGCTAAGTTGGCCTTTTGCACTTCTACTTTTTTCAAGTGCATGCTCTGTAGAAATCGGTTGTTTGTTTTTGTCCCGGTAGTGGCATAAAAAGGGTTTCATGACCCCTTTGAAAGATTGGAAAATGCGACCTCCCCTAATCGTCTGTTAAAAAATACATGACAGCCACGATTTGGGGTGCATTGCCACCCCACATCTATGTGTTCTGGTCCCATTTCACTTGCTTCAGTAATAACAGTTATGTTTCTCAATCTTGGAATTGCACCAGTGCCTACATTTTTAACAACAGTTTTCCTGCCTACTTACAACACACAACTCCTAGTTTAGTACTACTGCTTCTCTGTTTGTCCCTACCACTTTCACTGCTAAGTGGTTTCCTGCATTCAATTGCCTTTATATAAACGTGTTGTAAATAAACTGCAGAGACTCTGTTATTCTCTTAATAAAACGTATTTTTGAGTAACACGGTTTCCGCAGAAAATGCGACTATCACTACCATGTTTATTTCTATAGGAACTTTGACTATTTCTATAAACCTGCCATCCCGCCGCTTTTTAACTGTACATAAATATGCATTTTATGCCTCTTATCACAAGACTTGTAGTGCACAAGGCTCGAATATTGTAACCCTGTCGCTGGACTGATCAATTTTCACCTCACAGGAGATGAGATGTATTAGACGTTTTTATTCCCCTCAAAGCTTGCACGGAAATTTGCCATACACAAGGTCATTGTTCACAAAAGAGGAGTTACCCACTTTCTTGAGATTAACCCCTTCGCTGCGGCGGGAATTCCGCCGCAGCGCTGGGGGGTGTGGGGGGGCAGCGCGGTGGCGCTGTGCTCATGACGGAGCCACTCCGTCATGAGCCACGGTTGAGCTGTGCTTATGACGGAGTGGTTCCATCATGATTCCGCCCAGTTGCATTGTCCGCCCGCACAGGCGGGGAAACAGCGCCGCGTGGGCGGAGCGGCCGCCAACGGTCGCGGCATGACGGAACCGCTCCGTCATGAGCACACGGCAACCATGGCTCATGATGGAGCGGTTCCGTCATGAGCGGGGAAGGGGTTAACAAGGAAATGTATCAGTGGATTGTGATTGTAGCTGTGGTTGCAAGTACCAACTTTTTCTCTTTAAGATGGTAACCATTTGCAAAGCGGCATCAGTCAAAGTGGTACAGAGTTCACTGTGCTAATCGCAGCTTAGAGCATCGGTGGGGAGGGAAACATAGCGATCTCATGGGCCTCTGAATGCTCTGCCCGATGTCCCTTTTTCAATATAACGTTTTCTTTGCCACTGTAATCATGTCCCTCTGGAGAGAAAGGTTGCTCTACTGACACTTTACAAATGCAGAGTTGGGTGTCTGCTGTTTAATGGAGAGCTTCCTCAGTGCATTGTGCATGGGTTCAAGGAATCACAGCAGGCTTTCTGCTTCTTGACTTTCAAAGTAACAGAATTTCTAAAAGTCCCTAAAGCCAACGCACAGGCTTAAATTCTTGGAATCTGCTGCATGGAGTCTGCCGTTTTTGGATACTGCAGAGGCAGGGCCTGCTTCTTCAAAATCCCTTCCTAGCTAAATGGTATGGTTCATCAGCGATCTGTAACCTGTGTAACAAGCATTTTCAATGCAATAGGTCTCGCATTTACGCGAGTTTAAGCTATTAGTATTGTAAATGACATGCCTTTCATTTATGTTTTAAAAACGAAAACACAAATAAAAGGTATTGCCATTTACAATGCCAATAGCTCAAACATGCGTAAATGCGAGGCATATTGCATTGCAAATGCTTGTATTACTTCTTGCATATCTTGAGTGGACTGGAGGTGAGAAGAAGATGCCGAGAGTGCCTTACAATCTTGTCCTATTTCCTTCAATATATTTGAGACCTTAAAAGGCAGGCGAAGCTATAGAACTGCCTTTGCTAGCAGTGCATACGATAACCTAATTTTGTCACCAGTACAGGTGCCACAGCAGTTAACAACTGGTCAGTTTGGCTGCCTACGTAAAATATGTAGAGTTACAGGTTAAAGGAGCAAGCAGATAACTCTGTCTAGTACTGAATGTGTTGTTTTGTTTCTCATTTGGTCAGTCAGACTTTGCAATGGAGCGTGGAGAGCACTCTTCGTGTGCACGCACATGTGTGGGATTTAACATTGAAAAAAAACTAAACTGTAAACTTGGTACTTGTATAGCGCACGACTCACCACCTCGTACTCATACCGCTGTAGGAACCCTTCCTGGCTTTCCCTGTGAAGTTTCCACTCCTGTGCACCCCCATGGTGAAGCCAGGCATCGCAGCACTGTTGGGGCCATTGTGGAGATTAAGCAAGCTATTGCCCAGAGTTGCAGCGTGGGACCCATGATTAGAATAGGTACTGAGGCGAGAATATCAGGTCCGAGGAATTATTTTAACCCGAGACCCCACCAAGGCAGGAATCAAACCCTGGTCCCGGACCAGAGCTCTGCATCAAAGTCTGCCGCTCTAACCATTGAACCACACTTCTCCACTTACAACAAGATGGCCTCTCTGCACCAATGACTTTCCCCTTCACTGTTGCTTCATCAACGCATTAAAAAGTCAGTGTCCCAAGTGTTCTTTTACTAGGTACATTACAAAATGTCGCTGAATCAGCTTCTGTTTCTTGAGTGGTATAATACTAACTTTTTTCCTTCGTGAAAGAATTTATTTACATTTCGATTGCAGAGAGCCTGTATTGTAACAAGCATTGTCATTGCCAATAGGTCTCGCTTTTGGGACCTTATAAGTATTTAGTTTTGCAGCACAATATCCTTGGTGCAACAACATCAACTGTTGCATGGCTAAACACTTATAAGGTACAAGGTTTAGCCATGCAACAGCTGATGTTGTTGCACCAAGGATATTGTGCTGCAAAACTAAATACTTATAAGGTCCCAAAAGCGAGACCTATTGGCTATGCCAATGCTTGTTGTAAATAGTTTGCGCTAAATATTAAAAAAAGGCTGCAAATAAACTGCATGTAGCGCGAATCGCAAAGTCAGCTCGCAGGGTTTGGAGCGCTTTGCATGAGCTCCAGCTAGTTACATTAAACGTGACACATTCATTTTTAGTAAGAGGAGATAAAGTGATTTGCTCAGAATCACAGGATGTTAGTAAATGCTGAGACTCGAACGTGTTCCCACAGTCTGTACCAAGTTATTCCAGTAACTTAATTTTCTCTCCCTCTTCCATTTATTGTGCTACCGACGACCAACTTTATCACCTCCCCTATTTTTAGTTTTTTACTCATTGGGGTATATTCTCAAAAACGTGTGATAACCATCGCAAATTTAATTTAGCACAACTTTGCATATGGCAGTTTATCGCGGGAAAACAACGCTGTGTTAACGTACTATTCCCAAGCTGGTGGCACCATGCGATAGTCACATGATAACGCGTCAAATGATCGCATTAAACATAACGCGATGCCGCAAAAATGCGAAACACCAATGCAAAAAAGTAGCGATGGGGCCACCCACGATTCAAAAATCAGAGATAACCAGCGACAGGCCTGCGAATCCCACGCGTCATGTGGGAAAATGCACCATAAAAGCATTTTAAAAAATCAAAGGGAGAAAAAAAGAAACCGCGTAGCCCCATGGATGCTCCCAGACCAAGTGCAGAGGCCAACGCGAACCCCACAAGCCCTACAGACCACCTCCAAGGAACCCCATGGTCGGGGACAGCCAAGGAGAAGAGGAAGAGGCAGACGGGGTGCAGTCCGCAGGAAAACCAGATCAGCGGGACGGAGGGGACAGAACACCACCATCCACTGAACAACAACATGACAAACGTGAATGCAGTCGTAGTGTCGAGGACGCCTATGGAGGAGGACAAGAGGCGCTGGCACGATGTGAAAAGTCAAACTAAGTACAAACCCACTGCCCACAGGAAGGCAGCAATGGCGACAGGAGGTGGGAGTCCTGCACCACAGGAGGAGCCGGAGGAAATGGAGGCACAGTCATCAGGGTGGAGACGGCGCACGGAGTTGGGAGTCCGGACACAGCTCGATAGGAACTGACAACATCAACCGGGTCAGTAACGACCAGGGACTGGCGGTACGGAGGGGGGGAGATGGGCACAATGGCACACATGCACGACGATTTGTAGCACACTGCACAACCACAATGACCCTGGATCATGTCCCTGATCACCGTGGCACACTGCAGCACACATACATAGCAACAACAGCACATCCAA
Source organism: Triturus cristatus (assembly GCF_964204655.1). Classification (NCBI taxonomy): domain Eukaryota; kingdom Metazoa; phylum Chordata; class Amphibia; order Caudata; family Salamandridae; genus Triturus; species Triturus cristatus. The sequence continues at coordinate 721,648,531 of NC_140595.1, forward strand.
TGACAATGTGGAACAAAGTGCAACACCAACACTGCAGAACAAAGGACACAACTGGGTCCGCTCATGTGCAGACACAGGCCAATCACATCTAACATAGCAGGAATAGGGGAGATGGAAACGTACATGTACAACCTCACCTACGTCACGTAGTCCAAATGTCAACAATACCACATCAAACATACTGCACCTCCCAAACAGTCACAATGAACAACGTCATACAATCTGCTTGTAAACCAGAAGAATGCGCCAACACACATGTCAACACAATGTCAACATGCATATCCCCTTCTCATTGCATAGGGACAAACAACACCTCCAGCAGAGCAGACCACACTACTCATCAGTGACGTTGGAGAGGACAACCACACCTTCGACACCGACGTCCTACAACAGCCCATGGACATCTTAGGTGACCCAACCCCAGGAGAAGTGCAGCCAAGCCAGATAGAGGAGACACCAACCCCTGCACAGACCACACAGCAGGAAGCACCCGCCTCCACGTCTGGCTCCCAACACTCCACCTCGGCACACATCTCATTCCAATGCCAGGTGTCAGAATGCCAAAGGGAGGTGGCTGAACAGGTACGGGTGGGGTCAGAGCACATGGAAGCTGAACTAGATCACACACGTGGGTGTTCAAGTCCCACCAGGGACCACCTACACCCCACAAAGGAGACCCACACCTTGACAGAGACACAGGCCTACTTCCTGCAACGAACAATGCCCAGAGCCGAGGAATCATCATTCACACCCCCACGCTGTACCTCCGTACGACGGCCCAGTCCACTCCTCCCACGCACTGAGCGGGTGACGACAAAGCTGCATGTCCATGGCCTTACCGGCTGCCAGAGGTAACATGGTTGCGCACGCTGTACACAGCACAATGTAATGTTGTGGGTACAGGGACCCTCATGCATACATCATGACCACACAGACACACTGAGATAATTCGTGGAACTGGCTGCGGGCACGAGCGCCCGGCTCCTTTATTGGCAGGGACACATATACAGTGACGCCTGTGCTGGATGTGTGTGGGGTGAGTGTAAGCCAGCCAGCACGGAGTGGCTGGTGCTGGCAACAACTTGTACAGTCAACACTATGGAAACAAAAACCAAAAACACCAGCATTACAGAGGCAAACGTGGAGCATCATTTTGGTAGCTGGAGCAAGTACAGAGGCCACCCAACATGCAAACATAAGTGTCCGTGAGTTGCAGTGCGCTGATGTTGGGGCACCTGAGCTGAGCTTGCACATGTGAAGGAAATGTCTAGGAATGTGTCCCTTCGGTAAATACCTGATGAAGCTGCAGTGGTGTGTGTTACACCTGCATCATCATCCTCATCTTCGTGCCAGGTCTCCCACACTGCCTGAGGTGACATTGCTGCGTGACCTCTCTACAGCACACAACTCAATCCGGAATGGTCCATGAGTCGTGGTGCTCTGAGTCAGTGGCACTTGGAGTGGAGAGCAGGGTATCAGGCAGATGTTGGCATCCACAACAGGTGTGTCCAACTCTGATAGTCTGGCAGCAAGACACTTTCAACTCTGGCAGTTGTCTTCTGGAGGTGGCCCTGGCGGTGGTGGCGTGTGCCTCCTGTGGTGATGCGACGTCCGGTCCGGTCAGGACTTGTATTGATGTGTGAGCCCTGGTGGACCGCATTTCAGTCCGGAGGCAGCGGACAGCGCAGGGCCACAGACACATGGCGTTGATGACCCAAGATCACCGTCTCAGAGGCCATCCAATATCTCAGCAGACAGGGTCCCTGACTGATGCTGCACAGAGTCAGTGCCCCCGGATGCGATACGGGAGGGAGGCACAGGCACACCCGCAAAGGAACGATGACTTGTGGGGCACTGAGATAGGGGCACATGAAGTGATGAGCGGGTCCTCGTTCATGTCCAAGGTGGATGTGGCACAGGCTTGTGGGGGACAGTGGAAGGTGTCCTCCAGGGCATGATGCAGAGGGCAGAAGCCGTCCGGAAGCAGCAAATAGAGGAGTGGAATGCTACAGCCTCATTTTTTGCCACAAAGTCTGTATCACCGACATGATGGTGACGACAACCCCCAGTCCATGGACTCAGTCGCCACCAGAGTTCAACAAGAAAGTGTCCATGGATGTCGGGGGACAGACTTAGTGGCATCGGCGCAGCAAGGGGACGCAGTCTGCGATGAGGCCAGTACAATGATATCAAGTATGTCATAAACAGATCATGACTGAGTTCCAAATGTGTGACCTACTTGATCGCAGTGTAGGCCAGAGTCAGCGGTCAGCGCGAGCCAACCGCTGTTCAGCGAGCTCCTCCGGGAACTCTGACACACGATGTTGAAATGGCATGAGGGGGTGACTTGTGGTTGATGGAGGTAGAAGCACCAGAGCTGAGCGGGTGTTCAGTCAGCGACAATGACGTGTTCAGCCTGGTACGGACTGGATTGGATTGGTGTGAGGCCTGCTAGACTGCAGTGTAGGCCGGAGACAGCGGTCCACATGGGCACACAGCCACGTGTAGTTGGCCCGCGATGCACAGAGTCAGTGACACCAGAGCAGTTGTCGGCAGTGTTCGATCACCTCCGTAACGGTGATCCTTTTCTCCTCCAGAATGAACCGCATCTTCCTCTTACACCTCTCCCTGCTTGCAATGATATGGACTCTTGCATACATGTATCAAGACTCAGTTCCAAGTGTGTGACCTACTCGAACTCAGTGTAGGCCGAAGGCAGTAGTCAGCAAGGGGCCACAGACAGCTGTCGTTCGAATGCTATGCCCAGAGTTGGTGGCACCACATAGAAGGGAGAACACAGATATGATTCGGCCATGAAGTGTGTCTTCTGCCATTGCATAATCAATACTCAGTTCCAATGTGTGACCTACTTGACCGTAGTGTAGGCCGGAGGCAGCAGTAGAGTACGTCAACGACAAAGGAGTAAAGCGGGCCTCTGTCGTGGAGGCCGTGATGGTCTGAGGAGGCTGACAAGGTCGCGGGCCTCGGGCTTGGAGCTTGCGCCGGCACGTGGTGGGCCCTCTTTGACACACACCAGTGTCAGCAGGTGATCAGTATGGCCTGGCTGCGCAGGGGCGGGCCTGATGGGTTGGGGGTCCAGCGGGCCAGGGTACAGCAGGCGCACAGGATCGCAGGCAACTCTGCTCACAAGGACGGCATCGGCCTTGTGGTGGGGTGAGAGGTGCCACCCTAGCAGAGAAGAGTATTCCGGAAGAGAACCACGCCCAAGGCTACGTGCTTGTTGGTTGTCCGCTGTGTTGGTGCCGTGAGCCTGTTGGGCGATGATGGTCAGGATGCGTAGGATGGTTGTCCTTTTGGGCCTGTAGTGGGCAATGAAATTGTCAGGTGTTGGGTCTGTGAGGCTGGTGCGTTTCCTGGGGGTCCGCTGTCTTTGTCCACGCTGCCTCTGTGGTGGTCTGAGGGAGAGGATTTCGGGGGTGGTTGTGGTCCAGGTGGTGGTGGCGGTGGGTGTTGGGGCCCTGTTGGGGCTCCAAGCTGCATGATCAGTGGCTCCAGGGCGTCTGTTGGTCTTCATGTGTGGCTGTGGTCTGGGCTCCCTTTTCTGTTGCAGATTGTCGTCTGATTTTGCACCAGGTACGAGTTAATTTCCTGCTGCTAACTCGCCTTATCGCATGTTTTGTGGTCTTATCGCAGATGCGGCTGGTCGTTGAGAATGTTGGGGTGTGGTGTTGTCGCAGCTTTTTGCTCGGGAACGCCTACTCTTCATCTCATTAGCGATAGTTGCCGTGGTCATCTGTGGCGATGTTTTTTGAGGGCGCTATCGTAGGAAATCTGGTGGTATGGGCTGTTTGCACCAGCTTGTGAATGGGGCGGTAATTTTATTGCCACTTTGGCTGCGATAAAGTGCTGATAACTCGGCGATAGCTCCTTGAGAATATGCCCCCTTGCGTACTTAACTTTCAAACTTATTTTTACCATGCTTTGTAATTATGCACTTCATTATCAGCCTCAGCCGGTGCCAATTCCATACATGGCCTCGAGATGTCGCTGTGCTACACCCGAAATGTAATGTCCCGAAAGCCCATGCCTCGGAACGCCAGGCGACCTGCACACAATAGACAGCTCCAGGTAACACCAGCAGTGAAACATACAATTAGAGGTTTTAATACAAAACTCACCGTTTGGGTGTTACTGCTCATACTGTCACCATACGCCCCATAATGCAATCAAGCGCTGTCACCCAGCTTCTTTATTTCGTTGATAATTTCCTCCTCGCGCAAATCAGTTGAATTGAATGACTGGAATTCTTCCTTTTGCATCAATATATGATCGTTAAATTTTAATTTCGTTTTCCTTTGTACGGCAAGAGGAAGGTGTGTCTTAAATGTAACTTCGAGATATAAATAAAACACATTTTCACCTGAAGTTCAGGTACGGTAAAAATATACCCGTCCCTGGGTGGGCTTGAACCACCAACCTTTCGGTTAACAGCCGAACGCGCTAACCGATTGCGCCACAGAGACTGCTGCAACTACCATGTTTCAATCACTATTTTAGTGTACACCACGGTATGTTTCTGTGTCTGTATATGAATTTTTGTAATGCTGTCATCATTAATTTGATTATCTTAGCTACACCACAAACGTTACACGATGGAATGTATATGACCTAGTCTTCAAGTTGAGCACAGGGGGTTATTTGGGTGGGGGGGTGGGGGGAGCATTTTTGGATTTAAGTGAGTTATTGTTAACCTGCGTTAGTTGCCAGTAAAGCAGGTTCGGCACAGTTTGTTTGTTGGCTTTGTCATTGCAGCTTTCAATTCGAGGGGTAATTGGACTTCAATTGATATTATGAGGGTGACCCGACCTCTCACAGGTGTGGTCTCATGAATGTCAGATGTTGAGATCTCAGGCCCAAGTCTGTCTCTTTTGCCTCATAGATACCTTGCAGCCGTCGCACAATCACAGGCCACAGGGGCTGAGCCTGGGGTGAAGGGTGTTGGTATTGTTAGTCCCTTGAATACTCCTTGGGTGAAGGAGTCTGGCTATACAGGAAGGGGGGGGGGGGGGAGGGGGATGGGCTTTATGGAAGGGCACCCCTGCTCTTCTAATCATAAAGCCAGTATTTTGTGTGCTCATTGGGGAGGTTTGATTTCCTTAAGCACCTTTCCGGGGCTCTTCAACATTTCAGGAGAAGTTTATCTGTGCAGGATTTATTGATCACCAATCTAGATTATCGTATATTAGCTGGGCTTTCTGATAGGGGTAGGGGTTTTGCAGTGCCAGTGCAGTATCCGAAGGTGTACAGACCTGCACTGGAGTACCAGGGCATAAATGACAGCGCTGATCTTGGACAGGTTTCTGTCCCACACACTGACTAGTTTCTCAGCTAGTGGATTCAATTCTAGGGGTGTGTGAACATTGTGTAATTTCCTTTCCATAAATAATGCAAAGTTTTGGAAGAAGTATGCAAAATTATGGGCAATAAAAAGCTGGCATTTGTAGCAATATTTAAGTGCAAAATGCATCCTCACTTCCTTTTGGACGTAGGAAAATATTTCACGCAAAATAGTGCAAAAAACACAAAAGCCACAAACGACAGTCACTCACATTCTGTTCTTGACATTGTTCCTGTGCTCCTGTGAAAGGATGTTTACCCGACCAGACTTGAAATAACACAACATGGCCTAATGGCATAATTTCAGATATTTCATGCAATAATGCATAATGTGAAATGCCAGAAAGTATGTGAGATCATGCTGGCATGATAAAAAATTTCCCCTAGCCCAGTGTTTCCCAAACTGGGGTCCGAGGACCCCCAGGGGTCCGTGGCACATTCCCAGGGGGTCCGCAGGCAGCAATTTTAAAAGCACTGCAAAGTTCCTTGTAAAATTAGCAGTTTTCGAGCAACTATAAAAGTGTCAAGAAAATGCCAGTGATTAATGTACCTGTTGGAGAGAGATGAGAGTTTTGTCTAGTGGCAGCTTTGACTTATCTAATGTGACACAGAGGGTTAATACGCCTATGCAAAGAACGAGTACAATGCATTTTAAAAAACAGTATTTTATGTGCATAGGTCAGTGGGCTACTGATTTTGTCACAGAGATTCTTTCGTCACTGTGCAATTCATAAGGAACAATCGTAATCTAGCAGTGTCCTATAAACTGTCATCAAAGAGCTGCTTGCAAACTGCAGGGTAAAAGTTAGCAACATATGTTTATTCCCAGTCTATCATTATCCTGATGCTGCTATGTTCCCACTTCCTGCACATGAACAATTTTGTAATGCCGTTTTGTCACTTCTATGTGTGCTGCCTAATGCAGCACACATGGAAGTTACAAAACGTCGTTTTTATTAAAGATTGTTTATGTGCAGGAAGGGTCACCATCCTGAACATAACCAATCAAAGGTGTTTTGCTTTTTCCGTTAGAAAAAGCAAAAACAAGGAGAAATAAGGCATTTTTTTAAATTACACATTTATTTCCCGCATGTATTGTTCACTTCCGTTCATTTTCTGCTCTCTAGTTTAAATATTTATTTACCGCTCGTTTTGTTAATTTTCTTTCATTTGGTTTGTCTTCATCACAGTTTATGTATTTTGGTCTATACACGTGATTTTTTATGCATTGATTTAACTGTCCAGAGTTATTTCATTTGTTTGGGATAGTGAACTTAATGGTCCTGTTTCATTTCATTTGTAGACCCCTGAAGAAGGGTCAGATTATTGACCCGAAATGCATTGGGTGGATGTCTAATGTGCTCAAGAAGAACAATTCTTTGTTATGTATGATTACATTTGGAAATGATATTTCAACGAGAGACTCAATTGTCGAAACTCAATCTATGAAGTAAATAAATTGTTGAAGAAACTTTATCAGTTTCATGGTTTACTGAGTGCCCTTGTCTGCGAGAAGGTGATTCTTCTCACTACACACGAATAATTTTTCCTCATTTCACCAAGTTAAGACCAGGTTTTTCATGGTCTTAATTCTGGTGCTGTCTCCTATTTAAGCTGACCTTGTAAATAGAGGGCAGCGTCAAAATCAATGGGTGTTGGAGTGAAACGCCCACTGCAACTCCCACTGCCCACCTTTTTCACGCTAAGCATCGCGTGAAAGGGGTCCTTATTTACAAGGCAGCGTTAAGCCACAATAAGTGGCTTAACGCTGCCTTGTAAATAAGGCAAAGCCCCTATTGCCACAGGAACATCGCAAAAAGTGACGTTCCCATGGTGATAGGGACTTGTAAATATGCCCCTAAAATCCTTAGTAATTTGAGTATTTGTTTTGTATGCACGTTTGTTTATTTTTTTCGAATTACTATTTTAATGTTTTAATGTTTGAAATGTAAATCCTACAAATTGCTTGGGGGTCCCCGGCTTCCAGTGGTGACTCAATGGGGGTCCTCAGGAGTCAAAAGTTTGGGAACCATTGCCCTAGCCTATTCAATTTACCACATCATTTATTGAGGATGGTGAAATTTTGGTAGGTTTGATGCAACCGGGAGACAGGCAGTTAATCAGATATTTCAAAGTCCAGAAACTGAGCAAATTAAAATCTAAGGCTGTGTCCGCATCGTGGGTGATGCTGATGTGTCATTTGCGCAAAGTCCAGGTTATCCATGGTATCAACGACTTCTTGGGCATAAGCGATACAGGATCCATCTTCCCAGGTGTGCATGTGGCTCATGAAGGATAAAAACTTGGAGCCTGGCACTAACCATTGCTACAAACCCATAAGCTTTTCAAGAAATGATGAGTGGATATTTTTAGTAGAGCGAAAGTGGGTGCGTGCCATGTGAATTAACATTTCTCATAGGTTCTAATCGTTCTAGCTGTTCCAGGAAAAAAACTTTATTTTTCCAATCTCTGGCACAAACTAGTGCTGGTAAATGAATGTTGCCCCATGGTAAGTTTTCCAGGTGTGCTGGGCCCGAATTTTGTCCATGCACGAATAGCTTCCAGGATCAAAGGGCCAGGACCATTACAATTGTAAGCTCCTGCCTGGATCAATGTACAGATTGCAGTCTCTTAGCCAATACTGCTAAGTTTCAGAGACAATAATGAAGTCAAATAATGACATGGAAAAACAAAAAATGATAGCTGAGATGATTGAATTAATGTCGGCCACTGGTAATTCCATATTGTATCGCTCAGTGCGTCCCTCCAAGGATGGACCCAAATTTCGGTACCCGGCCTTAGTCCTGCTCCATCAGGAACAATCCAGACCAGAGGACCACGTCTCCACACTCTGAAACGTTCACAAACATCAGGGTTTGGTTTCAGCCTTGTTGGGACTCATGAGTGAGGTGCAGCTTTAGTCTGGGCAAACCCATCACACTTGGTGTGTTTCATTGAGAAAACTCACAAAGTGAAGGGTTGGATGTGTGAATTAAGTTCAGCCACTGGTACTTTGGGCCCCAATCCAGCACTTTTGTTTTTTTTGCTCACTGCAGCGCTCCAAACATGGACCAACCTGGTTCAAATAGCCTTGGTCCTGCTGAAATAAGAACAGACCAGCTCGAACCCGCAGGCCACATCTGCTGAGAACTTGACCACAAGGCAATCTATCAGTGAGATGCGTCTCGTGCTACCGCACAGCAGGCACAGGGCCTGCATCTGGACAAACTGGACCAGTTTCCTTCTGGTTGGACCACACCGGTGAGGAGCAGTTTAAGTCCCGTGGCCCAGTGAGCAAACACTGCCCTCATGCCAGGAGAGGCCGCGAGGAGCAGAGTCAATGAAAATGTGCCCATGACCCACCAGCTGATTACTAATACATCTTGATTTGTTTTTACACAGTATGTCTCTAAAGAAATCGACAATAAGGAATAGTATGATTGTACGTTGCACCATCTTACTTTATTTATCACAAACAGACTATGGGGCATATTATCAACAGCCAGCGATAATTATCGCTGGCCATACATAGCGATAGAAATATTCTCGCCGGCTATCACTGAATATTATCGCCATGATAACGCTATATTTACAGCGCATAGCGCTATGGCGATAATATTTCAGCGTTAGCGGTGTTTTCAATGGAACATCGCTGGTTATCCAGCGTTGTTCCATTGAAAACAGAGATAACATTGCTGATACGACCCTGTGGTCCTATCAGCATAATCCATCTCTCATCAAAAGTATGCCTTAGTCAGGAATTTAACAGACGTTAAATTCCTGAGTTAAGGATGAGGTAGCATGATTTTTTTTATCGCTGCACCTCCTTGTTAATATCACAAAGCTGCCTTCACGATAGTAACATGTGTTGTTTTCACAGCCACGCCTCTTTTGCATCTCATTAGCGATGCGAGGCTGTGAAAAAACTGGCTCTACATCAAGGAAACACGTGCTAGCGTGTCCTTGATGATATTGCGATATAATTATCGCCGCTTTTCGCCCAAAAACGGACGCTAAAGCGGCGATAATTATATCGCCAGCCCTTGCTAATATGCCCCTATGTTTTAAGATAGCTTTATGGGTTAGGGCACCTGGTCTATAATACTGTTCACAGATCTCAGGTAGTTACAGCAATAACAACAGAGATAAATGTGTAATCAGTGGACATAGGTTTGAACGATAAAACCACGTGAAGGGTTAATTTGCCTTATTCATGGCATTGCATACAGCCAGCGTGTCACAGGCTAGTATTCCATGTTTGATAGCTTAGTAAGGTACATGGCATAAAGTCCCTCATGCCATTGATTAAAAGGCTATTGCCTGTCCCTGAGGAGTTCCATTATCATATAGAAGAATGAGGCCAAAGGCAGAGTTCCTTATAAGGTTGTGGAACTCCGAGGTGACTTGCAATATCCTTATCATGTAGGGCAGGGAGTGCTTTATCCCTTATAGTATATAGTCACTCCACTCACCTTTCCCACAAACAATTTACATCCTCTGTACATAGCTCTTTCATGAAAGAGAGAGCATGTTTGAAAACATGAAGAAATAAAATGGAATATTTAGTGCAAAATTAAATACTTCAATAAAGCGGTTGGATATTTGTTGCCAAAAGATATTAGAACCTACTTAATGCAAGCCATTTTATCATCAAAAAATATTTGTATAATCTGTAGAAAAATGCAGAAAGACCCTAACTTTTCTATGATTACCCACAGAGTGCAAAAAAATAAACATGTTGCAATAAATATCCCATTTGTGCTTGTCCCTGTACAGCTAGAACAACAGCAGAAGAAAGAAAAGGAATCATTTTCGTTCTCTGAGCAGCTGTTTTAATTATGCAGCATGACCTCGCCTGCCTTTCCCCTCAGTTGCAGGCTGTGGCAGCAGGCATGCTGACATCAGAACTCAACTGTAATACGTTATTACAGTTGAGCAGCGCGGTCAGTTCTTTATAATAGGCGACTGCAAGTGTCACACGTCTGATTGTAAAGAGATTGCAGACAGGAGTATATACAGGGATTGCAGAATCGCATAAATTATAAACAATGTAATGCTGGTAGCCTTGTTTAGCGCAGAGGTCACAAGTTCTAACCATGGTAGAAAAAAACCTTAGAGGCTTTTGTGCTATCAGAAAACTCTTGCATGTGACCTAAAAAGCATACATTTCAATGCTATCAGATTCCAACCCAATATTCCAATCCATCCTTAATAAAGGGGTGGCTTTGATTTAAGAAGTTGTGATAATCACTTATTAAGTACCCAAAATATACTGTTTGGTGTATAAATGGCCTTTATTGGTGTAAGTATTCACATATCAAGCCCATCATAAGCAGGAACTCATCTTTGTAAAGGGGCCATCTTATGTTTGTACCACTGAGTTGCAGACGTGGCATGATGGGGTGAACATGTTCACATGAAACACCAGGGGCGCTGGCGGGAGACCCTGCTGCTGCTTCCAATGGATGATTTAAGTGATCTGTTCTCGGTCACACATAAGGAAATAATTAATGTAGGGCTCTGTTTGCATAATCGTGTGTACATTCATTTACAATCTTTGAAAAACGGACTAAGAGCTTGTATAAATTTCCGACCAAAAAACATTAGTTGCATTGGCCGGGAATCGAACCCGGGCCTCCCGCGTGGCAGGCGAGAATTCTACCACTGAACCACCAATGCTTAGGGAAATGCATCCGCTCCAGGTGATATGTGTACAAAGAACAATCCGATATTGTGCATCATATGTTTGTAGTTTTATTTTCCCTGATACGTTTTTATAAACTACTTGTAAGCAAGAGTTGTCAGGTGTGATACAGTGAGTTGACCAGTAGTTAAAGGGCTGGTTATCAGTATGACATCTTCAACCAGCCTTAGGTTTCTCTATAGAAATGCATTTTAGAATTTCACATTTTTTAGCACATGCATACATTTTGTAAACAGGAAAGTACAATTGCCTAAATGCCATTTATTTGCGCGGCATAAATCAAAGGGCCGGCTAAAGATGTCTCACTGCAAGGGACCATTTTGCAGCTGTGCGAGGTTTCCCCCTCAGCCCACACCCTTCCAGTCTTGCCCACGTTGTCTGCACGACTTTAAGAATATTCCCCTGCTCCTCACTGGTTGTAGGTCGCCCACAACCCGGGGCAACAACTCGAAATATCTTCAACACATCACGTCAGCCATCCTTACTATTTCTGTTTGTCCTCTGAGGAGAATACAAGCATTTAAGTATTCCATGTTTTAGGAAAATTGGACTCTCCATAATGAAACATTACATACACGCTAGCTAGTTGGGCTGTTTAAGAATCTCCCGTTCCATTAAAACATGAATTGCGGATCCACCGGATCAACCAGCGCCAGCCACGGCCATGGACGGATTTAAAAAGATACCGCACGAAATGACGACGAACAGAGTAGAAAGCTAAAGTCTGCTTCATGTGACCCAAAGTAAACCCACTGACCACAAACCGACACCTTTCTCTCGTAGCTGGCACCCCGCATCTTCAGTACACCGATTTGTAAGTTTCAATGAAGAAAAAAAATCGTAGCTATAATATTAAAGAGCAAACTTAATGAAAAAAAAACTTTTTTCCTATTTAAGACCTAAAGACTGAATGAAAAACTCTATCTGCATTCGTAATAGCAAAATATAAAATATTAAAAAGCGCAAGCTGCGTTGGCCGGGAATCGAACCCGGGTCAACTGCTTGGAAGGCAGCTATGCTCACCACTATACCACCAACGCTTGGCTAGTTTGCATCTTTCCAATGCTTGATTTTTGGGCATGTTTTATTCCAAGGATATACAGCAGGTATGTGAGAAGGTATTTCAAATGTGATTTGAAATGATTCTGGAGACAGGCAGGTGAACATATTCCACTCTTTCTTTGCTACAAGCCTACATTGTTCAACAGTTTAACCACCCTCAACAGCTGCAGCTGGAAGATGAGTCCTCACTAGAAGACACCAGACAGGTTTCCAGGCTGGATCTATGCAACTTCTACTCATGCTGAACGTGTATTGACACCAGAGGGTCTGGATTCAATCTTTCTAGTCTCACTACACTGATGGACTGGTTATCAAGTTCAGCGGGCCTGTGCCCAGGCCAAAAGGCTGTATTAAAACAGTGGTCGAAGTGGGAGGGATCGGCAGGGCACATCGTGCCCCTGCCTCTTTCATTTAATAGAATCCATTCTCCTACTTTTTAATTTTAAACATGCGTCGAAGGACGGCGGAAATAGCCATGGCCTACAGATAAAGACTCTGTCTTTGCCTTGCTAAAGGTTTCAGGGCTGCAAATGGGAGAACCACCTCGGACAGGATGGCTGGGAATACTTTCCGTGTGGGTCCTAGAAGCAGTCGCATTGATTATTTTATTTAGAGTATGCCTCTCTGGCCACTGCTGTTGGACATGGTGATCCTCCCGTGATGTGAGAGTGACCATGATCCATTAGATATGAGTTTCAAATCTCTATCCTTGGCTACACTACCACCCCAATGGTCCAATAACATAATTCCAGACGATTTAGTCCTTGCAAAGAATATGAGAAGAGTTTGGTGGCAATATGTTGCTGAAAATGACGAGGCCAGGGATTCAATGAAAGCTCCCGCTGATGCTGCTCTTCTCTCTCTCCCGGCCTGTGATTCCCAGGAGTCTCTTAACAACATGATGGTTGGGACGCATGAAAAACTGTTTGGGGACCTTAAAATGTATTTTACAAAACCACAGATAGAGAAGAAGAGACCCCAATCCCGCAGAGCCTCCTGGTACAACGGCTTATGTAGGAAGGCATATAAGACTTTGGCTAAGGCCATCAATCTTCGCGATGGGCAAGCAACGCGACTGGCTCGCCGTCTATACAGAGAGCAGCAAAAGATAGCTCGCAGTGCTTGGGAGGAGAAACATTGGCTGGATTTGTTGGAGGCTAGTAGAGATAGGGACATGATGAGATTTTGGAATATTTTAAAATGGGGGAGGCGCGACATTCCTAACACTCCCGAAAATAATGTCTCCCCAGAAGGGGTTTCACATGTAGAAGCACAATTCAGGGGGCCCCCTAGTGATTTCTCGGTCCCAATGGACCTAACTCAAGAACCTGCTGTCTGCTTCACAAAAATAGAGGTCTTTAGAATTTTGAAACTTATTCCACGCGGAAAAGCCCCGGGCCCAGTTTGTGTCCCGGCGGATCTGTTCTTATCAGACCCTGAAACCTGGGCTACGTATATTCTATTCCTGGCTAATGCTGTGGCGAGTGGAGCGTCACTACCAAAAACATGGGCAGGAGCGGAGATTGTTCCCATATTCAAGAAGGGGGATCTCCCGAATAATTATAGGCCCATTAGTCTGATAGATAGTATCCAGAAAGTGGTAGCTAGACTGGTCCTGGGTAGACTCCAAAATTGGATAGAGGAAAATGAAATATTAACACCTTTACAGGCCGGTTTTCGCTCCCACAATGGTACCATCGACCAGGCTTCTCGATTGGTGGCTATTCACTGGAAGGTAGTAACTTTGGGCGGGGGATCGCTGTACGCTGCTTTTATTGATTTAAAGACAGCTTTCAACATGGTTCCACGTGCCAAATTATGGCAGGCGCTGCGCTTGATGGGGCTATTGCCAGCACTTTTAAACATTATCGTCAAACTTCACCATGATAACTGCGCACAAGTACGTTGGGGGAAGCAGGGGAATGTGACAAGTAAATTTAAGGTTGGATTGGGAGTCAGACAGGGGTGCGTCCTGGCCCCCACTCTTTTCTCGTTGTTCATCAATGTGGTTACACACTACTTTGATGAGCAACCTACAAATGCACCAAGAATTGCGGGTCTCCATACTCCCCTATTGATGTTCACTGATGACACTTTGTTGTTATCGCAAACACAAAGGAGATTGTATGACGCACTCAATTGCTTTGAGGCCTTCTGTCGTGACCAGGATTTAGTTATAAATGTGTCAAAAACAACATTTATGGTTTTTTCATAAGACCAAAATAGTGAGGGGGAGGGTTAGCTTAGATCAGGCCCCCCTGGATCAAATTGATGCATTTATGTACCTACGGTTAACTATGGGTAAAAACTTTTCCTGGAAACCACACATTGATATAATGAATTTGAAGCACTCCCAGTTGGTGGGAGTTCTACTTAGAGAACACAAGCAATCTAAATCCAAGCCCATTGCTCCAGCGCTGCAAATTTACAACAACAAGGTGGGGGCCTCGATTCTGTATGGTGCGGAGTTGTGGGGCTTCAGTGACTTAGCACCCCTTGCCGTAGCACATAACAACTTTCTTAGAGCCCTTTTAGGACTCCCTAAAACCACCCCATTACTCCCCCTGTATATGGATACTGGAAGTAGGAACATCCGAGATCAGGCCCGGTTCCGTCCAATAGCCTACTGGCGCCGGCTGTGGACAACGCCTGAGCTGGCTCAGTATACTCGGGCTCTGAGCGAAGCCAAGAAAATAAATACTTCTGATAGAATCCAGTGGTTAGGGGAACTCAAGTCTACATTAAAAGCTATGGGGATGAGGAACCTGTGGGACTCTCCGTCCTCAGCTGTGTTCCCCTCCAAGAAGCAACTAAAAGAAGCATACTGGTCTTATATTGACCAGATGCGATTATCCCAGAGCACTAGTATTGTAACAAGTGGTTTCTTGGAGTTTAAGTTGTCTTTGTTTATCAAGCCTTACTGGGATATTATTAGGAGTACCCTGGAAAGGAAGCTATATCACCAATTCAGGGTGGGGTCCCTACCATTAGGGTTTTGTATGCTCAGTTGGAAGCAGGGTTGGGATGGTCTATTCCCGTTTTGTCTAGGCACGAGAGAAACAACTGCCCATTTTTTCTTCGTATGCCCATCCTATAGGCAACCACGCCAGAAATGGCTAGTCCCTACATGTAAAAACTTGGGCTTTAGGGTAGCTTCTGCAGCTCTTAGGGTGCTCAGGACCGATACAGAACCCGCCATTGTAATAGCTGTGGCAAAATTCTTGGGGTGGGCTTGGGCGATAAGGGCTAGGAAGATGAAACTATGCTAGTAGATTTAATTCCTCCTGTTGCTTGTTTTTAGGTTAAATTGTTTTCATATTTGATTTGTGTTTTTACTCTGTAAATGATAATATGAATTGCATTTTAAACTTTGTTGTCTTTTATGATTTTTTTTCTAAAAATCGAAATAAAGACTTGACTTGACTTGACTCTGTGTTCGTGGCCGTTCTAGGACCTGCGGGGTGGGAAGAGAATGAAAGGACTCTGCCTCCTCCTTCTTGCCCTGAGAAGACAAGGACAGGTCCCACTTCTGCTCTGCCGCTAGCAGCTGCCCCCTCCCTTCTCTTTCTTCCTCTTATTCCATCTCTTTTTGTCTTGTCCTTCTCACTTGCTGAAAACCGGGACTTCAAGACACTGTTCTCACCCTCCCTTTCTCCCTTTCGTTAATTTGTTCCCCTGCAAAATGGATGCAAAACCAAAAAACACATTTGCTGGAAATGTTGTCATTTTCTGACATTTTTCTATTCCGAAGTGCAGCCTTGGGATGGAGATAAAGAAAAGGTTCAAATTATGAAAAATAACTAAATAAAGCAAGACAGAGTTGTCGCAAAGTGGGCTGCTTGATTTCATTCACACCCAAACGAATTAGTGCCACTTTACAGAGTTTGCCAGTGAACCGCTACTTTTGTTTTCTTGTCTTTCTTTGATCAACATTATTTTTCCCATGTAGGAAGTGCACCATTCCTGGAGGTACTGCAATACCTGGTTGATTGGTGGGCTGGAGAACAAAATATGTACTGTGCCTCTGTGGTCTTTTTAAACCATAGTGCTTGCGTTTTGTAAGGACATAAGAAATGGACATTGAAACTGGTCCCTTCTGGGCTCTGTAGCCATGTCCTCAACTTTTCAGGCAAAACCACTCTCTGATTTCTGAATAATGAGTGTAAAAGCATTAAGGTAACCATGTCGTTCCTGTTTACATTTCACATGCTTTACTCAATCTTGCATTCCTTATAAGTGTTTGCTTTATACAGGATGTTATTACTTTTTTTCAGGCAGCATATTACTCTTGTCTGGTGCATAATTTGAAATAAGTCGCTTCCAGTTGTTTATAGTGGGGTACAATTGGATTGTAGTTGAAGTCAGTGAGTTTTACTTAATGGGGCAGGATGGTGTTTAGTGGGAAAAAGTATGTGGCACTATGGGCAGAGCTGCTGAATTTGGAACTAGGGAACCAGGTTCAGCACTCATGACCAGTCCACCAGACCACTCTCCTGAAGGAGCACATTCCCATGCTAGACCTTAGAAGGCCCCGCTAGACCCTGGAAGCCCTGGTGTCTTAGCACCAGCAGCTGCACCCTAGCAGTTGCAAGTGTGGGTGAACCTTGAAGGCCTGTCCACCACATTCCATACTGAAGTTCCCCTCTAGTCTTACTGGCAGGGCAATGAAGCAGCACACCCTAGAGCGAGGTCACAGGACCCTTGAGGCCAGTCCGCCTCACCCAGTGGTACTTTCATTGGCCTTGTTTTAGCAGTAGTAGTTGCAACTCACCAGGGATCAGCAATGCAGGATTTGCACGCACACCATACTAAGGGGCAGATTTACAAGAAACTGACGCAGCTGTAGAGATGTGCCAGTTTCCCTGCGCCAGCCTGCAATACCCTTGCGCCCCATGGATGGGCTGTATTTACAATCCGGCGCACCATGGTAAACGGATTGACATTTGCATCAGAAATCCAGATGCATCTGTTGGCCCAAAGTCACGCATTGCTGCAGTCGAATCATAAGCACAACGCAACTTCAGCAAGGCATGTTGAGGCCTATACTTATTATAATGTGTCACTCCTTACGCCTGCTTCAAGTAGGCGTAAGGTTTTGACGCAGTGGCATCCTAGAAGTGGCGTTGTGAAATCCTACAGCTTTCGCTGCGTCACTTTTACAAGGCTTTCCTGCGTGGGAAAGCCCACCCTGCATACATTATACCTGAGCAGGTACATAATGTGACGCAGGGCTCTCCCTAGATGCGTCACGTTGTAAATTAGCCGCATTGTTTACGCCGCCGCTGCATCACAAAAGTGACGCTACGGCGGCGCAAAAGTGTTGCAAGGGGCTTGTAAATCTGCCCATAAGTTCATACATTTCACAGTCTCTCTGCTTCATGCACAAGCACTTTTAACATGTGCTGCCTGGTTTGGGGCCACTGGAATTATGCAGCGATGGACCAAATTATGCCGCAGTTTTGACTCATTTATGCAGAAAAAAAAGGCTGCAGCGTAATGCAGTTTATTTTCTGATACTTAATTATTTTGACATTTTTACACATACTAACAGTCTCTGCAAAGATTTTGCCTCATTAGTACCAGTGTAACATACAAATACAGCAGTGAGAAAGGTGACCAGTCAACCTTTGTGAAGGGCTGTCCACTTCGCAGAAACACAAGTCCAATTTTTTAGTAACTTTTGATCCTTTTGAGCTACAAACAATTTATTAGTTAAAATTGTCAGATTATGCAACAGGTGATGTGTTATGTGGCAAATATGGTAGAGCCATAATTATGTGGTAAACATTTGCAAACTGGGCTATTTTGCCATTCATGTTTGAACTGCTCTTGTGGGAAAAGCGAGGAGAAGTGCTGATGACAGAAACTCCATGACTCGAACACAAATGGCTTGAGATTCCACTTTTAAGTGTATTTGGGACATTCTGTTATTGGGAACGTATCCCACTTTGTGAATGTTTTCTAATGTCAATAACTCATATTAACCCTTAACTAAACACATGAATCCATTGGTTGAATTAAACACAGGGGCGGCTTCTCCTATAAGACAGAAGAGCGTCGTCCCACTGCTTTTTTACAGTGAAACAAAGGGGGAAATCGATTGATAATAACTTGCGTTATTATAATTTTATTAATCTCCTACTTCCTCAATTTTGCATGAGGGGGAGGAGTGGTAGCACCCTCCTAAGTGTGCAATGACTGCCGGCCGGCCCTCTCGGGCCGCCCAAAACAGTCTTTCGCCCTTCGCATGTTCTCCATGCAGGCTAGAGTACAGCCTTCATGGAGACGATGCACAGACTTCTAGTCAGTTTCTGAGCACCTAAACATGGCACTCAGACCCATCACAATACTGATAAGGCAGCGTTGTGAGTGGCTGGCTGGGAGCCTGGGTGTGCTTCCTGTTGAGGCTGAGTGATGAAGGACTACGGAGGAGAGATGCGGTGAGGAAGCGGCGAGAAGGTACGTTTTTATTTTTTATACCTGCTTGCCCCGCAACCCTACCTCCGATCTGTGCCGGCCGCAACTGATTAAATAACGTAATAAGCTGTAACTGGTCAGTGAAATGCCAAACAAATATAAAAAATTGGGATGTTTTGCACTTTCTGGCCACACCTCTGACTCCTCCCACTGACCCAATCCTCGGGGTATTCCCACCCTCTGCTTCTCCACCCACAGTTCCCCTACTTTTTTCCCTCACTTCCACCATTGCATTAAAAGCTTTGAGGTTAGGCCTCTGACTCTTTGCCTGGCAACACCTTCCTCCCTGTTACTGCTTATAAAGAACAACAAAAAGTATTTTAATAAGCATGTCAGACCCAATAAGTCTGATCTTTAAGAACTATTGGCGGCGGCAAGATGGCGGCCAGTCCATGGCCGGTTGAGCTTGTCTGAGACTCTCTCCTGCAAGAGGTGATTCCTTGATTGATGGAGTGGGCACAGCTCCTGCCGATGTCAACACCATGCTCGGGACTCAAAAATCAGGTCAGACCATTCCTATTATGTTTTGTAAGGCAGGGGAGCAGTCAAAATCACCACAAACTGTTGGGAGAAAACGAGAGAGATCAGCTGCTGTGGCGGCAACAGCGCTTATCACTAAAACAACTAAGAAATTTGCCGAAAATCGCCCAAATGCCCTCACTGCTTCTACAACTTCTCTAGTCTCAGAGGGAATAGTTCCTAGTCAGCCGATTGTGAGTATTGGAGAGGTTAACCCGGCTCCGGCTCCAGTGGGACTCACTCAGCCAGAAGGTATTCTGGGAGTTGTAGTCCCGGTAGATGACATCTTAACCAGCGGACCTGGGGCGGTAATTACTAACTTGTATGGACTTTTGCAACATAAGCCCCAGACTGTAAGGGCTGATGCCGATACAGTAGACAAATTTTATTCTCTCTCGGACCACACTATGTCCTCGGAGGAGGAGGATCTTGTAGATGGCAAGGAGTGGTCTGATGCTAGTGAACCAGGGGATTGGGACAGCAGTGAACCAGCATATACAGTCAGTGGCACAGTCCGGAAATCTGTAAGAGCTCCAGACCAGGAGCATCTGGAAACAGGTTCCCTAACTTGGGATTATTCTTTTTCTGGACGGACCCCATCTGAAGACCCCCCCCACGCAGGGGTTGACATCAATAGACGCTGTTAATTGTGGTGCAGTACTGAGCTCCCCTTCAACGGAAATTACACTGGCAGTGATCTACCAATCTATTATGGCTCATAGGGAAGAGTCAAGGCAGGAAAGTGCTCGGACACAAGGGGCTTGTCGTCGCATGCAGAATTCTATACGGCGTTTCGTAAAAACCTGCACTGAAATCACCGCGCGAATAGGCGAGGCCGAAGAGAGAATTTCCACACTTGAGGATGACATGAGCTCACAAAAAAATCTAACCGCGACTATTCAATCACAAAGGGACGATATCTTATGGAAACTTACAGACCTTGAAAATAGGGCACGCCGGAACAACCTATGGGTCCTTGGTGTTCCTGAAGGGATAGAAGGATCAGATACTCGGCAATTTATTGTGGAACTACTTACAGAAGCATTCCCAGAGATTCAGCAGTGGGACTGGGGGACAGAGGTGCTACGTGCTCATCGTTTTCCATTTAGGCAGAGTGAGGTCTCCGGTCAAGCTCTAGACAAGCCGAGAGCTATCCTTATTTGTTTGAACAACTTTTTGTCCAGAGAGAAGCTTTAAGACCTGGCCAGGCCGGATAGAAAGAGGTCTGCAAAGGGGTGTCAGTTTTTTGTACGCCCCGATCTTTGCCCCGCTACTGTAGAGCGAAGGTGGCACCTCCGCCAACTAATCACCCCATTTCAGTCAAAGGGGGCTCAGGCTTTTTTACTTTTCCCCTCAAAGCTGAAGGTCATTTTTCAGGGCCAAGTTAAATATTTTCAATCTGAAGTTAAAGCCAAGGATTACTTGTATTCATTATAAGGGAGAGCATGGTCAGATTTGGGGTGATGCTTGGGTGGCGTACATTATAATTTGAACAATCCAAGCCTTTCTACCCGTTTCCTTTTCTGGGATTTTTCTTTGGGTGGTCCTGGGTTGTCCTGGCTTTTTATTTAAAGTCCGATAAGGCCGCGTGCTTGTATTTCTTATACGGCCCTTTACTGGCTCTGCAAGCTGCACTGTATGGTTAAAAGAAGTAGCGGAAGCCAGAAGAAAGCAAACTGCAAGGGTTTTTTCTGTAAGCAGTGTGGTGATGGCCTTCAGGAGTGTGAGTCTTACCGGCTCCTCCATCACAAGGGCTTAGGCCCTGTTGCCGTATGTAGGGGTTGGCAGGGTTGGGGGTGGTGGGGTGGGGGAGTGGGTCAGAGTAGGGTCCTGTTGGGGCTCTCACTCGGTGTGGGGGTGTTTTGGGTGGAGGGGGGTCAAATTGAGTATTAAAAAAAGCTTGTGGTTCAACCCAATTGTGTGTAGTTCAGTATTTTATGCTGGATTTATTACAGGAAATACAGGAAATATATTTGTAGGAAGTGGTTTGAAGGAAGATGTCTATTATCATAGCGCAGGTATTTGTATCTACGTTGAATGGCACAAGCAAAGATTAGGATAGCTTCCTGGAATATCTGTGGGTTAAATAATGGGAGGAAAAGGGCCCTATTTTCAAAGATGATCTCGGCCTTACGGCTGGATCTGATCTGTATTCAAGAGTCTCATATTGCCTGGAATGAGCGGGGCATGCTTCGGATACCTGGGTTTGAATTAATCGGCTGTTCACGCCAAACATCCAAGATCAGGGGGGTGGCGGTCTTGGCACGACAGGGCTTGTGTATATGTAGAAGGACTAGTCAAGATAGTGCAGGCAGGTGGGTGATTGCTGAGGTAATCTTAAACTCCAGGTCTTATACAGTTTGTACAGTTTATGGGGCAAATTTATATGACCCGGCAATCCTGCACCATTTGAATACTGAATTAGCTTTGTATCCATACCCTACTTTTCTCTGCGGAGATATCAATATCAACTTAGCTGCTAATGTTAATTTATCTGTGGACCAACCCTATTTTGGGAAAAAGCCCAGGGTGTTCCAGGCACTACAAGCTTTGGTACAAGAACACTTCTTGATAGACTGTTGGTATTTTCATAATCAATCATTAGACGGATTTACATATTATTCGGCTCCACACAATAAAATGTCTTGTTTAAATTATTTTTTTATGTCCGATCAGCTGGTTATGTCATCGTCCATCTTACTCTACCCAAGGGTATTATCGGATCATAATTTACTTATTGTAGAATATATTCTGCCTCAGAAGGTCCCAGAATTTAGGGTTTGGACGTTTGAAAGGAAACTGCTGACAGAACAGGCCTATATAGATCATATGAGGTGCTGGATCAGGGAATTTTTTGATTTTAATGTTGGTACAGCCTCTGAAAATGTGGTATGGGATACTTTCAAGGCGCAAGAAAAGGGGTTGACAGAGTGCACACCTTGTTGGTTTCTTTTCCATAGACTTTTACAAGAGCTTTCAGTCGTATATGTGAGTTTGATTGCGTGCTGGTCCGGAAAACGTGGTCTGCCTTTAGCCACGTGAGTGCGAAAGCATTTCGGGAGGGGGCGAAAATTCACCCCGATGCCGGACGCACAGCAAACGTTAAAGCATAACTCTGATGCCAAAATTTCGTGTATATTCATCATTTTTATTCCAAGTTTATCCACTTTTCAAATATTTAATCCATTTTCTTCTTGTCACATGAGAGGCAGCTTACGTATTTCCATTATATCCTTATACGCTGCAGACATGCCAATCCAGGCCTTACACTGTAGCGAGGAGAGTACATAAGTAATCCTCTTTTGTTGGTCCCGATAACCCAATGCATTTCGGGCCTGTTTTTGGCCCTTCGTCAGGGGTACTCTACAATTTAAAAACATTATCATGAAACAGTGTATTTTGAACATATGTAACATATTGATGTATACATGAATTGTTGCTGCGTCTTCCTGGTATAGATTGTCTGTTAATCAACGTCTTCCCGCTAAAGGTAACCTCGAAGTTACCGCTAAGTAAATGCCCAAAGCAACCTCTCAACCTACCACATTTCTCTCCAGTACACAACCATCATTGAAACACCCGAATCTGCAATCCCATAAGCATACATGAAACCCTTTAGTGAGCCAATTATATAACCAACATTAAGGTTTCCCGAGCATTTACCTTAAAAACCTTAAAAATCTGCTTTGGTAAACACGTCTCTTCTGTTTCACAAACTCCCACGTACTGCGTCCTTTCCCAAATCAGCATTTTAAACACCTGTGCTTTGACTCCACCCTCCTTCTTTCGTTGGCCGCCGTCCTCCTTTAACCGTCTATCTCCCTGGTCCATACTGCATTAAGTAGTTGCATTACCCTCTGTATTTTCTGACGACCGGTCTATCATTCAAGCGCTACAGTATAAGGCCTGGATTGGCATGTCTGCAGCGTATAAGGATATAATGGAAATACGTAAGCTACCTCTCATGTGATGGGATTGCGTTTGAATGATAGACCGGTCGTCAGAAAATACAGAGGGTAATGCAACTACTTAATGCAGCATGGACCAAGATCTTGTGGTCTGGGCTCCCTTTTCTGTTGCAGGTTGTCGTCCGACTTTGCACCAGGTAAGAGCAGGTATTAATTTTATGGCAAGACCGGAGGCTCCTATTATGCTTTCTTATCTTACTTTATTATTATACAGCAGCCAAGATAAGTGAAACAAAACAGTTCCCAGGGGTCCAAGCGAGAAGGCTGGCCAATGGGAACTCAGGAAAAACGAAACCGAATAACCAATCATCAAAGAACCACTAATAAAACGTCACATCTGACTGCGGAGCTTCCTCTTTTCTTGCTGCTCGCAGTCAGATAAGTGACTTATCTTTTGCTCCTGTATCTTTTACAGTTATTGTGCATGTTATTATATTCTTTTACACTTCAAATTACTTTTGAGTGCGGTGCTCACGCGCCCTATTGGCGCTTTCGCTCTAGCGCGTTTCTCGCTCCTCTCTCCTCCCCCCCCCCGGGTGCCTCTGGTGGTTCGTGCTGTTGCGCACTTGGCATTCCGAGCTCTCTCCACACTCGCGCTCACCGTTGGCCTCCTTTGACAGCGTCCAGTGTTCTTTCTGCCTGTCTTTGCTGCCCTGCTTCGTCTGTACAGCCCATTCTTCTCTACGCTCCCGGTCTGCTCTGCACGACCGTCTCACGGAGCTCCGGAGTGTTTCTCCAGTTAACCACACCCCTAGGAGTGTCTTTCTCCTCACGCCCCTCCCTCCTCTCTCTTGTTTAACCCATTGTTACCTCACTGGTACATTTCTTTTGTTTAATATGGAAGTTGACAGTTCTCCTGAGCCTATTCAGCTCAATGATGAAGGCGAAGCCTTTAAAAAGGACTTAAATGAATTTATTAATTCCTCTGTTGAGAATGCAGTGGAAGTGTCTATGAGACGTATGTCCAAAGGTATGGAATCTTCCATGTTAGGTCTCCTGTCCAAAGCTCTGGCCCAATCTGCGGGGGATAGCAGAAAAAGAAAGGTGGTTTCCTCTGCTTCTTTACATGCTTCTCATTCTGCGTCACTTTTGACTGGCGGGGTTTCCTTGCGCTTGACTGAGGACAAAGTGCCTCCCAGGCCTCCTGCTCAGGAGGGGACTCTAGGTTCCAAGGGCAAACGCAAACATAAACTGAAGCACGCAGAGTCACCAAAAAAGTTGGTTATATCCACCATTTTGGACACGGATGACGACATGAATGACGCAGATGACCTTCTTGATGTTTTTGATGTCTCTGACCCTCCCTCTCCTCCTTCCAAAAATTGTAAGTCCGATTATTTTACTTTTGACCCAGTATATGATTCCGAAGGAGTACCCATGTTCGACCCGGCTCTAATTCGCCATCCCAATTCCACTGAATGGTTGCCCTCCTCTCATGTGGGAGAATACATTGCGGCAAGGTTACGCCTTCCTTTAGATGCCTCGGTCAGATCCACCTTAAAGTCGGAGTGCCCCAAACCCTCTTTACCTGACAAAGTTACCTTGGTCCCTTCCATCCCCCAACCCTTACTTACCTTTTTCTCCAAATTCGGCAAGGACCCTCGCAAAGGGGTGGACAAGGCCTGGTCCACCTGCCAGGATAAATTGCTCGACATTGTGGGTCCCTTGGCACGCATCTTTGACATGGCCGAAACTGCTCGTTTAGACGGTTCCGAACTATCGGCAGAGGACGTCTCCATGTGGGTCCAACGTGCCTTTTGTTTGCTTGGCAATGCTAATGCTGCCATAACACACGAACATCGTAAAGGACTTTTAATTAAATTGGACCACAAATTGGCCAATTTAGCTCCCCAGGACCCCGGTGCTAAGGCCAATGGTCTTCTCTTCGGGGAGTCTTTAGTTAAGGATCTAAGCAGGTTTGTGTCTACCTTCGCTTCTTAGGACAAAGCTCAACAATCTATTAAGAAGGTTTTCTCCCACGGGTTTTTGGACGGGCAGGCAGAGGCAGGAGTCGCTCTTCCGGCCGTTTCTTCAACAACCAGGCTCCAGAGGTTCCTTCAATAACTCCGCCCAGGAATACAAGCTGCAGTTCTACCATCAGCGGGGTAGAGGTTCCAGGGGACGCGGCCAGAGAGGCTATCGCACCAACAACTCCAACCAACAAGGTATGTCCTTCTTCCCCTCCCCCGGTGGGAGGGCGCCTATCTCTGTTTCTCCAAAAATGGCAAACTATCACCTCAGACCCTTGGGTTCTAAACACTGTTCAAGGCTATCTTATAGAGCTTTATTCGCCGCCTATCCAAACTGCGTTTCCTCCACCGTTGGTTTTTTCAAACGACATGGCCGCTCTCATCTCCTCAGAGATTCAGACCCTTCTCCAAAAACAGGTCATTCAAATATTCCCGTTCGATCCTACAGGTTTCCTAAGTTCCATCTTTCTTGTTCAGAAAAAGAACAAAAAATTGCGTCCAGTGATCAATCTGAAATGGTTCAATCAGTTCGTGGTTTATCGCCACTTCAAGATGGAAACTATTTTACATCTAAGAGATACCCTTCGTCCACACTACTGGATGGTTCGTCTGGACTTACAGGACACTTATCTCTCTGTTCCTATTAATCCGTCCCATTCCAAGTTCCTCCAATTCCAGTGGTTAGGCATGACTTACCGCTTTACCTTTCTACCATTCGGCCTTTCCTCTGCTCCATGGTGCTTCACAAAACTCTTAAAACCAGTGGTAGCTTTCCTGCGCTCTCTTGGGATCAGAATGATCATTTATCTGGGCGACATTCTAATCATGAATACGGACAAACAGCTCCTACTCTCCCAGCTTGGCGTCACTCAGTCCCTGCTCTTGGATCTAGGTTTCTTACTCAATCGCGAAAAACCAATGTTTATTCCTTCTCAGAGCATTGAGTTCTTAGGCTTCCGGGTAGATTCCGTCGCAGCCTCCCTCTTTCTTCCCCAGTCAAAAGTCTCTTCAATCAAGGCAGAATTCTACCACGTCCTTCAGACTTCTCTCATTTCACTGAGGTCACTAGCAAGAATTGTCGGCCTCCTTTCGTCGTCCATTCAAGCCATCTTTCCGGGTCCCCTGCATTACCGGGCCCTTCAACGTCTAAAAATCAGGCATCTAAGCCAAGGTTTAGGTTACTCCGATTTTATCGCATTAGACCAAGAATCTCGCACAGAGCTTCAATGGTGGATAGACCATTTAGATTCATGGAACGGGCAAACTATTTTCGCTTCGGCCCCAGAACTTGTGTTAGAATACGATGCCAGCCTGTCGGGTTGGGGTGCCCGGTGTGGTCCAATATCGACTGGCGGTACATGGTCTCACGAGGAGTCGAGATTGCACATCAATTGTTTAGAGATGCTTGCAGGCTCCTTTGCAATCCAAACAGAGTTTCCTGTTCTATCCTCCTTCGCATGGACAATGTTTCTGCGGTCCGCTACATCAACCATCTCGGTGACAAAGTCCAAACCTCTTGCAGTATTGGCAAAGTGCCTTTGGGAGTATTACCTGTCAAATCAACTTTCATTGACAGTGGAATATCTGCCGGGAGATCTCAATTCCGTGGCAGACTGGCATTCTCGATTTCTTCGGGACTCCAGCGATTGGAGGCTTCTTCCATCCGTTTTCCAATCCCTTTCCCAAAAATGGGGCCCTTTCTTTATCGACCTCTTCGCTTCTCGCCTCAACTCTCAGTTGCCCCGCTTCTTCAGCTGCCGTCCAGATCTTTCAGCCCTGGCTACAGATGCTTTCCTTCAAGATTGGTCTCGTCACCTCAACTATGCTTTTCCCCCCTTCATCATGATCAACAGAGTTCTTTCCCAAGTATGCCGTCAGTCAACCTCCCTGGTCTTGGTAGTCCCATTCTGGCAATCTCAGATTTGGTTTCCGTCCCTGCTGGAGATGACGGTGGACTTCCCGGTTCTTCTCCCGTTCTGCGAGGACTTGCTTCTGAATCCTCAGGGCTCGCAACACGATCTCATTCTCAACAATTCCCTGGTCCTTTCGGCCTGGAAAGTTTCCAGCCTTTCTCTCCTGACATACACATTTCACAAGAGGCTTCTCTCTTTATCAGCAAAGCCTGGGCCCACGGGACCTCAAAAGCTTACAAATCCGCTTGGTCTCTTTGGGCAAGCTGGTGTCTGGAACGGCATATCGATCCCCTTTCAGCCCCTCTGAATTTTGTGGTCAATTTCTTGGCCTCCGAAGCTAGTGCAGGTAAGTCTTACAGAACGGTAAACTTGTATAGGTCTGCCATTTCTCTTAATCATTCTCCCATCGACGGCAAGCCAGTTGGCGCCCATCCTTTAATCTGTCATCTTCTGAAAGGAGTTCGTTGTTCCAAACCTCCGTTGGCTAAGTATTCTAGTTTATGGGATGTTTCTGTTGTTCTTAAACTGTTTTCTGATTGGCCAGACAATGATGCACTTTCTCAAAAAATTTTATCCGCTAAACTTACCATGCTTTTGTGCCTGGTTTCCATTAAACGGGTTTCTGATGTTAACGCTTTGGATATTTCTTCTCGTCAGTTTTCCCCTACCGGAGTTCTGTTTCAGGTCCATAGACGAACTAAAACGAATTGAAATTCAGTGTTTTACCCTTATTTTCCCTCTCATCCTAAATGATGTGTAGGCCAATTTTTAAAAATGTATGAACAAAGGACTTCTGATCTCAGAGCGCCCTCTCATTCCCAACTCCTTATCTCTTTCCGCAAACCCCATCTCCCTGTCTCCTCCGCTACCCTGGCCCGCTGGGTGCGTTGGGTTATGTCCCTTGCGAGCATTGATGTCTCTGTTTTTGGAGCCCACTCCACAAGGGGGACCATGGCTTCTAAAGCCTTTTGGGCAGGCTCTCGTCTAGAGGACATTCTGAGATCAGCGGACTGGACCAACGACAATGTTTTTCGGATGTTTTATTGCAAGCCTATTGATACTGTAGCTACCTTGGTAGTAGATATGCTTTGAACAAGCATAATAGGAGCCTCCGGTCTTGCCATAAAATGTAGATTTTCCTAGTTATTATGACGGAAAGTCTTAATTTTATTAAAGACACGGAGGCGAGTATTATCCCACCTCTTCACTACTAACATGTGTTTCTCCCTCCCTTCAGCGAATCCGGCTTTGCCGCCTGCATCTTCGTGATGGTCCGATTCCTCAACAGAGATGGTTTTCTCCTTCCCGAATCATCCTTCCTTCCGGTTTGGACCTGTCCTCTGCAACTCCTACAGTTCGTTCCTCCTGGATGGATCTTGCGCAACAAGTTTGTTCCTGGACTTTCGCTATTTCTATTGTTCTTTCGATTGCTCCTTTGTTTTATGACTTTATCTGATCTGCTCGTCAGCGAAAAGAGGAAGCTCCGCCATCAGATGTGACGTTTTATTAGTGGTTCCTTGATGATTGGTTATTCGGTCTCGTTTTTCCTGAGTTCCCATTGGCCAGCCTTCTCGCTTGGACCCCTGGGAACTGTAGTGTTTCACTTATCTTGGCTGCTGTATAATAATAAAGCAAGATAAGAAAGCATAATACTCGCCTCCGTGTTTTTAATAAAATTAAGACTTTCCGTCATAATAACTAGGAAAATCTACATTTCCTACTGCTAACTCGCCTTATCCCATGTTTTGTGGTCTTATCGCAGATGCGGCTGGTCGTTGAGAATGTTGGGGTGTGGTGTTGTCACTGCTTTTTGCTTAGGAACGCCTACTCTGCATCTCATTAGCGATTGTTGCCGCGGTCATCTGTGGCGATGTTTTTTGAGGGCGCTATCGTAGGAAATTTGGTGGTATGGGCTGTTTGCACCAGCTTGTGAATGGGGCGGTAATTTTATTGCCACTTTGGCTGCGATAAAGTGCTGATAACTCGGCAATAGCTCCTTGAGAATATGCCCCCTTTCGTACTTAACTGTCAAACTTATTTTTACCATGCTTTGTAATTATGCACTTCATTATCAGCCTTAGCCGGTGCCAATTCCATACATGGCCTCGAGATGTCGCTGTGCTACACCCGAAATGTAATGTCCCGAAAGCCCATGCCTCGGAACGCCAGGCGACCTGCACACAATAGACAGCTCCAGGTATCACCAGCAGTGAAACATACAATTAGAGGTTTTATACAAAACTCACCGTTTGGGTGTTACTGCTCATACTGTCACCATACGCCCCATAATGCAATCAAGCGCTGTCACCCATCTTCTTTATTTTGTTGATAATTTCCTCCTCGCGCAAATCACAGTGAATGAATGACTGGAATTCTATGTCAGGACAGGAGGCTCCGATTATGCTTTCTCATTTCTTTACTAGAAATGCTCAGCAGCCAATAAAACACAGTATAAGAAAAAAAAACTACAATACCCATGAACACCAGGGTATGACGTATAACCATAGAGTCCACAGTGTATATAAGGCAATATGGCAAGCACAACATCCTCTTTCTTTGCTGCTCCGCAGCCAGTTAAGTGCTTTTGACATTATTTATTGCATTTATTGTGACTTTTTTGCAGCTTTGTTCCTATTGCTCTTACGCTGCCACGCTTTTATGTTTCAGCGCGCATTGTTGTCATGGTTACGCTGTTTATTCTATCAGCGCTGTTGTTTTAAACCTTCGCTCGCCGCGCGTGTCAGTCAGGTGCGGGGAGCGTGTGGTTCACCTCCCGTTACCGGGCGCCTTGCGCCTGCGTTTAAACTGTTGTGGAGAGGGAGACAGGGGCTCGGAGACGGATGTATGACGTTACAACGCACACTATTACAACGCATGCACTTACAACGCATTTTTTACAACGCATAATCCATTACAACGCATGACATTACAACGCATGACACTACAACGCATTTTTAAAAAATACCTTTACAACGCACTACCATTACAACGCATACTACCTTTACAACGCATACCATTACAACGCATAATATTAAATTACATTTAAGGTAAGTATTAGATAGTATAGGGGTAAAAATTACTATTCTAACTCCAGGGGGTGCAACAGTAGGGTAAGTGTTGGATAGTGTAGGGGTAAAAATTACTATTCTAACTCCAGGGGGTGCAACAGTAGGGTAAGTGTTGGATAGTGTAGGGGTAAAAATTACTATTCTAACTCCAGGGGGTGCAACAGTAGGGAAAGTGTTGGATAGTGTAGGGGTAAAAATTACTATTCTAACTCCAGGGGGTGCATCAGTAGGGTAAGTGTTGGATAGTATAGGGGTAAAAATTACTATTCTAACTCCAGGGGGTGCATCAGTAGGGTAAGTGTTGGATAGTATAGGGGTAAAAATTACTATTCTAACTCCAGGGGGTGCATCAGTAGGGTAAGTGTTGGATAGTATAGGGGTAAAAATTACTATTCTAACTCCAGGGGGTGCATCAGTAGGGTAAGTGTTGGATAGTATAGGGGTAAAAATTACTATTCTAACTCCAGGGGGTGCATCAGTAGGGTAAGTGTTGGATAGTATAGGGGTAAAAATTACTATTCTAACTCCAGGGGGTGCATCAGTAGTGTAAGTGTTGGATAGTATAGGGGTAAAAATTACTATTCTAACTCCAGGGGGTGCATCAATAGTGTAAGTGTTGGATAGTATAGGGGTAAAAATTACTATTCTAACTCCAGGGGGTGCATCAGTAGGGTAAGTGTTGGATAGTATAATGTAATATTATGCGTTGTAATGGTATGCGTTGTAATGGTAGTATGCGTTGTAATGGAATGCGTTGTAAAGGTAGTTTTTAAAAATGCGTTGTAGTATCCTGCGTTGTAATATCATGCGTTGTAATGGATTATGCGTTGTAAAAAATGCGTTGTAATGGTAGTGCGTTGTAAAAGTTGCGTTGTAAAGGTTGTTCCCCCTCGGAGACTCGCGCTGGTGCTGCGAGTGCTCCGTTTTTGAAGATACTGGCGCGGCGGCCATATTTGTTGATGACAACAGGTGTTTCTCGCATGTCAGAACGGTCGCTACGCGCCGAGAGCCCACAGCTTCAGTATTTCCCCCTATTTACGCCCATTTTGCTATTTTAAAGGTTTGGGCTGTATAATTATGCATAGGCTTTGCCTAGAGTGCTAGTTTTTTGTTTACAGCAAGCCCTCCCTCCACATTTGAATTTTATTTACTTGAAGTGTTTAGTTTTATCTACACTTCGGCTTGCTGTGGGGTTTTTTCACTCCCCCTTGCATTGTGCCTTTGGCCACTATTGATTTGTTTATTGTGGGCTTTGACTACTGTTACACTTTGTGTCAGCATGGCAGAATATTATGACGAGGATGAGTATTATTATGAGGAGGATCCTTCTGGCTCTTTGGAGCAGGACTTGGTGGAAGCTCTTGATCAAGGGGTGCAGCACTCCGTGAATAAGGCGCTTGTGCGCGCCATAAATCCTCTGAAGCGACATTTGTCTCTGTATGCACAGCAACAGGGTTGGTTACCGTCCCGTGCGTCAAAGTCCCCTGTCAATCCTCACAAGGCTGATTTTCAGAGGTTGGCTAAGACGCTGTCTTTGGACACGTCTTCTATTACAGGGGCGGCTGGGACTTCTTTTTCATCCTCCCATGATCCTGACGGTGATGATGCACATTCCTCCTCGTCTGAATTTGAACCACCTCCTCGGAAAAGGGCTCGCAAAGAGCATTTTGTTGACGCTCCTTCCACTCCTCCCATTCTTACATTTGAACCTTCGGAGATTATGCATCCCCATTCCACTTCCTGGCTACCTTCACCAGCGGTGGCGGATTACGTCCAATCCCACATTCGCCAACCTTTTCCTCAAGATGCCCGAGCACGTATGAGATCTGAATGTCCCCGTCCTGATCTGGCAGATCATTTGGCCGACACTCCGGAGGTTGATCCTACCATGGTCACCTACCTGAAGAAGTATGCACGGGACCCTAAAAAAGGTTTGGATAGATCTTGGCGGTCCTGCCAGGATAAATTATTAGATTTATTGGGCCCACTCACAAAAATGTTAGATTTGGGTGTTCTGGCTAAAGAATCATCGGCTCTTGTCAACCCGGATGAACTCATTCAATGGGCTCAGAGAGCCATATGTCAATTGGGTAATGCCAATTGTGCGCTTTCATGCGAAAGACGCCGCTCCATCCTTCTTCGCCTGGACCCCAGGCTAGCGGAGCTCTCCTCTTCTGAGGCCGGTCCCTTGGCTCAGGGGCTTTTATTTGGACAACCATTCCTCAAAGAACTTTCTAGTTTTGTGGCCACTTTCAGTGGCCTTGACAAAGCCCAGGCCTCGCTGAGGCGGGCGTTTCGGCCGGTTTTTGCTAAGGCCGGACGTCTTAGGGGACGTTCGTTCGGCCGCGGATCCCAGCAAAATTCTCAACGAGGATTTCAGTCCCACAGTGGCGGTGGACAAGATCCCGGCTTCTCCACCCGCTCAAACTTCTATCCCTCCCGCAAGGGAAGGGGACAATTCCGGAAGGGTCGCTTCGGAGGACAGCAAGGAGGTCATCACGACTCCAATACTTCAGGTGAGAGTGATTCCTTTTTCCGATGTGGTTTTGGGGGGAAGGCTCCAGTTTTTTCTACACAATTGGCAACTAATCTCCAGCGATGCTTGGATTCTCGAAACTGTTCAGGGCTACAAAATAGAATTTTATCAGCCCGTGCCTCAACCTCTCCTTCCTACCCCGTTGATCTTTTCTCTTCAGGATCAGGAGATCATCTCATCGGAGATCGTTTCTCTTCTCGCGAAAGGGGCTATTCTTCAAACTACCCGCCATCCCAGAGGGTTTGTAAGTTCGGTGTTTCTAGTTCCGAAACGAGGGGGCGGTTCCCGCCTCGTCCTCAATCTAAAGGAGTTCAACGGCGGAGTAGTTTACCGACATTTCAAGATGGAAGGGATCCATCTTTTGCGAGATCTTCTCCGAGCAGGAGATTGGATGGTTCGTCTCGATCTCAAAGACGCCTATCTGTCAGTCCCAATCTTCAAGCCTCATCGGCGTTTTCTTCAGTTCCAGTGGCAAGGGAACTGGTTCAAATACCAGGTCCTTCCGTTCGGCCTCTCGTCGGCCCCGTGGTGCTTCACGAAACTTCTGAAGCCAGTGGTGGAACACTTACGCGCGCGGGGTCTCCGCATGATTGTGTATCTGGACGACATTCTGATCATGGCGGATTGTCCTCACAAATTGATCCTTCATCTCGATTGGACGATCGATCTTCTCCAATCATTAGGGTTTCTGGTGAATCCTCAGAAATCTGTCCTCCTTCCTTCACAGGTGATGGAGTTTCTAGGTTTCCAGGTCAATTCACTCACCTGTCAACTTCTGTTGCCCTCTCAGAAGATTCGTTATATCAAACGAGAGTTGGTGTCGATTATCTCCAAACGGATTGTGTCATTGAGATCTATAGCTCGTGTAGTCGGTCTATTAGCGTCCTCAATTCAGGCGATCTTTCCAGGTCCTCTGCATTACAGGGCATTACAACGGTTGAAGATCCGTCATCTTCAGCAGGGTCTTCGCTATTCTGATCAGATTCCTCTGTCAGACGAGGCGAGATGCGAGATGCAGTGGTGGCTGGACCACATGGAGGCCTGGAATGGTCGAGCCCTGTTCGGTTCCTCTCCGGAGATAGTGATAGAGTCAGATGCCAGTCGGTGGGGCTGGGGAGCCCGGTGCGGTCCGATTTCAACGGGGGGTCGTTGGTCCCCGCAGGAGTTGTCTCTTCACATCAATTGTCTGGAACTCCTGGCGGGTTCCTTTGCGATTCTTTGTTTCACGCCTCTTCAGGCCAATTGTTGCATTCTTCTCCGCATGGACAATGTGTCCGCGGTTCGTTATGTCAACAAGTTGGGCGGCACGAGGTCCAAACTCTTAGCGGAGATCGCCAAAGATTTTTGGCATTATTGTCTGCAAAGGAAGATCACTGTTATTGCAGAATATCTTCCGGGCCGCAACAATCTGATTGCGGATTGGCATTCACGTCACCTTCGGGATTTCAGCGATTGGAGACTTCATCCCCGCATCTTTCGTTCCCTCAGTCGGTTTTGGGGGCAGAGTCACATAGATCTCTTTGCCTCTCGCCTCAACGCGCAACTTCCCCGATTCTTCAGTTGGAGACCGGATCCGGAGGCTCTGGCCACTGACGCATTTCTCCAGACCTGGCCTGCCCTGCTGTGCTATGCTTTTCCTCCGTTCATGATGATTCCGAGAGTCCTGGCTCGAACAAAGCGATTTCAATCAGAGCTGATTCTGATTGCTCCTCTGTGGAGGGCTCAGGCTTGGTTCCCAGTTCTTCTGGAAATGTCTTGTGCGGTGCCGATCCTTCTTCCCCAGAAGTGGAATCTGCTGCTGGACCCTCTAGGGAATCCGCATCCCCTAATCCAGTCAGGCTCTCTCCGTCTTCTGGCTTGGCGACTTTCGGGGACCGTTGGTCGGTCCCAGGCCTTTCAAGCGACGCTTGCAAATTTATCAGTGAATCTTGGGCACCCAACACTCACAAACGCTACGCAGGTTCTTGGAAACGATGGTGTGATTGGTGTGTTCAACGGGAAGCTGATCCCGCTACAGCGGATGTCTCTCTAATTATTAATTTTTTAGCGTCTCTTGCCTCTTCAGGCTTAGCTTATCGGACCGTTAACAACTTCCGTTCTGCCATTTCGGCAGGCCATTCTCCTCTTGACGGTAAACCTGCTGGGGAGCACCCTTTGATTACTAAATTGCTCAAGGGCATTCGCCTAACGACTCCCCCTTGTCCTAAATATTCTTCTTTATGGGATGTTTCCATTGTCTTGAATTTTTTGGACGCCTGGCCTTCCAACTCTTTGCTTTCCCGCAAACAGCTGTCAGCCAAACTGACCATGTTACTTTGCCTTGTCTCTTGCAGACGAGTCTCTGATGTTCGGGCCTTAGATTTGGCTGGTCGTTGTTTTACCCCTGAGGGTGTCACTTTTCGAATTTCTCGTCGTACCAAGACGAATACTTCATTGATATCCTATCCTTCTTTTCCTCTCCGTCCCAATCTTTGTGTGGTCCAATGTCTCAAAGATTATGAGGTAAGTACTGCTTCTTTACGTTCTGATTTACAGGGTCAATTGTTGATTGCTTTGCAGAAACCCTTTCGTCCTGTTACCCCGGCTACTTTAGCTCGTTGGGTGCGCTGGCTTATGTCAGAAGCAGGCATTGATGTGTCTATTTTTGGGGCTCATTCTGCACGAGGAGCTATGGCTTCTAAAGCTTTTTCCTTGGGTGTGACTTTGTCTGACATTATGAAGGCCGCAGATTGGTCTTCTGATTCCATGTTTAAGGCTTTTTATTATAAACCTATTGATCATGTTGCGTCAGTTGTGGTGGATAAGCTTTGAACAAGCATAATCGGAGCCTCCTGTCCTGACATAGAATTAAAAATTTGCTAACATTCGTGACAAGAATTTTCAATTCTATTAAGGACAAGGAGGCGAGGATTATCCCACCCATTATGTTATCATGTATTAATTTGCATTTATACAGATGTTTGCATATGTATTATGTATCTTCTGCTGTTATATTGTTCTCTGATATTTCCCCCCCCCCCCCCCCTTGTTACATTTTTTCTTATATTGGATGTATTTTACGGCAGTTTGTCTCTTTTCAGGTTCTGACCCGAAGTGACAATTTTACTGCATCTTTTGGTTTCATCTGCATCCGATGGCGTGTGGCTACCAGAGTCCTGTCGCCCTCCAGTGCTGTGCGTTCTGCCTTACAGACTCCTGCGGCCTCTGATGGTGGTCCCTCCTGTTGGTCGTTATGACTCTTCATCTGTTTTTTCTTCTATTGGAACTGTTCTCCTCACCAAAGAAAGAGGATGTTGTGCTTGCCATATTGCCTTATATACACTGTGGACTCTATGGTTATACGTCATACCCTGGTGTTCATGGGTATTGTAGTTTTTTTTTCTTATACTGTGTTTTATTGGCTGCTGAGCATTTCTAGTAAAGAAATGAGAAAGCATAATCCTCGCCTCCTTGTCCTTAATAGAATTGAAAATTCTTGTCACGAATGTTAGCAATTTTTTAATTCTTCCTTTTGCATCAACATAAGTTTGTTAAATTTCAATTTCATTTTCGTTTGTACGGCAAGAGGAAGGTTCGTCTTAAATGTAACTTGGAGATATAAAGAAAACACATTTGCACCTGAAGTTCAGGTATGGTAAAGAAAATAACCCCGTCCCTGGGTGGGCTTGAACCACCAACCTTTCGGTTAACAGCCGAACGCGCTAACCGATTGCGCCACAGAGACTGTTGCCACTGGAGCTTTTCGATCACTGTTTTAATCTACACCACAGCATGTTTTCCCGTCTGTATATGAATTGTTGTAACGTTGAAGTCATATATTAGATTATTTTAGCTACACCACAAACGTTACACGATGGAATGTATATGACCTAGTCTTCAAGTTGAGCACAGGGGGTTATTTGGGTGGGGGGGAGGGGGGAGCATTTTTGGATTTAAGTGAGTTATTGTTAACCTGCGTTAGTTGCCAGTAAAGCAGGTTCGGCACAGTTTGTTTGTTGGCTTTGTCATTGCAGCTTTCAATTCGAGGCGTAATTGGACTTCAATTGATATTATGAGGGTGACGCGACCTCTCACAGGTGTGGTCTCATGAATGTCAGATGTTGAGATCTCAGGCCCTGGTCTGTCTCTTTTGCCTCATAGATACCTTGCAGTAATGGCATAATTTCAGACATTTCATGCAATAATGCATAATGTGAAATGCCAGAAAGTATGTGAGATCATGCTGGCATGATAAAAAATGTCCCCAAGCCTACTCAATTTACCACATCATTTATTGAGGATGGTGAAATTTTGGTAGGTTTGATGCAACCAGGAGACAGGCAGTTAATCAGATATTTCAAAGTCCAGAAACTGAGGAAATTAAACTCTAAGTCTGTGTCCGCATCGTGGGTGATGCTGATGTGTCATTTGAGCAAAGTCAAGGTTATCCATGGCATCAACGACTTGTTGGGCATAAGCGATACAGGATCCATCTTCCCAGGTGTGCATGTGGCTCATGAAGGATAAAATCTTGGAGCCTGACACTAACCATTGCTACAAACCCATAAGCGTTTCAAGAAATGATGTGTGGATATTTTTAGTAGAGCGAAAGAGGGTGCGTGCCATGTGAATTAACATTTCTCATAGGTTCTCATCGTTCTAGCTGTTCCAGGAAAAAAACTTTATTTTTCCAATCTCTGGCACAAACTAGTGCTGGTAAATGAATGTTGTCCCATGGTAAGTTTTCCAGGTGTGCTGGGCCCGAATTATGTCCATGCACGTATAGCTTCCAGGATCAAATGGCCAGGACCATTACAATTGTAAGCTCCTGCCTGGATCAATGTACAGATTACAGTCTCTTAGCCAATACTGCTAAGTTTCAGAGACAATAATGAAGTCAAATAATGACATGGAAAAACAAAAAATGATAGCTGAGATGATTGAATTAATGTCGGCCACTGGTAATTCCACGTTTTATCGCTCACTGCATCCCTCCAAGGATGGACCCAAACTTCGGTACCCGGCCTTGGTCCTGCTCCATCAGGAACAATCCAGACCAGAGGACCAAGTCTCCACCCTCTGAAACGTTCACAAACATCAGGGTTTGGTTTCAGCCTTGTTGGGACTCATGAATGAGGTGCAGCTTTAGTCTGGGCAAACCCATCACACTTGGTGTGTTTCATTGAGAAAACTCACAAAGTGAAGGGTTGGATGTGTGAATTAGGTTCAGCCGCTGGTACTTTGGGCCCCAATCCAGCACTTTTGTTTTTTTGCTCACTGCAGCGCTCCAAACATGGACCAACCTGGTTCAAATAGCCTTGGTCCTGCTGAAATAAGAACAGACCAGCTCCAACCCGCAGGCCACATCTGCTGAGAACTTGACCACAAGACAATCTATCAGTGAGATGCGTCTCGTGCTACGGCAGAGCAGGCACAGGGCCTGCATCTGGATAAACTGGACCAGTTTCCTTCTGGTTGGACCACACCGGTGAGAAGCAGTTTAAGTCCCGTGGCCCAGTGAGCAAACACTGCCCTCATGCCAGGAGAGGCCGCGAGGAGCAGAGTCAATGAAAATGTGCCCATGACCCACCAGCTGATTACTAATACACATTGATTTGTTTTTACACAGTATGTCTCTAAAGAAATTGACAATAAGGAAAAGTATGATTGAAAGTTGCACCATCTTACTTTATTTATCACAAACAGACTATGGGGCATATTATCAACAGCCAGCGATAATTATCGCTGGCCGTACATAGCGATAGAAATATTATACTATGGCGATAATATTTCAGCGATAGCGGTGTTTTCAATGGAACATCGCTGGTTATCCAGCGATGTTCCATTGAAAACAGCGATAACATTGCTGATACGACCCTGTGGTCCTATCAGCATAATCCATCTCTCATCAAAAGTATGCCTTAGTCAGGAATTTAACAGATGTTAAATTCCTGAGTTAAGGCTGAGGTAGCATGATTTTTTTTATCGCTGCACCTCCTTGTTAATATCGCGAAGCTGCCTTCACGATAGTAACATGTGTTGTTTTCACAGCCACACCTTCTTTGCATCTCATTAGCGATGCAAGGTGAGGCTGTGAAAAAACGGGCGCTACATCTAGGAAACACGCGCTAGCGTGTCCTTGATGATATTGCGATATAATTATCACCGCTTTTCGCCCAAAAACGGACGCTAAAGCGACGATAATTATATCTCCAGCCCTTGCTAATATGCCCCTATGTTTTAAGATAGCTTTATGGGTTAGGGCACCTGGTCTATAATACTGTTCACAGATCTCAGGTAGTTACAGCAATAACAAGAGAGATAAATGTGTAATCAGTGGACATAGGTTTGAACGATAAAACCACGTGAAGGGTTAATTTGCCTTATTCATGGCATTGCATACAGCCAGCGTGTCACAGGCTAGTATTCCATGTTTGGTAGCTCAGTAAGGTACATGGCATAAAGTCCCTCATGCCATTGATTAAAAGGCTATTGCCTGTTACTGAGGAGTTCCATTATCATATAGAGTGCCGCTCGTAGGCGCAGAACGTGGACACTTTTAAAGACCCTGATTTTAACGTGGTTGGAGCCGAAGGAAATTGCCGGCGGAACAAACCCTTGAAGGCTGCTCTTGACTACTCGCTGGGACTGCGAGGCCCAGGGTGCCTTGCCTCGCCATCATAGGACGCACCTGGTGCCTCTTCCCGGCCCCTCCTCCCATCAAGCTTTCCCTTCAAAAACGCCTCGCGGCCCCCGCTTCGCGGGAGCCGCTCGTAGGCGCAGAACGTGGATACTTTTAAAGACCCTGATTTTAACGTGGTTGGAGCCGAAGGAAATTGCCGGCGGAACAAACCCTTGAAGGCTGCTCTTGACTACTCGCTGGGACTGCGAGGCCCAGGGTGCCTTGCCTCGCCATCATAGGACGCACCTGGTGCCTCTTCCCGGCCCCTCCTCCTCCCGCTATTTGACTTCCGCCCCTCCTCGCGTGAGCGGGACGCGAGCGGGGCGAAGCCTGGGCAAAGGGTGGGCCGTCTGAGGCCGTCCGAGGACGATCGTGGACGGGACGGGCCACCCCCCTAACCTTCCTTCAATGGTGAGAGCATCAATCACACACTGATCTAAACTGTTTGAAACGTTCGCCTGTTGTGGACACTGACTTACTGTGGTATCTTTGTTGTTGTAGCTCTACCGCATTATAACATCATGTCACAAAGTGCTGATAAGTCGCGTACTCTAACCGTAAACACCTCTAAAGGCCCAGTATCTGGAACTATTGATCAATTCTTCAAGCGTGTGACTACTGTCTTGGAGAAGGAGATAGCGGATACGGAAAAACGACTATCTTTAGACCTCTTAACAGGCAAGCGTTCCTCACTGGGCACAATTGGTAAAATCCTATCTCCAGAGGTGGTGAATGTGGGTACCGGAATTTCTAGATCCTATTCAACGCCTGGAATAACAAAAAACACGTCTCATGTTAATTCCCCTGGCGAGGTCCCCCTGCCCGATGATAATATTATCACACTTACTTTATCGGGGCTCTCAGATTCACCCAATTTAGCTATCTCCTCCCCCCCAGTGGAAAATAAACAACCAACAAGAAAGAGACGAGGCATACTTACTAGACCACTCTTGACGAAAAAGAAAAAAGCTAAATCGCTCACACAAAAACAGAATCATGTAGGTTCCGTAGCAACAAACACTCCTCTTCCATCCACAAACACTCCGGGATTGTTATCCAGCCCGGATATCTTGAGCGACCTACTTGCTAAATTAGAGACAATGGTCAAATCCCTTCTACTTCCTCTTCTTGAAAGGTCCAGATTAATAACCCTCCACCTAGAGGATTTAAGTAAACAAGTGGGAATGAATAATCTACTTATATCTGAATTTACCAATACCCAGATTAAAAATAATATGAAGGAACACGTTCCTCCTCCCATGGTAGCGCGACCTCTTACGGATGATCACTTGACAAATTCGCGCACCATCTCGGGGGTAAACTCTGCGGATATACCATCTAATAATACCGCAGATCAAGGTAGGACACAGCACGTAACAAATAGTAGAGACACGGAAGGGGTCAATAAGGTGGGTAATAGACAGAAATGTGCCACTCATCGGGACACCGAAGAACAAAAAAGTAAAAATAGAACTCATTCTTCGGTAACACCTATCACGAAGAAAAAGGATATAACAGATCAAGAGAAGCGTGATTGGTTAACCCAGCCACAATATATCCCAGTAAGCAGAAGGGTGGACCTACCCCCCGAATCAGCCCCATATACAGTTATTATGACAGGGGTCCCAGAATTAACATCAGGTGCAAGGGAGGACTTCCATGCGTTAAAAAACAAAACCATGCATTGGTTGAACCAAAATAGACCCCTCCCTGCACACATAAATGGGGAAATTCTTATGGTGAGACGTACATGTTGGGTAGGTACTAGACCGAAAGATAAGAAGGGGGACGTGATAATTATAAATTTTAGAGATCACAGAGCGGTCAGATGTATAGGTGATTGGTTCGAGGCTAGAGGGGAGGTCGCAATTGCTACACACCTGGTTGACTACTTCTACCCTAGAGAACTGATCGCTTACTCCACTCCAGATGTTAAACAAGATCTTCTTATGAATTGGGGCAAAATGGATCATCGTTTCTCTCTCCAAGCTGTACATAACCATGCTTTTTATCCGCAGCTGAATAGTAGACCTATGAGCAACAACTACCAACCATTTCAAGCTCTAAACCAGGCTCCAAGGAATAATAATTCTCAGATATATCAGAGATTTAATATTCCTACCTCTAATCCTTATGCCGCTTTGTGCGGTTTGGAAGATGTAGATTGACTTAACATCAAAGAGACCCAAACTAGAAAATTCATTGCATCTCACCATTCGTCTTCCAACGATTCGGACCATGTATCTGAACCCGTGGAAACTAGTTCTAAAAAAACTAGGACCCCCCCTTCTGTACCAATCCCCCTACAGCATAGGGATTCTGATTCTTTTCCAACGAGGTCACATCAATTATCACCCGAACAGGCGGGGGTTACAGATCTAAGAGTGGTAGAAATTTCGCCTGTAGAGAAAGTACCTAATATTTGTAAAAGCTCAGACCCAAGAAACGCTTGCATCAATGTACAGTTTATGTCATGGAACATTGCGGGTTTACGAGACAAAGTATTGGATGGGACTCTCATGAAGTTTGTTGAAGATCATCATGTAATCTGTCTCCAAGAGACATGGTCTACCAACGAACAACATCTGTTGGGATACAAAACTTATTTTTCACCGGCTATTGCAGGCTTACATGGCAGGGCGAAGGGGGGTTTGACGATATTCATAAAAAATACCATACCTGGGTTAAAAGTCACTCCCCTGAGATTACACACTAACCATCAGATCCTAAAACTTTCGCTTGAGGGGAAGGGGGTTATCTTTCTAGTAAATTCCTATGACAACCTTCCAGAATCAGAGAGACCAGAACTACTTGAGGCCATCCGTAACAAACTTTCTACATTGATTAGTAGAATACAAGGGACAGATGTCCCTAGTATTGTGTGGGGCGGTGATTTTAATCATCACCCCTGTAACGTGTCAAACTGTTGCTCTTGTGGGGATGGGGAAGAAACTGATAATTACGAGACTCATTTCAGTCATACAAAGTTAGGAGAATTACTTAACGAAATGATGTCGGAACTAGGTCTAATGATCCTAAATAATTCTAATACTTTATCAGGACAATTGCAGGGTACATATCTGGGGAGAGGGTGGGAGACAACAATTGATTATATCTTGATCACAGCTACGCTGGGCAGTAGAGCACAGAATTTTAGATTAATAATTAATGCATTAAGTGACCATGCAGCGTTGGTTTTTAACCTAATCCTTGATGTGGGGAAATTTAAACCATACTCGTTGATGTCTGCTCTTGCCCAAAACAATATTTGCTTGGCAAAACAAAATGGTTATGCCATAAGTTGGGGCAAGATTGAACCAGAAACAATAACCAAGAAGGTGGTCCAAGCGGTTTACCCGGCGATTATGAAATGTCTAGACAGCAATACCAACCAAAAAGAACTGTTGATTAATTTTAGCTTAATTCTGAAGAAAGTAAATAATTTTTTAACTTGTACTAATAAAGGGAAAAAAAGGTGATAAAAGAGGGTGGTTTAGTCACGAATGCACCGTAGCTCATAAACTT
The DNA here is from genome assembly GCF_964204655.1 of Triturus cristatus. NCBI lineage: Eukaryota > Metazoa > Chordata > Amphibia > Caudata > Salamandridae > Triturus > Triturus cristatus. Next base: position 721,691,292 of record NC_140595.1, read on the forward strand.
TTGAAAAAAGCACTGTCAAAATCTGTAAGAGACCAAGACGAAATTCGCCGGCTAAGGAGCTCTTACCGTCTAGCTTGCAGATTAAGGAAGCGGAAAATAAAAGAATCCCTATGGGATCAACTGCACGAGAGCTCTCAGTCTAAAAATTGAGAGCTGTTCTGGAGGATAGTGAAGACTCCCTTCCTGTCCGACTCCAGTGATCAGCCTTCAATCGAAGTAGCGATTGATGGCCCGACATGGGTAAACCATTTTGCTAAAGTGTTCAGTAAAACTCAAACAACCGATTTAGATGAGAAGAAGGAGGATAGTCCTCAAGACATCCTATTTCCGATCCCCCTAAGCTTTGAATTACACGAAATAATTAAGGCAGTGAAAGCCAGTAAAGGAGGAAAAGCCCCCGGTCCAGATGGTGTCCCAGTTGACTTTTTTAAATTTAAACTTGACCTATGGGCACCAATTTTAAAAAGGGTGTTTGATGCGACAATGAGGCATGGGCTATTTGAAACTTGGACTCAATCAATTATGATCCCGATTTTTAAGAAGGGAAATAGAGATGAGGTCTCCTGTTATCGGCCAATATCATTACTGGATTCCCTCGGTAAAGTGCTGGGTAGAGTGGTCTTACAGCGACTTCAAGACTGGGCAGAAGACCACAATATACTATCAAATATTCAGTTTGGCTTCCGAGAAGGATTCGGAACTATAGAACAGGCACTGAACTTAAGCCTATTGATGGGGAAATACGTAACAGCAAAAGAAGGCAGATTGTATATGGTATATGTCGATCTTTCCGCGGCCTTCGATTGCGTCTCCCACTCAAAGCTCTGGTCTGTCCTAACTGACATGGAAATAAATCCAGCCCTTGTAACCCTCCTTCGGGCATTATACTCTAATCCTTCGTCGAGGGTCCGTTTTGGTACACAGGGCGAAGTATCTGAGTCCTTTCGGGTGGAACGCGGTGTGAGGCAGGGGTGTGTCCTGGCCCCCTTCCTCTTCTCTCTGTATACCAACGGTCTGGAGGTTGCAATGTTGAGGGGGGCCCAGGACCTCCCTCGAGTAAAAGACCGCCTTATTCCAGCGCTTCTCTACGCGGATGACGCAGTAATTTTAGCGCGCACCCCGCGAGAGTTGCAGAAATCCCTTGATAGGTATGCTCAGTTTATGGATACTCTGGACCTAAAAATAAACATCAAAAAAACTTATGTAATGGTGGCGGGAAAGGACAGGAAAAGGGGAAAGTCCATATTCCTAAACAAAGAGATGTTGGAATCCACTAACCAATACTCATACCTTGGAGTATTGATTGATGAAAAACTTAATTGGAAAGCGGCCATTAATGCTAGAAAACATTATCTCTTGCGTGCAATAATGGCACTTATAAAATTTTCCCAGAAATTAGGGAAAAGACCACCCGTAGAACTTCTTCGCATTTATGCAGCAAAATGCCACTCTATCGCACTCTATGGGGCAGGTTTGTGGGGCCATAAAAGCACGAACGTACTCCAAATCGCAGAGAATGTTTTCATGAGATTTCTCCTGATGACCCCCAAACGTGTGTCCACGTTTTCTTGTCATGCCGAACTTGGTATGGCCCACATCGAAGACTTGGCTAAAGTCCAACCTCTTCTATTGTGGCGCCGTATTTGGATGTCATCAAAAAATCTACTCACAAAGGAGATTATAGCAGATTGCATGACGCTGGAGCACGCAGGAAAAATAGAATGGCTACTGTACATAAAAAAAGTTTTTTAATGACCTAGATCTGATTAAATATTATGTTAATCCCGAATTAATGTCCGAGATTTCGAAGAAAGATCTAAAAATAAGAGCCCTTTCTCATCTGGAAGAATTACGGATCACAAAAGAGTCAAGTAAAACATCGGTCCAACATTCTTTGATGGTTGAGACTTCTCTCACCATTGAACCATACCTGACCTATGTTGAGTCCCAATTTGAGTGCCTCTTGCTGACGCGATTCAGATTGAATGTCTTCCATAGGCTTGTAGCCTTTCCAAAACGTAACTCCTGGGAACGAACTTTAGTGATGTGCCCTTGCGATGAAATTTCAACACAAACAACTATGCACACTGTTTTATTTTGTAAATTTTATGTTGTCCATCGCAATTTATGGTTGACCCCGTTGTTAAGAACGCTTGGTTTTAGAAGATGTCGTCCTGCTATGCTGCACCTACAATTTCTGAATACTACACTGATCACAAAAAGTGTAGCTATGTTTTTAAAGTGCATTTATAATTAGGGCTCCCGGTTTTATGGTATTTATTTTTTTGACATTTCCGTCTGTATTTATCCATATTTATTTTTTGCTAATTTTATCTGTATTTATCCATATTTATTTTGGGTTTTGTGGAAAACTGAAGCTGAAATTAATATATTTCCACATTTATTTAACCGGTAAATATGCACTCATGCTTGAATGCCAACTAGGTTTCACTGCTGTAAACACCCGCAGAAGATAAATTAATGCACTTTTAAGAAAATATGCTCATTTCTGTATCAACCTTGTGCATATCTACTACTGTTAAAGCCTCTTTACTAAAATTCCTTTCTTTTTTATCCCCCTTACCAATCAATCCACACAGCTATTGGCCTGGCAGTCATGGCAGAGAGTATTTAGAGTTACTCAAAAAGCAGCCCAATTTCCGTTTTTATCCACATTTAAAAATAAATACAGACAAGAAAATAAATGTTTTCTGTCTGCATTTATCTTTAAAAATCCGTAAAAACGGAAAACAGGGAGCCTTATTTATAATCATAGATCTAATTTGGGTTGAAAGTATTTATGTTAACCTAAACAATTTCACATTTTGTGTATACTGAGGATGATATGTTTTTTGTAAAAGCTTTTATGGTTATAACTGTTTTTATATAACCGAATAAAGATTATTATTATTATTATTATTATATAGAAGAATGAGGCCAAAGGCAGAGTTCCTTATAAGGTTGTGGAACTCCGAGGTGACTTGCAATATCCTTATCATGTAGGACAGGGAGTGCTTTATCCCTTATAGTATATAGTCACTCCACTCACCTTTCCCAAAAACAATTTACATCCTCTGTACATAGCTCTTTCATGAAAGAGAGAGCATGTTTGAAAACATGAAGAAATAAAATGGAATATTTAGTGCAAAATTAAATACTTCAATAAAACGGTTGGATATTTGTTGCAAAAAGATATTAGAACCTACTTAATGCAAGCAATTTTTTCATCGAAAAATATTTGTATAATATGTAGAAACATGCAGAAAGATCCTAACTTTTCTATGATTACCCACAGAGTGCAAAAAAATAAACATGTTGCAATAAATATCCCATTTGTGCTTGTCCCTGTACAGCTAGAACAACAGCAGAAGAAAGAAAAGGAATCATTTTCGTTGTCTGAGCAGCTGTTTTAATTATGCAGCATGACCTCGCCTGCCTTTCCCCTCAGTTGCAGGCTGTGGCAGCAGGCATCCTGACATCAGAACTCAACTGTAATAAGTTATTACAGTTGAGCAGCGAGGTCAGTTCTTTATAATAGGCGACTGCAAGTGTCACACGTCTGATTGTAAAGAGATTGCAGACAGGAGTATATACAGGGATTGCAGAATCGCATAAATTATAAACAATGTAATGCTGGTAGCCTTGTTTAGCGCAGAGGTCACAAGTTCTAATCATGGTAAAAAAAAAACACCTTAGAGGCTTTTGTGCTATCAGAAAACTCTTGCATGTGACCTAAAAAGCATACATTTCAGTGCTATCAGATTCCAACCCAATATTCCAATCTATCCTTAATAAAGGGGTGGCTTTGATTTAAGAAGTTGTGATAATCACTTATTAAGTACCCAAAATATACTGTTTGGTGTATAAATGGCCTTTATTGGTGTAAGTATTCACATATCAAGCCCATCATAAGCAGGAACTCATCTTTGTAAAGGGGCCATCTTATGTTTGTACCACTGAGTTGCAGACGTGGCATGATGGGGTGAACATGTTCACATGAAACACCAGGGGCGCTGGCGGGAGACCCTGCTGCTGCTTCGAATGAATGATTTAAGTGATCTGTTCTCGGTCACACATAAGGAAATAATGTAGGGCTCTGTTTGCATAATCGTGTTTACATTCATTTACAATCTTTGAAAAACTGACTAAGCGCTTGTATAAATTTCCCCCCCAAAAACATTAGTTGCATTGGCCGGGAATCGAACCCGGGCCTCCCGCGTGGCAGGCGAGAATTCTACCACTGAACCACCAATGCTTATGGAAATGTACCCGCTCCAGGTCATACAAAGAACAATCCGATATTGTGCATCATATGTTTTGTAGTTTTATTTTTCCAGATACATTTTTACAAACTACTTGCAAGCAAGAGTTGTCAGGTGTGATACAGTGAGTTGCGCAGGAGTTAAGCGGCTGGTTATCAGTATGACATCTTCAACCGGCCTTAGGTTTCTCTATCGAAATGCATTTTAGAATTTCACATTTTTTAGCACATGCATACATTTTGTAAACAGGAAAGTACAATTGCCTAAATGCCATTTATTTGCGCGGCATAAATCAAAAGGGCCGGCTGAAGATGTCTCACTGCAAGGGACCATTTTGCAGCTGTGCGAGGTTTCCCCCTCAGCCCACACCCTTCCAGTCTTGACCACGTTGTTTGCACGACTTTAAGAATATTCCCCTGCTCCTCACTGGTTGTAGGTCGCCCACAACCCGGGGCAACAACTCGAAATATCTTCAACACATCACGTCAGCCATCCTTACTATTTCTGTTTGTCCTCTGAGGAGAATACAAGCATTTAAGTATTCCATGTTTTAGGAAATTTGGACTCTCCATAAGGAAACATTACATACACGCTAGCTAGTTGGGCTGTTTAAGAATCCCCCGTTCCATTAAAACATGAATTGCGGATCCACCGGATCAACCAGCGCCAGCCACGGCCATGGACGGATTTAAAAAGATACCGCACGAAAAGACGACGAACAGATTAGACAGCTAAAGTCTGCTTCATGTGAGCCAAAGTAAACCCACTGACCACAAACCGACACCTTTATCTCATAGCTGGCACCCCGCATCTTCAGTACACCGATTTGTAAGTTTCAATGAGGAAAAAAAATTGTAGCTATAACATTAAAGAGCAAACTTAATGAAAAAAACCTGTTTTCCTATTTAAGACCTAAAGACTGAATGAAAAACTCTATCTGCATTCGTAATAGCAAAATATAAAATAATAAAAAGTGCAAGCTGCGTTGGCCGGGAATCGAACCCGGGTCAACTGCTTGGAAGGCAGCTATGCTCACCACTATACCACCAACGCTTGGCTGCTTCCTACTGTTCCAATACTTCACTTTTGGGCATGTTTCATCCCAAGAATACACAGCAGGTATGTGAGAAGGTATTTCAAATGTGATTTGAAATGATTCTGGAGACAGGCAGGTGAACATATTCCACTCTTTCTTTGCTACAAGCCTACATTGTTCAACAGTTTAACCACCCTCAACAGCTGCAGCTGGAAGATGAGTCCTCACTTGAAGACACCAGACAGGTTTCCAGACTGGATCTATTCAACTTCTACTCATGCTGAACGTGTATTGACACCAGAGGGTCTGGATTCAATCTTTCTAGTCTCACTACACTGATGGACAGGTTATCAAGTTCAGCGGGCCTGTGCCCAGGCCAAAAGGCTGTATTAAAACAGTGGTCGAAGTGGGAGGGATCGGCAGGGCACATCGTGCCCCTGCCTCTTTCATTTAATAGAATCCATTCTCCTACTTTTTAATTTTAAACATGCGTCGAAGGACGGCAGAAATAGCCATGGCCTACAGATAAAGACTCTGTCTTTGCCTTGCTAAAGGTTTCAGGGCTGCAAATGGGAGAACCACCTCGGACAGGATGGCTGGGAATACTTTCCGTGTGGGTCCTAGAAACACTCGCATTGATTATTTTATTTAGAGTATGCCTCTCTGGCCACTGCTGTTGGACATGGTGATCCTCCCGTGATGTGAGAGTGACCATGATCCATTAGTTATGAGTTTCAAATCTCTATCCTTGGCTACACTACCACCCCAATGGTCCAACAACATCATTCCAGACGATTTAGTCCCTGCAAACAATATGAGAAGAGTTCGGTGGCAATATGTTGCTGAAAATGATGAGGCTAGGGATTCAATAAAAGATCTCACTGATGCTGCTCTTCTCTCTCTCCCGGCCTGTGATTCCCAGGAGTCTCTTAACAACATGATGGTTGGGACGCATGAAAAACTGTTTGGGGACCTTAAAAAGTACTTTACAAAACCACAGATAGAGAAGAAGAGACCCCAATCCCGCAGAGCCTCCTGGTACAACGGCTTATGTAGGAAGGCATGTAAGACTTTGGCTAAGGCCATCAATCTTCGCGATGGGCAAGCAACGCGACTGGCTCGCCGTCTATACAGAGAGCAGCAAAAGATAGCTCGCAGTGCTTGGGAGGAGAAAGAGTGGCTGGATTTGTTGGAGGCTAGTAGAGATAGGGACATGATGAGATTTTGGAATATTTTTAAATGGGGGAGGCGCGACATTCCTAACACTCCCGAAAATAATGTCTCCCCAGAAGTTTGGGTTTCATATTTTGAAGCACAATTCAGGGGGCCCCCTAGTGATTTCTCGGTCCCAATGGACCTAACTCAAGAACCTGCTGTCTGCGTCACAAAAATAGAGGTCTTTAGAATTTTGAAACTTATTCCACGCGGAAAAGCCCCGGGCCCAGATTGTGTTCCGGCGGATCTGTTCTTATCAGACTCTGAAACCTGGGCTACGTATATTCTATTCCTGGCTAATGCTGTGGCGAGTGGAGCGTCACTACCAAAAACATGGGCAGGAGCGGAGATTGTTCCCATATTCAAGAAGGGGGATCGTTCTCTCCCGAATAATTATAGGCCCATTAGTCTGATAGATAGTATCCAGAAAGTGGTAGCTAGACTGGTCCTGGGTAGACTCCAAAATTGGATAGAGGAAAATGAAATATTAACACCTTTACAGGCCGGTTTTCGCTCCCACACTGGTACCATCGACCAGGCTTCTCGATTTGTGGCTATTCACTGGAAGGTAGTAACTTTGGGTGGGGGATCGCTGTACGCTGCTTTTATTGATTTAAAGACAGCTTTCGACATGGTTCCACGTGCCAAATTATGGCAGGCGCTGCGCTTGATGGGGCTATTGCCAGCACTTTTAAACATTATCGTCAAACTTCACCATGATAACTACGCACAAGTACGTTGGGGGAAGCAGGGGAATGTGACAAGTAAATTTAAGGTTGGATTGGGAGTCAGACAGGGGGGCGTCCTGGCCCCCACTCTTTTCTCGTTGTTCATCAATGTGGTTACACACTACTTTGATGAGCAACCGACAGATGCACCAAGAATTGCGGGTCTCCATACTCCCCTATTGATGTTCGCTGATGACACTTTGTTGTTATCGCAAACACAAAGGGGATTGCAGGACGCACTCAATTGCTTTGAGGCCTTCTGTTGTGACCAGGATTTAGTTATAAATGTGTCAAAAACAACATTTATGGTTTTTCATAAGACCAAAATAGTGACGGGGAGGGTTAGCTTAGATCAGGCCCCCCTGGATCAAATTGATGCATTTATGTACCTAGGGTTAACTATAGGTAAAAACTTTTCCTGGAAACCACACATTGATATAATGAATTTGAAGCACTCCCAGTGGTGGGAGTTCTACTTAGAGAACACAAGCAATCTAAATCCAAGCCCATTGCTCCAGCCCTGCAAATTTACAACAACAAGGTGGGGGCCTCGATTCTGTATGGTGCGGAGTTGTGGAGCTTCAGTGACTTAGCACCCCTTGCCGTAGCACATAACAACTTTCTTAGAGCCCTTTTAGGACTCCCTAAAACCACCCCATTACTCCCCCTGTATATGGATACTGGAAGTAGGAACATCCGAGATCAGGCCCGGTTCCGTCCAATAGCCTACTTGCGCCGGCTGTGGACAACGCCTGAGCTGGCTCAGTATGCTTGGGCTCTGAGTGAAGTCAAGAAAATAAATACTTCTGATAGAATCCAGTGGTTAGGGGAACTGAAGTCTACATTAATAGCTTTGGGGATGAGGAACCTGTGGGACTCTCCGTCCTCAGCTGTGTTCCCCTCCAAGAAGCAACTAAAAGAAGCATACTGGTCTTATATTGACCAGATGCGATTATCCCAATTTTTTGTAACAAGTGGTTTCTTGGAGTTTAAGTTGTCTTTGTTTATCGAGCCTTACTGGGATATTATTAGGAGTACCCTGGAAAGGAAGCTATATCACCAATTCAGGGTGGGGTCCCTACCATTAGGGTTTTTTATGCTCAGTTGGAAACAGGGTTGGGATGGTCTATTCCTGTTTTGCCTTGGCACGAGGGAAACAACTGCCCATTTTTTCTTCGTATGCCCATCCTATAGGCAACCACGCCTGAAATGGCTAGTCCCTACATGTAAAAACTAGGGCTTTAGGGTAGCTTCTGCAGCTCTTAGGGTGCTCAGGACCGATACGGAACCCGCCGTTGTAATAGCTGTGGCAAAATTCTTGGGGTGGGCTTGGGCGATAAGGGCTAGGAAGATGAAACTATGCTAGTAGATTTAATTCCTCCTGTTGCTTGTTTTTAGGTTAAATTGTTTTTATATTTGATTTGTGTTTTTACTCTGTAAATGATAATATGAATTGCATTTTAAACTTTGTTGTCTTTTATGATTTTTTTTCTAAAAATCGAAATAAAGACTTGACTTGACTTGACTCTGTGTTCGTGGCCGTTCAAGGACCTGCGGGGTGGGAAGAGAATGAAAGGACTCTGCCTCCTCCTTCTTGCCCTGAGAAGACAAGGACAGGTCCCACTTCTGCTCTGCCGCTAGCAGCTGCCCCCTCCCTTCTCTTTCTTCCTCTTATTCCATCTCTTTTTGTCTTGTCCTTCTCACTTGCTGAAAACCGGGACTTCAAGACACTGTTCTCACCCTCTCTTTCTCCCTTTCGTTAATTTGTTCCCCTGCAAAATGGATGCAAAACCAAAAAACACATTTGCTGGAAATGTCGTCATTTTCTGACATTTTTCTATTCCAAAGTGCAGCCTTGGGATGGAGATAAAGAAAAGGTTCAAATTATGAAAAATAACTAAATAAAGCAAGACAGAGTTGTCGCAAAGAGGGCTGATTGATTTCATTCACACCCAAACGAATTAGTGCCACTTTACAGAGTTTGCCAGTGAACCGCTACTTTTGTTTTCTTGTCTTTCTTTGATCAACATTATTTTTCCCATGTAGGAAGTGCACCATTCCTGGAGGTACTGCAATACCTGGTTGATTGGTGGGCTGGAGAACAAAATATGTACTGTGCCTCTGTGGTCTTTTTAAACCATAGTGCTTGCGTTTTGTAAGGACATAAGAAATGGACATTGAAACTGGTCCCTTCTGGGCTCTGTAGCCATGTCCTCAACTTTTCAGGCAAAAACACTCTCTGATTTCTGAATAATGAGTGTAAAAGCATTAAGGTAACCATGTCGTTCCTGTTTACATTTCACATGCTTTACTCAATCTTGCATTCCTTATAAGTGTTTGCTTTATACAGGATGTTATTACTTTTTTTTCAGGCAGCATATTACTCTTGTCTGGTGCATAATTTGAAATAAGTCGCTTCCAGTTGTTTATAGTGGGGTACAATTGGAGTGTAGTTGAAGTCAGTGAGTTTTACTTAATGGGGCAGGATGGTGTTTAGTGGGAAAAAGTATGTGGCACTATGGGCAGAGCTGCTGAATTTGGAACTAGGGAACCAGGTTCAGCACTCATGACCAGTCCACCAGACCACTCTCCTGAGGCAGCACATTCCCATGCTAGACCTTAGAAGGCCCCGCTAGACCCTGTAAGCCCTGGTGTCTTAGCACCAGCAGCTGCACCCTAGCAGTTGCAAGTGTGGGTGAACCTTGAAGGCCTGTCCACCACATTCCATACTGAAGTTCACCTCCAGTCTTGCGGGCAGGCCTATGAAGCAGCACACCCTAGAGCGAGGTCACAGGACCCTTGAGGCCAGTCCGCCTCACCCAGTGGTACTTTCATTGGCCTTGTTTTAGCAGTAGTAGTTGCAACTCACCAGGGATCAGCAATGCAGAATTTGCACGCACACCATACTAAGGGGCAGATTTACAAGAAACTGACGCATCTGTAGAGATGTGTCAGTTTCCCTGCGCCAGCCTGCAATACCCTTGCGCCCCCATGGATGGGCCGTATTTACAATACGGCGCACCACGGTAAAAGGATTGACATATGCATCAGAAATCCGGATGCATCTGTTGGCCCAAAGTCCCGCATTGCTGCAGTCGAATCATGTAATTATAGACAACAAAAGGTCCCTAGGAGCGAGTAAAAATAGAGAAGGGAATCAATAAGGACCCAATCAGTGCTTATTTTTAAAGACTTGTCCAGCCGGACAGTGGTCATAGATTTTACTGATATAGTAATTATGCAACAGTTACAAAGAGAATTCGCAAAGTTGGACACAAGCCTGTGTTCCGTACAAATAATGGAGAAAACATAAACAAAAAACAAAAAACAGGGTTCAGGCAAAAAAATGTTTGTTACAATTGTAATGGGATGGAAAGTAAACTTAACAAACATTACATAGAGCACCCTTATGTATAAGGCATAGTATAGTTAGGTACATATAGGGTGTGTACAAGTGTCGACGGCGTTTCGATCCTACACACGCAATATTAGGATCATCATCAGGACAACATTAATAAGGCCTGTACAATTTAACCGGGATCATACGGGAGAAAGCATAAACCGCGATCCGGGTCATGAAGGAGGGATGGATGGAATTAGAAGTACGATGGAGAAGGAGGCAACCACCAGACTGGGGAGGTCGTGTGGAAGGGGCTCGCTGCAGGCCGCGTTAACACACGTGAACAGGGAATAAGGGAATCCAGAATTAGTACGCGACGGATACATACAATTGCCAGCAGTCGGCAAGGTCCGTGACTGGTGGAGACAGCTTCAAGGGGATTATCCCGATCCGCGGCAATGCGCGTTCACGGGGTGATTTCCGGAATCCGGCAGTGCGGGAGCAAGGTCCGGTGATACGGCTGCTGTCGAATCATGAGCACAACGCAACTTCAGCAAGGCATGTTGAGGCCTATACTTACTATAATGAGCCACTCCTTACGCCTGCTTCAAGTAGGCATAAGGTTTTGACGCAGTGGCATCCTAGAAGTGGCGCTGTGAAATCCTATAGCTTTCGCTGCGTCACTTTTACAAGGCTTTCCTGCGTGGGAAAGCCCACCCTGCATACATTATACCCGAGCAGGTATAATGTGACGCAGGGCTCTCCCTAGATGCGTCCCGTTGTAAATTAGCCGCATCGTTTACGCCGCCGCTGCATCACAAAAGTGACGCTACGGCGGCGCCAAAATGTTGCAAGGGGCTTGTAAATCTGCCCCTAAGTTCATACATTTCACAGTCTCTCTGCTTCATGCACAAGCACTTTTAACATGTGCTGCCTGGTTTGGGGCCACTGGAATTATGCAGCGATGGACCAAATTTTGCCGCAGTTTTGACTCATTTATGCGGAAAAAAAAGGCTGCAGCGTAATGCAGTTTATTTTCTGATACTTTATTATTTTGACATTTTTACACATACTAACAGTCTCTGCAAAGATTTTGCCTCATTAGTACCAGTGTAACATACAAATACAGCAGTGAGAAAGGTGACCAGTCAACCTTTGCGAAGGGCTGTCCACTTCACAGAAACACTAGTCCAATTTTTTAGTAACTTTTGATCCGTTTGAGCTACAAACAATTTATTAGTTAAAATTGTCAGATTATGCAGAAGGTGATGTGTTATGTGGCAAATATGAGCCATAATTATGTGGTAAACATTTGCAAACTAGGCTATTTTGCCATTCATGTTTGAACTACTCTTGTGGGAAAAGCGAGGAGAAGTGCTGATGACAGAAACTCCATGACTCGGACACAAATAGCTTGAGATTCCACTTTTAAGTGTATTTTGGACATTCTGTTATTGGGAACCTATCCCACTTTGTGAATGTTTTCTAATGTCAATAACTCATATTAAACCTTAACTAAACACGTGAATCCATTGGTTGAATTAAATACAGTGGCGGCTTCTCCTATAAGGCAGAAGAGCGTCGCCCCACTGTTTTTTTACAGTGAAACAAAGGGGAAAATCAAATGATAATAACTTGCGTTATTATCATTTTATTAATCTCCTACTTCCTCAATTTTGCATGAGGGAGCAGGGCAGGGGAGGAGTGGTAGCACCCTCCTAAGTGTGCAATGACTACTTGGCCGGCCCTCTCGGGCCGCCCAAAACAGTCTTTCGCACTTCGCATGTTCTCCATGCAGGCTGCAGTACAGCCTTCATGGAGAACATGCCCAGACTTCTAGTCAGTGTCTGAGCACCTAAACATGGCGCTCAGACCCATCACAATGCTGATAAGGCAGCGTTGTCAGTGGCTGGCTGGGAGCCTTGGTGTGCTTCCTGTTGAGGCCGAGTGAGGGAGGGCTACGGAGGAGAAACGCGGCGAGGAAGCGTCGAGAAGACATGTTTTTATTTTTTATACCTGCTTCCCCCGTGTCGTCCCCCCGCATCCATACCTCCGATCTGTACCGGCCGCCACTGATTAAATAACGTAATAAGCTGTAACTGGTCAGTGAAATGCCAAACAAATACTAAAAATTGGGATGTTTTGCAGTTTCTGGCCACACGTCTGACTCCTCTCACTGACCCAATACTCGGGGTATTCCCACCCTCAGCTTCTCCACCCACAGTTCCCCTACTCTCCCCCCCCCACTTCCACCATTGTAATAAAAGCTTTAAGGTTAGGCCTCTGACTCTATGCATGGCAACACATTCCTCCCTGTTACTGCTTATAAACAACAACAAAAAGTATTTTAACAAGCATGTCAGACCCAAAAAGTCTGATCTTTAAGAACTATTGGCTTTACCAGTGTTTTTGTAGCCATGCTCGTACAGCACCCCTGATGTTATGCAGCATGGCTAAAGAATTCAGAAAAGCTATTGACACATCCAAAAAGAAACAAAAAGGCAGTGTAGGAAGGTGGAATCTGACTGCATGGTTGCCCCCATCTTTTTCCTTGTGTTTTGCTGGTTTTCGACTTAGTTTGACTGGGATGCTGCTAATCAGGACCCCAATCTATCTGCTTTCCCCTTTAAATTGATTTCATGTACTTTAGGTACACTCCAGATTGGGTTCGGGCGTACCCTTATAAGTCCCTAGTATATGGTATACTATATACCCAGGGCATAGGTACCCCAGAGGCCTACCAGGGGCTGCAGCATGTATTGTGCCACCCCTGGGAAGCCTTTTAAAATGACACAACAGGTCTGCTACAGCAGCCTGGGTAAGGTGGTGAGATATAGGTTCCCTATATCTCTCCATATCACTGCACATATAAACCTATCAGTCACCCCTATTGGAGGCCTTAACAATCCTGAAGGCAGGGTGCTGGGTTTCATGTGAGAGGGTGCAACTGCATGAGCAGAGCTCCTCTGCAGCCTTCAGAACCTTTATTCCGGGGTGGTTTGTGATGCAGCCAACCATATGCTCTTAAGTGCATTATAACCTTGTGGTAAAGGCTAACTTTAAAACGGCTGCATGGAAACATGTCATGTTTGGTGTAGGGGTGGGCGGACAACTCCGTTCCGCCCACGGAATGTGCGGAGATTTGCCCCTTCTGCAATGTAGGCGGAGAAACAAGGCAAATCTCCGCACACTCGGGCGTAACGGAGTTGGCTTCCCGCCCGCCTCCTGCCCGCAGTATTAACACTTTAAAAAACATTAGAAATAACATTTTAAATAAGCTTACCTTATAGGCGGCGTCCCCGGGCTTCCCTCGGTCTCCATCGCGTCTTCTTCTGGGAACTGCACGTGCGCGGGCACCCGCGCATGCGCAGATCCCAGAAGAAGATGTGATGGATACAGAGGGAAGCCCGGGGACGCCGCCGATAAGGTAAGGTTATTTAAAATGTTATTTCTAATGTTTTTTTAAGTGTTAATACTGCGGGCCGGAGGCGGGCGGCGCGTAACGGAGCTATGCAGAGAGTGCGGAGATTGGTTCCATCTCCGTGCCTCTCCGTGTAGATCCCTTACGCAAATTACGTCCAGCCCTAGTTTGGTGTCAAACACCTTAGAATCATACCTCCACACCAGTATCTGGCGTGGAGGTATGATTCCATCCTACTAGAGGGAGAAACATGGCACCACTGGTATTCCCGGTACCAACTTAACAGAACCCTGGCATCACAAAATGGATGCTGCAGCCACAGACACAAGTCTGCCCACCTGCTGCTGGATGAAACTCCAGCAGGGGAGGCTGGACAATAGGTTTCCTGTCACAGGGAGGTGTGACCACCTCCCAGACAGGCTCTAGTGTATTGGGGCTGCGTGGGTGCACTCCAAGAGTGCTTTGAAGTCTGCACTGGGGGCACATTTGGTGTCCCTGTGCATAGTCCAGCTCAAACTGGTTGCAGGGGCACTCAGCCCCTGCTCTGGTGTGAAACTAGACAAAGGGTATGGGTGTAGCCACCACTCTGTCCTAACCCTCCCATAGGTGGGTCCCCAGAGATTGTCCCACCACTTCCTTGGGTATAAAGTAGAAACCCCTGACTACAGGGTTTTAGATTTATTCTGATACAGAATCCCAGAACTTCAACCATCTACACGGCGTTGGATGACCGAAGAATCTCCCTTGCAAGGCAGACACCAAAGACGCATCTGTCAGGTTTGCATCGACGCAGCTCCTGCAGGACTCCAAAGATTTTGCAACACAGGAGGTGGTTTCCCAAGCTTCCCCGAGGCCAACCTGAGCTCTCAGCAAACCTGAGACCCGTAGCCCTCGTGGGGATGGTGGAACCGGAAACCCTGGACACGTGCACATTTGCAGCAGCATATTCTTTTTGGCGATCCCTGAGGCTGTGCTTTGGACTACTTGTAGTCGATGCCCCAAGCAGTGTTTCCACCGAAGATTACTGGCCTACACTCACCGAGTGTCCCGAGGGCTGGTATTGTGTGATTCCTCTTGAGGTCCCTTCTCAATCCCTGGTCCGTTGACTAGTGGGTCCCTGTGAAGGCAACACTAAGTTTAATTGGGCTTACCTGGTTGCTCTAGACATGCCCTGACTCTCCATTGGTTGGGGAGTCCCCTGGACCTTGCTGGTCCTCACCCACGCATCTTTGCTCTGACCGCGTGGGTTGTAGTTGCCAAAGCTTGTTGGTGTTCAATCCGGACACTGACCCACCAGCACTCGACATCGTTTGTGGGACAGCTCACCTACAGAATCTGGTCATCCTCGACGTCTCCTGGTCCCCGTGGCTGCAGAGTCAAGCTTCACCTCTTCACTCCTGAAGCACCCGACATCGGTGGACATTCGGGTATCTTGACCCTGGTCCCTGCAAGTGACCCAGCCTCTGTCCCCTCTGCTTTCATGTTCTTCACATCTCCGTTCCAGGCTTGGATCACACCGGACACTTTTCCTCTTCCCGGCAGCAGCACTTTGACCACATCGCCATTGAAAACGACGACGATTCCCAGCACCATTTGACATCTATGCACCCGGCTTCCCTGGGTGAGGTAACACAAGTACTCCATTGCTCCCGTGGGTGTTGGCCCTAGAATACCCTAAATCTAAAGGGGTTTGTTCAAAATCCTCTCCTAAGTGTCCTTAATCCTTAAAATTCCAACCCGACTTTCCCCATAGAATTGTACGGAGCTCGAGGCTGTGTTCTCACACTGCACACGTACCCCGTGGGTCCCCTGTGTTACTACCTTGGGTTGTTTCTTGGGGTCCCAGTGATTCTACAGGCTGTAGGCACTGTGTCTAGTCAAGTCATGGTTCTTATACCACTATCTTAATATATGGTTTGGTCTCCGCCTGGGGCCCATTGTATATTGTGTTATTTACTGTCGTTCTAGTACTGTGATATTGTTTAACTTGTCCTTTAATCTCATAAAGAGGTTAGTAGAGAGTGTTTAGAAATAAATCCATATATTTTATATATACCTTGTGTGGTTCTCCTTTCAATTGGTCATTCAAGAGGTTATAATCTGGTAAACCAAGCTGCTTTACATTCCTTCGAGACTTAGTCTGAAGGCTGCTCTCCATAGCTACCACTAGGATAGCTTCCAATAAAGGTTGTCTTAAACCTAATCATCATAAAGGGTTGTTTGGCTGGTGCAAGGTGCCCACTATAACTAGTGGACAGCATATACCAGGCCAACTTCTCACATTGGTGTGCAGCGGTTGAATTCAAGCTTGCTATTGCTTTACCAGATAATCTCATTGAGAGACTAACTTAAAACCACTATAGGTACATAGGTGCATATAAATCAAGACTAGAATAAAGTAAGTTCTACTGAACTTGGACTTGGGTAAGCAACGGGATTAGCACACCCCTTTTCCCCAACTCATGAGAGACTAGTCGATCCCACTAGGTTAGGTAGGTGACTACACCACACAAACTTTAGTATGTCTTCAAGGCCTGAAACCAGTGTCTCCTTGACTTCCAAGTTATGTTATGTTATGTTATGTTATGTTATGTTATACATTTATTTTTATAGCGCACGGCTACTCCAAAGGAGTGTCCCGGCGCTTTATCAAGGCAGCTCAGGATAAAAAACATAACACCATACAACAAGCAACTAAAACGGCAATAACAGAAATACTAAAGGTTAAAAAGCCAGGTCTTCAGGTTCTTCCTAAAGTGAAGCAGATTGGTAGAGGACCGTAGGGCCAAAGGGAGGGCGTTCCACAACTGAGGGGCCCTCAGACTAAAGGAGCGCCCACCAGAGCATGCCTTCCTAAATCGAGGAACCACAGCCAAGAACAAAGATTCGGAGCGCAGGGATCTGGCAGGACGGTAAAAAGTGAGCCTGCGTTGGAGGTATTTCGCGCCCACGCCAAAAAGCGCTTTATGCGCCAGCGTCAAGACTTTGAACATGATCCGCTTCCAGATGGGCAGCCAATGAAGCGACTGCAGCAAACCAGAGGCTCCAACTCGCCTGTGGAGGCCAAAGATAGCGCGAGCTGCAGCGTTCTGCACAACCTGCAGCCGCTGAACAAGATAGTCCGGAAGACCACTGTACAGGACATTGGCATAGTCCAATCTGGAACCAACCAAGGCCTGTACAGTGATCTTTCTATGCTCCTCCGAGAGCAGAGGCAAAAACTTCCGGAGCATCTTGAGTAGCCCAAAGCAAGTGCCCGTTAGACCACGAACATGTGGCACCAGTGTCAGGCTATTATCCATCCTTACACCCAAATTCTTTCCCACCAGCGACGACAGGACAGGAGGACACATATCCGTCGGCCACCAAGCCCGCCAATCAGGGTCAAGGGAGCAGCCAAAAAACAACACCTCCGATTTGTCTGAATTGGCCTTAAGGCCATTCGACTGGAACCAGCTAAAGACCGACTCCAAGCAGCCCCGGATGTTCTCCCCATCAAAAGCCTGATCCTTCCCACACGTGAAAAGCAACTGCGTGTCATCGGCGTATTAAACGATCTGGGCCCCAAAAGACTCCACCAGTGCCGCCAGAGGTGTCATAAAGATGTTAAAGAGAGTCGGGCTCAACACAGAGCCCTGCGGAACACCGACTCCCAGTGGCGGCATCTCAGCGGAGCTCGGAGAGGCCCAGACCGTTTGTCGGCGGCCCTCCAGGAAAGATGAAAACCAATCCAACACCGTCCCCCTCAGACCGATGTCATAAAGTCTGGCGAGAAGCATCTCGTGGGGGACGGTGTCAAAGGCCGCCGAAAGATCGAGCATGACAAGCATAGCACGCCCTCCAGAGTCCAGCGTCTCCCTAATAATCTCAGACACCTCCAACAGGTATGACCTTCTCACATTCCAGGAATTGAGAAATATGTGTACAGCTAGGAAACTGAAGACAGGGAGAAGTGCAAACACTCAACGCCTCATGGAGGTTCTGCTTTTAGATGATCTCAGAAAGACCCCAGGGTCTGATGACGTAGGCAGGTTGGGTGGGGCGACAGAAGGGGACAGGCCAGGGAGTGAAAACGTAAATGGCCCAGACTCTGATGTTGACCAGGGGGATCAAGATGATTCCACCCTGGAAGAAACAATCTTTGCTGAAGGTGAGGGAAAAGGCCCCAGTAGGCCTCTCTTTACCCCACCTTGAAGGGTTGACAGTGTACCAAGAAGATCAAAATCTCCTTCTCTGGAATCTAATCATTCTGGTACATCTGTAGGGACCTCTATTTCTCATACGACCTCCACTTCTCAGAAAAGGGAGTCCTCTTATGAGAGGAAGTGCAGACTGCTTGAGTTTGAGAAAGCTAAGCTTAGGATCAAGAGAGAGCAGTTGGCCTTAGACAGGAAATCACTGGAGCTCCAGAGAGCTTCACAAAGATGGGGGCTACAGCCCCATGATGGCAGCAACAATATCCCTAGTGGTAGAGAAAAGACTCATGACCATAGGAACCTGAGTAAGATCGTACCTCCCTACCAGAGTGGGGATGAAATCCACAAATCGATAACTGCACTGGAAAAGGCCGGTAAAGTACAGAAGGTCCCCCAGGAGCAGTGGGCAGGAATCTTGTGGCTCTCCTTTGCAGACAAAGGTAGAGACAAGCTCCTCACTGTTAGAGAAGAGGATGCTGATAATTACAAAGTCTTGAAGAGTGCTCTGATTGATGGGTTTGGCTTAACCACTGAGCAATACAGGATAAAGTTCAGAGATACTCAAAAGGCACAGACGCAAGACTCGGTTGACTTTGTAGATTGTGCTACTAAGGCTCTGGAAGGTTGGATACACGGCAGCAAGGTGCATGACTTTTTAGGATTGTACAATTTGATTACGAGGGAGCAGATCCTTAATAGTTGTCAGAAACTAGCTTTTGCACCAGTACCTGGTGGACTCTCATCTGACCTCTCCTCAAGAATTGGGAATGAAGGCAGACAAATGGGTCAGAACCAGAGTAAAACCAAAGAATCAGGGTGGTGACCAGCAGAAAGATTCTTCTAAGACCCAAGAGAAAGGTGGGGATAAATCCAAAGACAAATCCATTACAGGGCCCCAAAAGTCCTCTTCTGGGGGTGGGTCCCAAACTCCTTCCTCCCCTGAAAAGAAACCCTTTTGCCATGTGTGCAAAAGCCTGGCCACTGGAAAAATGACCCCATTTGCTCTAAGGTTAGCAATAAAGAAAATGTTCCTCCTAGCAATACTACCACTCCTCCTGGTACTACACGTAGTAAACCCCCAGATGGTAGTAGTGCACCCAAAACGTTAGTTCCACTCTCATGGGGAACAGAGGTGGATCATAATTTAGAGAGGTACCCCTCACAGGCATCCTCAGTCTGTGAAGGTGGCATGGAATTTGCCACTTTTACTATGAGTCCCAATACATTGGGCAAGTACAGACAGGAGCCCTTAATCAATGGTCAGAAAGCTGTGGCATTCAGGGACACAGGGGCTAGTGTCACCATTGTGACAGGGAAACTAGTCCCCCCTCATCAGCTTTTACCTGAGTTTAAGTACCAGGTGACCAACATTGATGGTATCAGGACAGATCAGTCCATGGCCATAGTCAATCTCAGCTGGGGAGGGGTCACTGGCCCAAAGAGAGTGGAAGTGTCCCCAAACTTGCCTGTAGATTGCCTGATAGGCAATGATCTGGAGATTTCAGCCTGGGCTGACGTTGAATACCCGTTCCATTTAATAATAATGGGCCTCCCTGAGAGAGTTAATGGGGCTGTGAGGGCCACAGCCCAACCCCAGGGACATTTTGGAGGAATGGAGCATGAACGAATGGCCCACTCCACCAGAGAGCAAAGAGATTAAAGAAAAGTATTATTCCCCCCAGACTATAGGTAAGGGCCAGTTTCCTCAGGGAACAGATCCTACCCCTTGTGAGGGAACTGCCCCAGAGGTAGTCAGGCCTGACCTGGCCACCCCCCTGATGGCAGGGGATCCATCTAAGGTGGTACCCAGTCTGGAGCAGGTAACCTGCCCCTCTCTACACTACCTCAGTCAGCCCAGGGCTGCAGAGGTCAGTGGATCCCACAGGGCCCCTGTCCAGAGGAACACCCCCCCATCAGCAGATTAGGGGCACCCAGTCTAGTAGCCCTAGCCAGGTGAAAATTCCTCAACACACTGAGGGATCCCCCTTACCCTTGTGTAGGGACCTCCCCCAGATGGACTCTGTTGGGCAAAGCCAATCCTGGGACCAAAAGGTTCCAAACCTACCAAGTCCCTCCAGTGTTCCAACCAAAGGGACCCAACCCCCAGCTGTAGGCAGCCAAAGGATGACACTTAGGGCCAGATACAACTCAGTCATGGAAAGAAAGGCATCCATGGGGACCAGTGATCTGAGGAAGCTGAGGCCAACTCTATTAGGGCCTCACTTCTCTACTAAGACACCCCACCAGCCTTTTACTTTGTCAAAACACAGCACAGGTAGTAATTCCCCATGGCGGAGATCATCCCATACCCTTAGGGTTAGGGATTGCTTAGTGGACCATAAGACAAGGGGTAACCATGCTAGTGCAGGTACTTTTTTTATATGGCCACTTAGTCAATAAAGGCTCAACTGGACAATGTTAGCCTTATCTTCTTTCATTTGGTGGGGGTTATGTAGGAAGGTGGAATCTGACTGCATGGATGCCCCCACTTTTTTCCTTGTGTTTTGCTGGTTTTCGAATTAGTTTGACTGGGATCCTGCTAATCAGGACCCCAATCTATCTGCTTTCCCCTTTAAATTGATTACATGTACTTTAGGTACACTCCAGATTGGATTCTGGGGTACCCTTATAAGTCCCTAGTATATGGTATACTATATACCCAGGGCATAGGTACCCCAGAGGCCTACCAGGGGCTGCAGCATGTATTGTGCCACCCCTGGGAAGCCTTCTAAAATGACACAACAGGTCTGCTACAGCAGCCTGTGTAAGGTGGTGTATGCACCCCTTATTGAGATATAGGTTCCCTATATCTCTCCATATTAATGCACATTTAAACCTGTCAGTCACCCCTATGGCAGGCCTTAACAATCCTGAAGGCAGGGTGCTGGGTTTTATGTGAGAGGGTGAAACGGCATGAGCAGAGCCCCTCTGCAGCTTTCGGAACCTTTATTCCGGGGTTGTTTGTGATGCAGCCAACCATATACTCTTAAGTGCATTATAACCTCGTGGTAAATGCTAACTTTAAAACGGCTGCATGGAAACATGTCGTATTTGGTGTCAAACACCTTGGAATCATACCTCCACACCAGTAAATGGTGTGGGAGGTATGATTCCACCCTACTAGAGGGAGAAACATGGCACCACCAGTATTCCCGGTACAAGCTTAACAGATCCTTCGCATCACAAAATGGATGCTGCAGCCACAGACACGAGTCTGCCCTACTATTGCTGGACGAAACTCCAGCAGGGGAGGCTTGACAATAGGTTTCCTGTAACAGGGAGGTGCGACCACCTTCAAGACAGGCTTTAGTGTATTGGGGCTGGGTGGGTGCTCTCCAAGAGTGCTTTGAAATCTGCACTGGGGGCACATTTGGTGTCCCTGTGCATAGTTCAGCTCAAACCGGTTGCAGGGGCACTCAGCCCCTGCTTTGGTTTGAAATTGGACAAAGGATATGGGTGTATTCACCCCTCTGTCCTGACCCTCCCATAAGTGGGTCCCAGAGTTTGTCCCACCACTTCCTTGAGTATAAAGTAGGAACCTCTGACTACAGGATTTTAGATTTACCTGAATGAAACTCTGATACAGAATCCCAGAACTTCAGCTATCTGCACGACGCTGGATGACCAAAGAATCTCCCTTGGAGTAAAGGAGTTACTCCCCTGCAAGGCAGGCACCAAAGATGCATCTGTTCGGTTTTCATCGACACAGCTCCTGAAGGACTCCAAAGATTTTGCAACACAGGAGGTGGGTTCCCAAGCTTCCCTGAGGCCGACCTGAGCTCTCACCAAATCTGAGACCCCTAGCCCTCGTGGGGACCGTGGAACCGGAACCCCTGGACACCGTGCACATTTGCCTCAGCAGCATATGCTTTTTGGCAATCTTTGAGGCTGTGCTTTGGACTACTTGTACTCCATGGCCCAAGCAGTGTTTCCACTGAAAATTACTGGCCTACACTCACCGAGTGTCCCGGAGGCTGGTATTGTGTGATTCCTCTTGAGGTCCCTTCGCGATCCCTGGTCCGTCGACTGGTGGGTCCCTGTGGAGGCAATAAAAAGTTTAATTGGGCTTACCTGGTTGCTCGAGACGTGCCCTGACTTTCCATCACTTGGGGAGTCCCCTGGACCTTGCTGGTCCTCACCGAAGCATCTTTGCTCCTACTGCGTGGGTTGCAATTGCCAAGGCTTGTTGGTATTCAATCCGGACACTGACCCCCCCAGCACTCGACATCCTTCGTGGGATAGCTCACCTCCGGACTTTGGTCATCCTCAACGTCTCCTGGTCCCCGTGGCTGCAGAGTCAAGCTTCACCTCTTCACTCCTGAAGCACCCGACATCAGTGGGCATTCGTCTATCGTGTCCCTGGTCAATGGCAAGTGACCCAGACTCTGTCCTCTCTGCTTTCAGGTTCTTCACATCTCTGATCCAGGCTTGGATCACACTGGACACTTTTCCTCTTCCCGGCAGCAGCAATTTGCAGCACATCGCCATTGAAAACGACGACGATTCCTGACACCATTTGACACCTATGCACCCGGCTTCCCTGGGTGAGGTAACACGAGTACTCCGGTGCTCCCGTGGGTGTTGGCCCTAGAACCCCCTAAGTCTAAAGGGGTTTGCTCAAAGTCCTCTCCTAAGTGTCCTTAATCTTTAAAATTCCAACCGCGACTTTCCCCATAGAATTGTACGGAGCTCGTGGCTGTGTTCTCACACTGCACACGTCCCCGGTGGGTCCCCAGTGTCACTACCTTGGGTGGTTACTTGGGGTCCCAGCGATTCTATGGGCTCTAGGCACTGTGTCTAGTCAAGTGGTGGTTCTTATACCATTTACTTAATATATGGTTTGGTCTCCCCCTGGGGCCCATTGTATATTGTGCTATTTACTGTTGTTCTAGTACTATGATATTGTGTAACTTGTTCTCTAATCTCATAGAGAGGTTAGTAGAGAGTGTTTAGAAATAAATACATATATTGTATATATACCTTGTGTGGTTCTCCTTTCATTTGGTAATTCAGGAGGTTATAATCTGGTAAACCAAGCTGCTTTACATTCCTTCGAGATTTAGCCTGAAGGCTGCTCTCCATAGCTACCACTAGGATAGCTTTCAATGAAGGTTGTCTTAAACCTAATCATCAATGAGGGTTGTTTGGACTGGTGCAAGGTGCCCACTATAAGTAGTGGACAGCATATACCAGGCCAACGTCTCACAGGCGGGTATATCATTTTCTAAACATGTGGTGCGCACGCCAACAAAGTCAAGTTACACAACAGTTTTTATTAGGTCTCGCCTGGTGTTAGCAGCGCGCATGTGCTGCTCTCGCCATGAGAGACTTCTTGAAATCAATACAGTTTGAGTAGTTGACTTTCGGCTCCGGCCGTAATTTTTATTGGTGTGCGTCGTTTGACGTCACCAATTATGCTAAACGGGGTGTAGTGATTGTCCAGGAGGCTTTTTAGTCCCTCCTAGTTACCACCCTGTCCACTTTTGGGCCCGCCCACCGGGACTGGATCTTTTACAGGCGGATTTACACGCTCTCCTTTAAATGACAGTAAGCACTTTTTTCTTTTCATTTGCAGCGATGGCCACACGCGTAGTGGCCGCTCAGACAGCCTCTCCTGCTTCAGCCCCCCACCCCTCGTTGTTTTATATAATTCAATCGCACAAGCACGGTCCGTTTCGCCCGCGTTTGTGTATTTAATGAATTATTTCATAGCAGCAACGCGGTCAGATTCGGCCGCGCTTGTGTATTTAATTAATGATGTAATCGCACAAGCGCGGTCCACTTTGGACACACATGTGTATTTAATTAATTATTTTACCAAACAAGCACGGTCCGCTTCGGGCATGCTTGTTCTCTTTTATGTGCCTCGCTGTTCTCGGAGGAGAGCTCGGGCTGCTAGAACAATACTCTGCTGCTGGCTACAGAGCACACTGTGCACTCATAGGCAAGACTGAAGGCCTTGCGCTCTGGATTCCACGGGCTGCCCTGACTGTCCAGACAGGGCTCATTTGCCAAGTTCATTTTCGGGTGACAGTTAGCAGTTAGGATTTCACTTTTGAAAAGTGCTGGTCACGCAGGGAGCGTGCATATTTCCCACATAAAATTGAGATGTATGGGCTGCTCACAGGGTTTAGCTATATTACGGCGTTCATTTTTAAGTTTATTTTATGTCAACAAATATTTCCGCACTGAACTACAAACTACGGTTAGTTTGGACCAATGGATGGAGGGTATTCATTTCTAAGGGGAGACCCAGAGAGATTGGTCATCAAGAACGCCTTGTTGCAATCCAGTGCATTCTGGGAGTAATAGTCCAAAGGCATTACGGTTGATATAACTGACCTAAGCACAGGAAAACGTGATTTATAAAAGAACATAGTTGTCAAGTTCTCAGTTTGCTTATGTGACATTTCCCTGTTCAAAGGATAAAAAACAGGGTGGGGGGGTCTCTCAAAGGGGCATGGTCTATATTATTAAGGGTGTGGCTTAAAACACCTAAGCTAAAAATCTGTGTCTTGGCATAGTGTGTCGCCCCACTGGTATTTTGCTGCTTCTATCATTGCATCTAGAATCTAGATATATAATACAAGTAACATTACACCTACAACAATGCAGGATTATTGGCTTTGTCAGTGGGTATTAGTTGCATAAGATAAACAAGCATTAAAAATGCAATAGGTCTCGCCTTCCATTAAGTTAAAGCCATTTGCTTTGCTATACAATACCATTAGCAAAGCAAATGGTGTTAACTTAATCAAGGGCGAGACCTATTGCATTTTCAATGCTTGTTCTTTTTAGTGATTGATCTAACTTGGATTGGTAGCTGAAATTGGAAAGTACGAAAGCACTGTGTTTTTGGAGTGGTTAGGATGCAGTAACTGGGGGAAGAAGCATCATGGGATTTTTAGGGGGTGCAGAGGTAATGGGTCAGGATGGAAGAAACACATAGAGGAGCAGGGGACATGAGCGGAAGAAACCAACATGGAGGGCTCAGATCGGGGAAAGAACATATAAAGTGAGAAAAGTGTAGCCCTGGTGGGAGGAAGCAAATTGGTGAAAAAAAAGCCATGTGGAATTGGTGAGAAAAAGCACAAAGACAAAAAAGCAACACAGCGGAGTCGTCGAGAACCACAAAGGGCGTGGAGGGTGAGAAGTACATGACAGAGGCAGGTGGAACACACATGCACACTTGGAGTGCTTAAACAAATTTTATTAAAAAGCAGCACTGAAAAGTGAGCAGTGAAATAATACAAGTTACGTGTCCATTCTCCTGGGGAGGGACAAACACAGGAAGTGGAAGGAAATTCCACACAAGCTAACAGATAAAAAGTGAACAATGATAGTCACAATAAAACCAGCCAATTGTAAGAATGGGTGGGAGTTAAGCCCACTGTAACTAACAATACATCTAGTAAAACACAATTTACCTAGCCTCATTGGGTGGGATTGAAGCCCACTGTAACTAACAATGCATCTAGCAATACACAATGCACCTAGCCTCATTCCATTTACATCTTCTCATGACACTGAAAGTAAGGAAATACAACACAGACCATGCTTCACAGTTAAGAAGAGACTACAGCAAAGAGTGTATGTTGCTTTCTCTGAAGTCAGCACAAGAGTTTCAAATTGCATGTCAGTGGGTCATAAAGTAATTTACCTACATGTTTATCTAAATTATAGCCTCTTGGCAGAGTACACAGACCAATTGTCACACATGTGTCAATTGTAATTCTCATTAAGGGGAAGGAGGTACATGCTGTCAAAATAATGCTGAAAATATACAAAAAGTGATGGATGGAATGCTTGAATTAATTCCAGCCAATGATAATTACTCGTGACCGCATCCCAATCCATTCTTATTTTGCACACAATGATACTTCGGTTTGGACTCACCTATATGTAAACTAGTCTTGTCCCTGCTTTAATGGGAATAGTTCAGCTTGAACTGCCAAGCTACATCCTCAGTCAACTAGAACACAAGCAATCCAGGACTGATTTCACCCTTGCCATGAGTTCATCAGCTGGGTATAGCTTGGCTCCATGACATAAAGTGGACGGGACCCATGTCTGGGCATGCGCGTCCCACTTAGGACAGCATTCGAAAGTATTCAAAAAGTGATGGATGGGATGCTTGAATTAATCACAGTCACCTGTAATTGTTCAGGCCGCGTCCCAATCCATCGTTAATTTGCAAACCATGCCACCTCAGTTTGGACCCAGACATAGGAGAATCAGTCTTGACTCTGCTCCATTGGGAACAGTCCAGCCCGCACTACCAAGCCAGGTCCTCCATGAACGGAAACACAAGCAACCCAGGGCCGGTTTTATCTTTGTTATGGGCTCCTCAGCGGTGTATAGCTTGAATCAAGTGACATAGTGTGCAAGTGACCCATGTCTGGGCATACCTGTCCCACTTAGGGTGGCATACTAAAGTATACAAAACGATACAAAGATAATAATAACAGCGCTAAACTTCAGGAAACTGAAGTGCTATATTTACCGGTGTGGAGAGAGGGAGAAAGAGAGAGTACGTGAATGCAAGTACATTCAAAAAGAGATACTGAAAAGACAGTGTTGAAGAGAAAGGAGATAATGTGTCAGATATGCACTTAGAGGATTTTAGAAAGATGTGGAGAGAAAAGTGTCAAAGTGGAAGACTGCTGATGAAAGGGGCAGGAAGATGAGAAAAGGAGTGATTGGGGAACTCCAAAGGTCACTACCACTTGCACAGATCTAGTAATGTTCAATTCACAGTCTAATATTCTCAGAATTTAAACATTTGCAATTCTATTTATTCACAACAAAATCATTGTTCTGGCTCATAGAGCTTATACTGTAACACACATTGCAATATCAATAGATCTGGCTTGTTTTAGACATAGTCTCACTGTGTGACATTGCTGGAGGCAGTATTAGAAAACTCACAGATCAGCACTGAAATACTAGTCATTGGTTGAATTCACTCAAGAGAAAGTGTCCCTCAAAGTGTCACAAATTTGACAGTAGACTGTCACTCATATTTCAGAGGAAACCATAGAAATGTCACACATATGCAATCTGAAAACATGGCATCTAAATTTAAAGAGGGTTTGAATATGAGTCTCCCACTCGCTGTGGACAGAGCTGTGAGGACAGTCCCTCCAGGTGCATGTCACATGTTACTGTAAGACATCCGCCTCTGCCTCTTTAATGTCATACAAGTATGTGTATATAGCTTCTAGTCTTCTAGTGCTGAATGTATAATATTAAACTACACAGAACAAAATGAGTGAAAGCATTCAGACATTGGGCGGTAGGAGAGGGAAAAGGATGTGCAAGGGTCTTACACTAGTCCTGATATCTCCCTGGCTCTGGCTTCGAAGACTGGGTGAACATTGCCCATGAAATGCACACTGCACCAACCACCCCAAGGGCAGGAAATAACACAGACACCAGAGGCTCCTTCAGTGGCTAAAAGAAGGGAAACTGCTTTGAAAACAGACACAAAAGAAACATAAAATTGTCACACAATATGGACAAGGTTAAAAATCAATCATTAAGGAAGAATGCACAAAGAAAGACTCATGCATTGTTCTACTGTGAAAGAATATTGTATTGCATAATTTATATAGCAATGACTACCCCTACTTGTGTCACTGAAGTGCTTGCCTACAGGGGTGGATGCTACACCGTATAGGGCAGAGGTCTTCAAACTTTTTTGCTCTATGATTCCCTACCCTAAGCAAAATGTTTTGAAGTTGGTCCCCCTTCCAAAACTATCTGCCAAGGATTCGGAGAGTGGGAGAGGAAGGGGTGATCACAGGGGGGGGGGGGGGATCATGAGATCATCTCAGGGGCGATTTCCTGTAGCTGATAATCCATACTAAATGTGGGGCTTATAAAAAAGCAACAGCATCAAACAGGAACAGAATTGACCAAAAACACTAGTGCCCGTAATTGGTGCTGTGGGCCCAAATGCACTCCACTTGCTGCACTAATGATCAGGGGCGGCTCCTCTGCTGATGGGGAGTAGCATCGCCCAACTGAGCAGGTCAAAAAGGAAATAATTTAATAAAATGATAACAACTCATTGTTATTATCATTTTATTTTTCCGTTGTTGCTCTGCTGGGCGGGGCTGGGCTCTCACGGAGGAGTGGTTGGTACTCTCTTAAGTGCGCATGATGGTTTGGCCGGCCGTCTCGGGCTGGCCAAACCATCATGTGCACTTTGCATGTTCTCCACCCTGGCTGCATTACATTCTGGGTGGAGAACATGCCCAGGCTTCCTGTCCCTGTCTGAGCACCGAATCACTCAGAGTGCTCAGACCAATCACAACACTGCACTGCAGCGTTGTGATTGGTTTGGGGAAGCAAGGAAGCCTGGGTGCTTCCTGTTCCTGCTTACTGCCATGGATTCCTGGAAACGGGCAAAGACAACCGAGAGGCGGCGGCACACAGGTAAGTTATTTTTCTTTTTTCATTCGCCTCCGCGACTCACTCCCCCCACCACCGTTAAATAGCAGCCACCACTGCTAATGATGGCTGTAGCTCTGATAAGTAGGCAATCTCCTATTCTTTCATTCCTTCCCCACCATGTCTGACCATCACTTCAATCTCAAAACAAGTCAGTCTCTTTCTGAAAGAAAATGAGCTACTGCATACCGCCTGCCTTTTTAGTGCCAAGAGCGCCATTTGCCCTAATGCTAGCAGGGAAAATGAGCCCCCATTCCCACTTATTATTGTAAAACATTAATAATTGTGATGCAGGAGGACCCTGGGCAAAAGTGTTGCTGCTCCTGTTTCACTAATAAGTAGTGCTTTGCTGTCGTCTCTGACGATTGTTGGCAACGTGGGCTCCCATCTCTCACCACCCCTCTTCCAAACATCTCCCATCATCCCTCTGCCTACCATATCTCAGCATCCCTCATCTCTCTGATGCCCAAATCAAGGTGTCTCCTCTGTTTCATTTTTTCCCCTCCCTTGAGCCTTTGCTCCAAGGCTCAATGAAACACTGGCACAGAAATAATGCCCTGGGCCTCTAATGCAACTGGAGCACCAATGATACCTACAGCTCTGAGAATCAGGGTCTCTACTCTGTCCACTTAACAGAGCCTTTATTTCTAGGCCAGGTGCCCAAAGCAGGATTTCAGCTGCTTATTGTAAAAAATAACAATAAAAACACATTTAGCCCCCCCCCCCACCTCGGTAGCTTGGGCCATGTTCCGTGTGCAATAATGGTGACCTGGGCACTATTGCTAGCAAGGAAAATGCACCCCATGTTTTTTTCATAGTAAGACTGCCATAACTGTGGTCCACTGTCCATATATAGAGGGTGTGTGTGGGCTCCTGTGCTGTGAAACAGATAGTAGATGTTAAAAAATGTGGTCTCTAGTTGGCAGAGGTTTGCATCCTGTCAAAGTAGGGACCACAATCCTAGTCAGGGTAAGCTAGATACACACTTTAAATTAACCTGTGCTCACCCTCTGGTAGCTTGGCACAAGGCAGGCAGGCTTATGTGTAAAGTATTTGTGCAACACACACACAGTAACATAATGAAAACACCACAAAAAGAAGACTCAACACAGGTTTCGAAAAATAATTTTGTATAAAAAAATTAAGACCAATACAACAAAAGTCCAATAAGTAGAACCGGATGTATGAATATTTAAAGAATAAACCAAAAATAGTGCTTAGAAGTCAATAGTGCTAAAAGGTTGCTTGAGGTTGCACTAGACCAGGGTAAATCCAAAGTTCAGGCTGACTGCGATGGAGGGCAGCCCAGCTACAGGACTCAGACATGTTCCGCTGACAAAGTACCTTGGATGGAGCAAAGTGTTGACGTTGAAGACTCGAGGCAAGGAGTAGAGGAGGTGCCGCGTCAACGTCGATCCTGGGGATGGAGGCTAGAGTCAGCGCCGATCCATGCCATTGATAGAAGCCTCATCGATGAACCCTTGTAAAATTCAGGCACTGTGTCGTCGTCGAGCCATGCTGTCTGTCGTCGTCGAGCTGTGCCGGCTGTTGAGTCGCTGTCATCAAACAACTATTGCGTCGACACTGAAGGACGAAACATAGGTTCCGATCGGCGCAAAGCCGCTGCTGCATCGACATTGATGTAGAAAAAGCTTCAACAACAAAAAAACAATTCTGAGGCCCAGGACTGCAGGGGGCACCTCAGGCAATGGTAGGAATCACAGATTGCAGAGTCCAGCAGCACCTGCAGAATTGCAAGAAGTCTTTTATGACCCTGAGACTTCAGAAACAAGAGGTAAGCCATCAAACCCTTGGAGTCACTCTTTTTTCAAGTGAGATGGGTCCAGTCCTTGTCCTCAGCAGGGCGGGGATCAGCAGGCAGCAGGGAAGTTCAGCATAGCAGTGAAGCAGTTCCATAAGTGAGTCAAGCAGAGTGGCAATCCTTGTAGCACAGCAGCACTTATTCTTGGCAGTGGTCCTCACAGGTCCATTAGTGTACTGTCTTGGCAGGGTCACAGCCCCAGTATTTATACCCAAATGTGCTTTTAGAAGTGGGAGTGACATCAAAGCAGCTCCTTGAAGTGTACATGTCCCCTTTCAGGCCGTCTCCTGTCTGCTAGGCTATCTGTGGGGATAAACAGCTGTTTGTGTGGGACACAGGGTACTGCCTATTCAGATGCAAGTGTCTGCTCTCCCTCCCCTCTTGCCCAGGAAGGCTATCAGAATGCAGATGAATGCATATGGGTCTTCTTTCACACACACCCGAGCTGATCTTTTAGCTGCCTAGAAGAAATACACAAAGTGTAACTGTCACCCACCCCAGACATTTATTGAAGACATGCTTCAAGGCACACAGAGCAGTAATAGCAGAGAAGTGCCCACTATTTAAAAGTGCAAAAAGAACAATTGATGGACAGAATGCGGAAGAATGTCATATATTCACCCCAGTGCAGAGATCTGGGCCGAAATCCATTATTTTTTTGCTACCCATGCCATTTCAGTTTGAACACAGCCATATGCAAATCAGTCTTGACCCTGCTCCCTATGGGAACAGTCCAGCCTGAACTGCCAGGCCAGGTCCTCCCTGGACTGGAAACAAGCATCCTAGATCCAGTTTCGGGGTTTCACCACTCATCAGACCTGGATTGGCAGTTCGGGCTGAACTGTTGCCATGAGGAACAGGGTCAAGACTCATTTGCATATGTGTGGGTCCAAACTGGGGTGGCGTGGTGAGCAAAAGAATAATGGATTAAGCCCAGATCTTTGTGACCGGAAGTAAATGTTTGCATAGTTCAGCATTCCGTCCATCATTTGTTTCTTTTGCATTTGTCGCCCTAAGGGGGAAGGGTATGCCCATACGTGGGTCCCGTTTTCACTGGGCCACTAGATTCAAGCTAGCCTTGCTAATGAGGGGTGGTGCAGCAAAACCGGTCCCAGGATGCTTGTTTCTGGTCCAGGGAGTCTGCATTCCATAGTTTGGCTATCAGAAATGTAAACGATTTGCCTGCTTTTCTAGCCTTAAAAAGTTTGGAACCTGGAAAAGACTAAGGTGGTTCGAGATCTAACTTGCTGGTAAGGCCAGAGTCTTTCTTTTAATAGAGCGGGGTCCATGCCCTGATACAGCTCTGAAAGCCAATGTAAGTGCTTTAAATTTGATACAGTTCACTATCTACAGCCAGCACAGGCGTTTCAGATGAGGCAATATTGATTTCCAGCAACGAGTTCTCAAAATCAGTCTTGCTGCAGCATTTTGTACCAACCGGTGTCTTTGGGTTATGGAAGCGGGAAGGTCCAGGTAGAGACTATACACATAATTCGGTCTTGGTATTACCATTGTGTCAACAATTGTTTTCAAAGAGTTCTCAGGTACCCGATGTAGCATATTCTTCAGGGATTTGAGCTTCACAAAACAAACAGCAGACACATGCTGGATTTGCAATTAGAATGAAAGATTAGAATGCAATATGTTTCTCAAGATTCTGGCAGTAGAGGTGGGGGCAGTAGGAGGATTAAGTTCCTTCGGCTGCCACTTGCTTGAAACCATTGGTCACTTCGATCCAAAGAAAAGGATTTCAGTTCTTTCAGAATTTAAATGTAAGGAAATTACCCTTCATCCACCCTGCAACTTTCTGAAAGCAATGTTTGAAGATAGGAAGACATTTTCATTATGCTCCTGAAAAGACAATAGAAACTGGGTGTAGTCAGCATACAAAACTACCTGCACACCTCAAGATTCAATCAACTTGACCAACGGTTCCAGATATAAGTTAAAGAGCGTGGGGCTCAAGGCTGAGCCCCGTGGGTCACCATGCTCAAGTGG
The DNA here is from genome assembly GCF_964204655.1 of Triturus cristatus. Lineage (NCBI taxonomy): Eukaryota > Metazoa > Chordata > Amphibia > Caudata > Salamandridae > Triturus > Triturus cristatus. Next base: position 721,723,765 of record NC_140595.1, read on the forward strand.
TTTTTGGGTGGAACTAAATGGGGGTAAATGAATCATCTGCGACATGCCTTCAAGGAAAGACTTTTTTTTTTTTTTTTTTTTTTTTTTTTTTTTGTCCTCCTTTGCTGAACCCTTATGTGTGAAAAAAAAGGAAACCGCCAACCACCACTTTGTACTATCTTGTCCTGCCCACCAGAAACCATTAGTGTGCTATGGACATTTGCACGAAAAGAGAAATAACAAATTGGCGGAAGAAGGAGAGAACCACACACAAAGAGGGCGACCTTCAAAAACTCCATCTAGGCATATTTCAGCCTGTTTGGACCAGAAAATCGAAGAAGACCCTTGTTATAGATCCATGGAGTAGGGAAGCTGGCATAATCATAGGACCCGGGAAAAAAAAAAAAAGACAACCCGAGATCCTACTTCCACTGTTTCAGATAATCCCAAAAAGCAGTTTTCTTTTTATTACTGCAGGGTCTGGCCAGGTCTACTTTAGAAACTTCATATAGGGACGATAGCCATCCCATATATGTTGGAGGGGCTGTATCCACCCAAAATCTACAAATCTGTCTCCTTGCCATTAAAATCGCAAAAAACAAGAAGGATCTGGCCTGCCCTAAGAGGTTTTCATCAATCCCAAAGATGATCAAAGAGAGAGTACTACTAAGTGTGGTATTTAGAATAGAGGATAGTGCTTCCATCACCTGTTCCCAAAAGTGACTAATGACTGGGCACTCTTTAAACATATGCACATCTGAGCCTCTACCAGATCACATTTGTTGCATTTTTTCCCATGCAGGAATTTGGCTAACTTTTGGGGGGTCAGATATGCGCGATGTAAGGTATATAGGTGGTTCCGCCTCAGCCAGGCTGGCTTCACAATTTTATATAGTAGACTAAAAGAGTTCAGCCACAACTGCTGGCACTGTTTGCCGACATTGCTACCCCATAACACCTCAGGGAGGTTGGAATCATCATCTATCTCCTCCAAAATCGCCCAGTACCAAACTGCAACCTCCTTTCCCCCCCTGGCCTTGTCACCAATAGATTTTCTAAGTTGCTATATTTTCCCAGGGGGAATCCCTTTCTTGTCAAAGCCTGAGCCCAACTAGTCAGCTGCATATATTTGAAACAAGATAATCCTGACCCGACTTTCTCCCGCAAAGCCTCCCAAAGTATCATTGAGCCACCTGCTATCAGCTCTCCCCAGTTCACAATTCCGGCTTCCTTTATTGGACCTGCCAGTCTGTCTTTAAGACACAAAGGGGTACCTGGCGAGTCCCACATGGGTGCTAAGTTGGAAAAGTAGCACAACCCTATTAGTTTTCTGATTGTGGACCAACTCCTAGCCAACGATTGGAGAGTTTTTTTTTTTTTTTAATTTCTGGTCTCCAAACTTAAAGAGAAAGCCGTCAGATGGAAGATCAGACCCCTCCAACATAGCTCGAAACATCCTCCCCCTAGGGTTGTCCACTGGTCTTTTTAAGAGCATTCTCGAGTAGGATAGTTGGAATGCCCAAGCATAATATTGGATGTCTGGTGACGTTAAACCTCCTTTATCTCTCCTTCTCCTCAAATTTTTCCAAGCCAATCTCGTGGCTCCATTCTTCCAAATAAAAGAGTTGATTCCTTGTTGACATTTGGATATTTGTTTGACATCAAAGGCCATAGGGATAGAGTTAAATAAAAAGGTGTACTTAGGTAGGATAGACATTTTTAAAAGGTTTGTCCTCCCAAAGATAGATAGCGGGAGATGGTTCCATGCCTTTAGTTGTTTCTGACATTCCTTATGTACTCGCTCAAGATTGTGAGTGGTGATTTTACTTATATCTTGGGTTATTCTAATGCCGAGATACCGCATAGAGGACACTACCTCCACCTGAGTGTTAGGGGAATTCCAGGCCATAATTTCTGTTTTCTCAGAGTTTATATTGTAACCCGAGATTTTTCCAAACTCCTCAGCCTTCCTGATCACTGAGGGAAGAGCCAAGTCTAAATTTGATGTCATAATGAGGATATCATCGGCGTATAGGGCAACCCGCTTTTCCCACCCTCCAAAGCTAAATGATGGTATAGTAGCCTCCTCTCAGAATCTGTGCAAAAGGTTCAATATAGAGGTTAAAAAGGAGGGGGGAAAGCGGGCATCCCTGCCTTGTGCCTCTCGATATTTCAAAAGGCTCTGTTAGGGAGTTATTTACATAGAGCCTTGCCGTTGGGCCTTATATATGAGTTGAATCATACGGCAGAAGTTTTCGGGCAAATTGAATTTCATCATGACTGCAACCAAATAGGACCAATTTACCCAATCAAATGCCTTAGTCGCGTCCAGCGTAAAGGCAGCCAGACGCAGGGAAAAAGTGGTAGCGATGTCAATCGCCCCTACAGATCTTGCGTAAGGTCAGCTAAGTGTCTACCCTTTATGAAGCCCTTTTGATCTTCGTGAAGTATAGAGCTTATCACCTTCCCCAACCTAGTTGTCATGATAGCAGAAAAGATTTTATAATCACTGTTGAGGAGCGAAATCGGGCGATATGACCCACATTCGTTCAGATCTTTCCCTGGTTTAGGTATTAAGACCACCGTGGCATCGTTCCAAGACTTTGGAGGGTCTCTGCCTTCCACAAGGATGTTATTGAAGACAGAGGCCAAAACCGGGACAATCTCCTCTTTGAGGGCCCTGTAAAACTCCCCTGGTAACCCATCAGGGCCTGCTGCCTTCCCCCGATTTACTTGCCCCAAAGCCTTCCTGATTTCTTCAACGGAGATCTCTTTCTCCAACATCCTGCTATGCCCTGGAGTTAGCTTTGGCAAGGAAATTTGCTCTAACCAGGCCTCCCTCCCTGCCTTATCCTCCCGGGTGTCTTCCTTATAGATTTCCTGAAAGAAATCCCGGAAAGCACCTCCTATTTCGTCCTTGGTGGTTCGGGGAGCAACTTCCCCCTCCACCCTAATCCCTCTGATGTAATTTCGAGCTTGGTTGGATTTGGTTTTCCAAGCAAGAATTTTTCCAGCCGCCTCACCAAACTCAAAATGAGAGATTCTACTCGCCTCCCATTTTCTAGAGACCCTAGCTTGTAGTATACTTTCAAGTTTTGATTTTAACTCTCTGTATCTTTCATAGTCTGCTCCTGATCTGGTTTGGGGGTCCAAGGTGTTTTCAATGATCTTCATTTCCCCCTCCAGGTTATCAATACATTCCCTATATTTCTTCCTTCTATAAGAAGCTCTGTTCATAATACTCCCCCTCCAGAAGGCCTGTAAAGCGTCCCACTTAATGTGGATTTCCGTAGAGTCTATATTTGCCTCTAAAAAAAATTGGGTCTCTGATCGTAGAAAATTAACTTCCTCATTTTCTAAAAGAATGGTACGATCAAATGACCAAAAAGTATGACTATGTTTATGCTCAGTCTTCAATATAAAAGAGATGGCCGAATGGTCGGAGAGATGTGAGGGAAGGTAAGAAATGTCTATCAATAAATCTTTCAAGCTATAACTAAAAAAAGCATAATCTATCCTAGACACATGATTATATTTGAAGTTTCGAAAAGAAACCCCCAATGTATACCCTGCCCTTTCCCTCCAGACGTCTGCAAGCCCCAATTGTGACATTGCTATTAGGAGATCCTGTCTAGATCTGGACAGGACACAGGCTCTAGATTTAGCAGACTTATCTAGATTTGGGTCTAAGACAATGTTAAAGTCACCCATCCAAATAACTGGGTCATGAAAAGCCAATAAGTTATCTCGTATGTTGTTTAGATGAGAGGGATCGTCCTGGTTTGGACCGTAATACCCGACCAAAGTGAGAGGAAGGCCATCTAGCATAACTCTTACGATGAGCCACCTGCCGCTCCCATCCTCCCTATCCTCCATAATTTGTGCCTTTGCTTGTTTTTTAAAGATTAAGAGCACCCCCCTAATGTTTGCAGATTGGTCTGTGCAAATAAAATTGTCTACCCATTTTTCCTTTTTCAAAATCTCTATTATTTCACACTTGAGGAGGTGTGACTCTTGAATGACTATGACCTGTGCCGGGGAGTCTTTCAAATATTGAAAAATCTTTGCTCACCTACTCCCAGTACGCAGGCCATTGACATTCCAGGATAAAAAATGTAACTGAGTCATTTCCTCAAACAGTCATCACCTCCCCCTACCTCTTTCAAGTTCCCTACAACCTTGTTGTCATAACTTTCCCTACCTTTTTTGGGACATGAGACAAGAAAAAATACTGAACGATATGCTAGGCTGTTGACATTAAAGTTTCTTTTGGGCTCAGACATTTGAGGATTATTTTTATTTTTACCCTTGCCACCCTGTGCGACACCCTCCCCCCTGGAAAACCCAACCCAACCTACACTGGACAGATGTATTATAATGATGAAATACACGTAGACTGAAGTTCCTTTTAAGTGTATTTAATCTTACACCCACCAAGTAACAAGCGGTGACAGCAGACTTCAGCTTCAACTGTCCCTTCAGCCCCTTGAACAATTCCAACCCATGTCATTGCATTCCAAGTCAGAACTGCAACTTAAAGAGCAAGTTACAACACATCTTCCCTTTATAAACAATATAAAAACACAACAGGAAGTATGAAACAAAAGGAAAAAATAAAATACAACAACTGAAGCAAATATAATAAAACACATAGTTCAGAAGCATAACAAATCCAAATAGCTTACAGAGCTAAACATAAGACTCTCTAATACTATCTAAACTTTATACTGTAATCTCGAAGATAGCCAGGTGGTTTCCTAATTCTGGAACCACGAGAAGATGGAATAGTTCGAGTACCATTATCATTACATACCGGCAATTTGGGCTGAACCAGGCATCTCTGAAACCATCCCCAGAATGAGCACATCTCCACAAACGAGACATACTCCACACATCACCCCCATCAAGCATTACAACATTTCTCATGACTTTAATAATGCGCCTTGGACCAAAATATTTTGTTTCACCTTTGGGAGACCAAACTGCTTTCTTTACAAAGACCACATCACCAATTTTCCAAATAGGTTGACATACCCCATTTCTCATATCAAACCTACGCTTGTAATTCTCTTGATATCTATTGCGTCTCCAATTCCTCACAACACACCCTCTAACCTTCACACTCAACTAAAGAGGATTCAACTTAGAACCAGCTGTTCTTCCTTTAAGCTACAACCAGTCACACTATTAGGTGTGTTCCTATGTGCCCACAATTTCTCTCTAAGAATGGGTTTGAGTGGAACTCTCCTCTCCAAGGCACTTTGGGCAGAAGCTTTTATTAGTCTATTCATACTCTCAACTAACCCATTTGCCTGCGGAGCATAAAGAGCAGTTCTATGATGAGTGATGGAAAGTTCTTTCAAGAAATCCACCATTTCTTGAGAGGTAAATTGTACCCCATTATCCGAAACAATAACATCCGGTATGCCTTCACAAGTGAAAGCATCCCTCAGAAATTCAATAATGTTCTTGGTTACAACTGAACCCATACAAGAAGCAGACACCCACTTGGATGTGTAATCAACTAGCACCACGACAAATCTTTCAGAAGGAGACAAATTGTCAAAAGGACCTACAATATCAACAGCAAGCTTCGACCAAGGACGTTCAGGTATTGAAACAGGAGAAAGAGGAGCAGTCCTAACTTTCCTTGACTTGTCATTACCTGCACACATGACACAATCCTTGACTACCTCTTCCACCTTACGATCCACTTCAGGCCACCAATAAGCCTCTCTAACTCTTGCTTTAGTCAAACTACGCCCTAGATGACCCTCATGAGCAAGATTGACAATGTTCTCCCTCATACTAATAGGAGGTATTAGTCTGTCCCCCCGCAAAAGTTCTCCTTGTAAAATATTCAGTTCTTCACGCACATTCCAGAAACCTCTCACACAATTTGGAACCAAATCCAAAGAAGGCCAACCATCTACAATGAACTTCATAATGATACTTCTAGACTCATCGTCTTCACAACCAGCTTCCCATTCCTTCTTATCAATGGCTGACTCTCTCACCCAACAAACAGTGCTGTCATGATTACTGACCAAACCTTTCTCCAAAGGCATCCTGGATAGGAAATCTGCTGGGACATTTCTCAATCCAGGTAAATATTCCACAGTAAAATTGTATTCCCAAAGTCCCTCAACCCACCTTTTAATTCTTGGTGTAGTGCTTTCAACATTTCTACAAGAAAACATATGTACACGTGGTTTGTGGTCTGTTCTAACCAGGAAAGGTATGCCCCACAAATAAAATCTGAAATGATTGATAGCCCAGTAACAGGCTAATGCTTCACGTTCTATCACCGAATAGCGCTCTTCCGCACCTTTCAATGAACGAGAAGCAAAACCAATCACCCTTTCACTGCCATCCACCACCTGCGATAATACTGCACCCAAACCACGCACACTGGCATCCGTAGTTAAAATAGTCTTTTTCTGTACATCAAAATTTCCTAATGTTGGCATACTTGCAATCTCCTTCTTTACTTTTTTAAAGGCATCTTCACACTCATTTGACCAAACAAATTCCACTCCTTTTTTGAGCAGACCCCTTAGTGGTTGCATAACACTAGCAAAATTATACACAAACTTTGAATAATACTCAGATAATCCTAAAAAGGATTTGACCTGATCTTTGTTCAAAGGCGATGGTGCTTGTGAAATTGCCTCTGCTAAGTCAACCTTAGGACTAACGCCCTCTCCAGAAATTGAATTTCCTAAATAAGAAACAGAGGGAACTCTAAATTAGCATTTTTCACTCTTCAACGTGAGACCCCGCTCCCTCAACCTTGACAGGACACGGAATAAAACTTCATCATGTTTATCCCTATCTTGCCCATGGACAAGAATATCATCCTGGAAACATAAAACAGAATCAATGCCATTCAAAACATTCTTCATCACCCTTTGGAAACAAGCTGCCGCACTAGCCAGCCCAAAAGGCATACAAATAAACCTGTATGCACCTAAAGGGGTAACACATGAAGTGAGGTGTCTAGAATCTTCATTTAACAAGATTTGGTGGTAAGCCGCAGATAAATCCATTACACTAAATAAATTAGCACCACCCAACTTTGATAATGCCTCATTAATGTTGGGTAAGGGTTGTCTGTCCACCCAGATGCAATTGTTTAGACTCCTCAAGTCCACACACATCCTGATTTTCTTTCCATTATCCTTCGGGACCAAAACTATGGGAGCCAACCATTCAGACGACTCTATTTCTTCGATTACCTGCAGCTCAAGAAGCCTGTTGATTTCTTCCTTCAAAGGTTCCAACATAAGGTTGGGAACCTTCCTTACTTTATGTACAATCGGCATTGAATTTTAAAAAAAAAATTATTTTATGGTTAAAACCATTAAGGCACCCAAGCTTTTCACTAAACACTTCCGGGAACCTCCCCAAAATATCTTGAACATCATTCTGTTGTGAAACTAGCATAACTTGATTAGGTGCATTGGGGTTCAGGATAATACCAAGATCTCTTTGGTGACGCCAGCCCAACAAATTATCTCCTCGTTTTGCAACATAGATTTTCCCCACTGTTTCTCTTCCTTCAAAAACAATAGGATGAATCGAAAAACCAATTAAATCAATTGTCTGCCCACCATACCCCACTGGATTGATGTCAGGTGTCATGAGTTTTATGTCACAAGAGGCAAAAGTGGAATACCAAAACTTATCACTCAAAAGAGTATAAAGAGAACCAGAATCAGCTAGTACAGGAACACATTTACCTCCAATGTACACATCACACAAAGGCATGTTAACATTTCCAGTGTCAACTGCCTTCTCATTATTCACTGACTCAACTTTACTATCTGTAATACAATGTATTGCTAGCTGGGAGAACTCATCATTATCACTTAACATATTTACTTTGATGTTCCTACACATGCGAGCATAATGACCTTTTTTCCCACAACCTCTACAAATAGTACTTCTGGCAAAACAATTTGGATAATTCTGGCCATGGTTCTGACTGCCACATCTAGAACATTTAAACTTATTTTCTTTAGTGAAACCAAAATTCGACTTTTGTTTATCCAATTTAACGGCAGGCTTTTCTTGATTGGGATTTGCTTTGCTAACTAAAGCAACAGACATTTCACATGACCCATTTTCCTGGTCTACATTGTTGACACTGGACATGGGAACAGAAGAAGGTATCCCGCTTCGCATCTCCTTGACCCAAAAAGATGTGTGTTCAATGCTTTCCACAATCATAATGGCTTCTTTAAGATTGGGGTTTTTTGACAGTAGTTTTTCCTGAACTTTTGGATCATTGGTGCATCGTACTAGTTGATCACGGATGAGAGAGTCAGACAATTGATCAAACTCACAAGTCTGTGCCAAGGACTTTAATGCTGCCACATAGTTCCCAACTCTCTCTCCTTTGGCTTATACTCGCATAAAAAATTTGTGTCTCTCCATAACCACATTTATGCGGGGCCCAAAATGACTCTGCAACTGCAATAGTGTCATCTCAAACACATCATTCGGTTCACCTGCACCTCTGCCAATCGGTATAGGATCCAGGCTGTCATAAATATTCCTTCCTTCTGTGCCCAGGTTGTGAAGTAGTATGGCTTGTTTCCTTACTGCAGAAAATTTTTCACCACCAATTGCCAACAAATATGAGTCAAAAAGCGGTTTCCATTTTTTCCAGGGAAGTACCGGTTCCCCACGTTCACTTAAAAACTGTGGTGGTTGACTCATGCCGCTTGCCGACGCCATAACTGAATACTTTCTCACTCCTATTCAAAATGTAGAAATCTGACTTATTCCTGTATGAGCTTATCTATGTGCAGAATTAATATTTTGCAGATGTTAACATTTCTCGCCTCAAAAACTAATAAAAAAAAAAGATGTCAAAATCTAAACTTTGTTGAATTCCCATCTATTTATTAAATGAACCTTCAACAAAAGAAAAATGTTCACTCCATGCACTGTTTATTTCTTGTTGAATGTTCTCAACAACAATCCTGCACATAATCCATTTGTGGAGAGGAAAGAGAAAAAAAAACGTCACCACTGTTTCCTCTCATCCATGTTAAACATTGCCATTAAACGACAAAATAAATAAATAAATAAATCTCTGCTCCAATAACAGCAATCTTAGTGCAGCTGCTCTTCTTCACAATGACTCCCACGCTGACTTCCTCAGCCTTTGTTTACTCAGCTGATTCACTCGTCATTTTCAATCCATGGCTCAGAGGCCACACGCGCTGACATCCTTCTCCTTTGTTCTGTAATTCTTCAACAGTAAGCAGCTGTCTACACGCGCTCAGCTGACGCGTCTGACTCTGGCCTCGCGCTTCTGTTCTTCACGAGGGAGCAGCTTTCAAACACGCGCTCAGCTAACGCGTCTGGCTCACACCTCGCGCTTCTTTTAAACAATGCCCGTTACTAAAGACGAGGCCATAAATCCAAAATAGACATTAATTGCCTCGCACAAAGTGTACCTTCGCCGTTCATCAATCCGCTGTCATCACACGCTTGTCTAACACGTTGGGAACACACTTTGCGCTTTCAATTCTTCTTCGTACGTTTCCTTTTTTTTTAAGATGAGGCTGTAATTCCCAAATGAATCATGCTTGCCTCACAAACACGTACGATCGTCGCTCCTTACTCTTTTCCCAAGAGTCACACAGGCAGCCCTCAAATTCAAATAATAATCAAAATCAGACCTTGGAGTTCGTTTTTCTTTTCTCGCTTTTCTTTGGCACGCTGGGTTTCTCTTGGTGGGTGTTTCTTTTAAATCGTCGCCAGTATTATAATGATGAAATACACGTAGACTGAAGTTCCTTTTAAGTGTATTTAATCTTACACCCACCAAGTAACAAGCGGTGACAGCAGACATCAGCTTCAACTGTCCCTTCAGCCCCTTGAACAATTCCAACCCATGTCATTGCATTCCAAGTCAGAACTGCAACTTAAAGGGCAAGTTACAACAAGATGTATTGCCAGTTTTGCGCCCTCTTCCTCCTCTTCCCCTCCTCTTCCCCTCCCCTCCTACCACACCCAAACTGTATAGTGAATCGTGCACGGGTACAATCTTTCAATGAAAGAGGGAAACCACTCAGTAAATCAAAACCATTTCTCTCCCTTTTCCCTTTTCCCTTCATTTCTTTCCCCTCTTCTCCTTTCCTTCTCCTTTTTTTTTTAGTTTTCACCTATTCTTGAGCAATTCGTTCCTTACCCCCTTATGTACTATATAATGTACTATATAATGTTAATTAGATTTCTTAACTGACTAGGAGATTACTACCTCTTCCACAATGTAGCCCAAGAATGACAAGGGGAAAGCCCTTTTTTTTTTTCCCCTCTCTTTTTTTTTTTTTAATCTTTTCTTCTTCATTCCTTCCCTTTTTATTTATTTTTTCCTTCCTTAAGGGATCCCGGCTCCTCCTCGAGAAAGATCCTTTAGTGCCCCAAGCATTTCATCCGCCTCAAGAGGAGATCTAATATTGCGCATTTTGTTCTTAAACATAACACGCAGAAAAGCAGGGAATCTCATCTGCACTGTTGCACCTAAGGCGCGAAATTTTTCCATCCTCTGACCTAGTTCCCGCTGCCGATCTAAAGTGGCTTTTGACAGGTCAGAACGGATCTCAAAAGGAAAGTCAGGACCGCTTAAAGTCTTGTTTTTTTTTAAGGCCAAAGTTAAGATTTTTTCTTTAATCGAATAGGTAAGAAAATTGACCAAAATTTTTCTAGGCTTTTCTCTGCCAGGTTTAAGGCGGAAGGGGTCTCTGTGAATCCTTTGGATGTCTCTCCCCAAGATGTCTAATGACTCCTCTAAGTTGAGTGAATCTTTTTGCAGGGTAACGACAAAGGTTTTTATGTCACTCCCATCTTTCCCCTCCGGAATCTTCAGTAGTCGGAGATTGTTTCTTCTTGAAAAGTTCTCCAAAGATTCAACCCTCTCACGAATCATATCCCCCTCTCCTTGCAAATTGTGAATTTTAGCTTGGGCAGAGCCTAAATTGGTTTTGAGCTCTTCTACTGAACCTGCAAGGGTTTCTGTCCTCTCATTCAGCCGATCTACTTTTCGCTCCAAAACATCACAAGCACCCCTAATCTCTGATTGGTTTTCCGCAGAGATCATGAATCTCTGTTTTATGTCTGCTTTTAGGGAGTTTAGTAGAGACTCTATTGAAGAACAAACTATGTCCGTTCCACCTCCACCTCCACCAAACTCTTCCCTTTCTAAAGACACAAGGGATTGATCTGAACTCGGTGTTTGTTTCGTAGGTACCTCAATGGATATCGGTTTCTTTATCAGTAGACCACCTTGTGAGTCTCGGGCAGATTGTGAACTAACAGACCCGTTAGACACCATTATTGCCACTGTCCTGACATCTTCTGCCATCTGAACGTCGTAAACTGATCCAGCCACTGGTAAACTTGTATCAGCTGGAGGAGAGCCTTGCACTTGAGAAGCCATTTTCTCATAAAAGCCTACACGTGCCGAGTAGCAGTCTTGTTCAGATAGGTGGGGTTTCGGAATGGTCAAAACTTGGGGCAGTACTTTAAAAAAAGAGCGCAAGGAGGGGGTAATACGATAGGGTTTAAGCTCTCCTTGTCTCCCCTTAGAAGCAACTCTCACGAGCCCTCTCTGGAGCCTTAGATCGACATCATTCCCCTCCTGCAATTCGCTCTCTCTGCCACAATCAACCAGAGATGTCTGAGTACCGTGCCTGTCCCTCGTCCCCCCTCCTCTGCCCCTACCCCTGCCTTTTCGTGGTTTGCACTTTGCTTCTTTCTTCTTTTTACAGAAATTTGGGTTCTTAGGACATACAAGCTCACCCCCTCCTAAGCCTCCCCCGCAAATACTTTGTCCATTTCCCGCAGCGTTAATCAGTTCGCCTTCTCGTATCTCCATACTTTTTGGAGGTTCCAGAAAAGGGGCAGGAGGATCCAACGAAGAGGTCGTCTGGGAAAAAAACGTGCCAATCCCTTTACCCCCCGTCACCTTACCGCGTACTTCGCAGCTGGTGCCTCCCTGAACTGCACTCCCCCGAAGGAGACCTCGAGCCGCTGCGCTGCGGCCGCATCTAAGCTCCACGGCTGCAGCCTCCCAGCGCCGCGGCAGGGAGAGCCCAAGAACTGGAATGAGGGCGGGGGTCCGGTCCGACGCTCCCAAGCACATCCGCTGGTCGATCAGATCAATCCAAGAGAGACAAAAAACCCTCCTGCTCAAAAAAACGCCGTAACACACCGTGCATCAAACACGCTAGCAAGAGAGAGAGGAGCAGAGAGCGGAGAGCTTCTCTGAGGACGCGCGCTGCCGCTCAGCACGCGGGCGCCATGTTTTCCTTTAATGACGCAAATGCCTAGTCCTCAATACCTGGTAATCAGATTCTATCCAAAAGGGTAGAATGCAAGACTGTATTGAACGCGGCAGATAGATCAAAATGGTTATTGTACTGGGATGTCTATTCTGAGACAGTTTGTTTAAAGTTTATAGCCCTGAGCAGGCACTGGTTGTCCGGCGGCGGTAACAGCGGCAGGACCTAGGTAATTTCGGGGTGCTGGTACTTTGATGAATGTGTGACTACAAGATGGCACCATGCCGCACGATCAGCATGACCCTTGAGGAGATATATTAGAGGAAAACATTCTCTGAAGCAAAGAACCAAGACAGGTGAGAGCTTTAGTCCTCACGAGTGTGAATGGTGTGCGTACACAAGAAAGGATAGGGACACCGACGAGACGGCTCTGACAAAGGCCCGACTGGGGTCATAGCGAGGGGTGAAACATGTTGGCACAGAAACAAAGGGTATAATAGAGTGATAAGATTCAATAGAACCCTAAAAACGCATGTTTTTCTCCATACCCTAGGTACACTCCTAATAAAGTGAAACCTTTGGGTTTACCTTGAGGTATTTTTAATATATCAACTTTCTAGGTCCCTGCTTATCCAGTTTGCTTCATCTAAGAACTCCCATTTCCACCTATGGTTGAGGCTGCCCTGGTAGTACCATCTGACCAGGGAGTGGATAGGCACCGATGATGAAGCATGTCACGATAAGTGAGTGAGGTGTCTTCTCCAATATCTTTGGATACCCTTCTAGGAGTAAGAACTAAGTAAAGGTGACACCTGACATCCTGATATAAAATAGGAACCAGATGGTTTCCCACAAAGATTTCTGAGTAATTGGTTGCTCATGTGTGTGCGAATACAGTTTGGAGGAAGACATGATGGAAAGATCTGTGTTGATGCAGTTTTGTAGTATCATTGCATATCTGGTTGTCATTGTCACATATCAAGAAGTGGTCATTGTAAGCAGTGGTGTCCTAATTTAAAGTCCTCTGTTGATGAGCTGCATGTGCAGATCTTTTCAGTTATTCCATGCCTTTCCAGTTGCTGATGAGTGGTTTACTGCTGCAGACGTGTACAGTCCTGAATGATGGGCATCACCAGTAAGAGATTTGTCTAACGTGAGTGGGAGGATGTCAAGCAGCATAAATACATTATTATGCAGTCTTTATATGAACTGCATTTGACTGTCTGACCATAATATTATTAGTGTGGGCCAGGAGGGCTATACATTTATTGTATTGTAACTGCATATATATAATGCTTTCTACCACTGACGAGGCAATGAAGTGCTTTATGGAATCCATGGTTAGTGGGGGGGGTTTTCAGTGGCTATTGTTGATTATTTCGATTAGACTTGTGCTTCTAAGAAAACCATTCCAAGCATTTACTCCAGCTTCTATGTGGTACTTTTAAACTAATAGGGGTAGGTGTGATCTTTGGTAGGAGGTGTTGTGTGGATTCATGCAAAGGGCTGGTGGTATTAATAAATGAGCTAGAGGAGATCAGGTATTGTTATGTCCAGTGGTCCAATCTTTAAAGGACAGGTTGTGATCTTTGAGATCAGGTTTCAGCAATTTCCAGAAATACTATAATAGGGATTAAGGAGAACATGCATGTGAATTAAAGTAGACTGTGCTCAGAGAAAGGAGACATGCAGAGGATGGAAAGTAAGGGGGGTTTATTGTAAAGGGAAAAGGGGAGACAACACTCTGAAGTTTAGGTCAAGGTCAAATTTCCTGGGAATACAGAGGATTTCAAAATTACATGCAATTTTAGGATGCAAAACTGTAGGAAGAAACAATATTATTAGCAAGTGAGATAGTGCTTTATTAGATACTTTTGAGAAGCACTAGGATTAGGTGAACTATCTATCCCCCGAACTGCTACAACTAGGCCAGAAGAACAGTTGACGAGCTCAAGGACAGGAAGCATAAAGTAATGGCTGGACACATATATCAGGAGAAGTCTAGGCTGCGCTCAAAGGAAGCAGTAACCTCATGATCACAACAATGTGAGAGAGTGTATGGTGTAAACAATGCATACATCAAAAAGGATATTCATCAATTGCTGGATCTGATGCCTTCTGATGGTCACTCTTAAAATTTGGGTCACAGTATTAAATATGTGAACAAAGTGGTATCCATTTGTTGATGCCCCTGGTTATGGCATGGAACAAAAAGGGAGTAACGTTCCAGACAGTGGAAGTGCAGTGCCAGGATTCCTGTGGCTGGAGAGTGGAGACTCATACAATGACATGAGTAGAATCTAGACAGGGTACATTTTGCAATTCCATTAACTTTGTTAGCAAGAGGGTTCTGATTAGTTCTTCCTCCGCACTGCTATTTGGTAGATGGAAAGCTGGAACTGTAATTTCTGTTGTTCAATGTGAGGAAGTTTCTAGTCCAGGCCTGCCCTCCATCTGTCCCCAATTGCACCTTCTGCCCATAATTGCTTCTTAAGAACAGTTAGTGATAACCAGATGTTAAGATCACACACTTAATTGTGTCCTTACTGTTGATATTCCTGCTTAGAGTCAGCCCCAGTGCTACCTCCTGTGAGAAGCATGACTTTACACAAACTTTGTGTGTCTGAAAATGTGCAATCCTTCATCTCACTGCCCTTCCAATGCAACATCAACTTTACATGTGTCATATTTCTGCTGTTTTGTATGGCTCACCCTATTAATCTAGTCATACCGACCCATGTAAATATTTATATTAAGCAAGTTTAATAGACCTCTTTCTAAGTTTTAAATGTTAAAAAAATAGAGACATTGTTGGCTTAAATAGGATCACACAGCCCTACGCTGATGCAGGAAAGCCCCAGACAGGGTTGAGTTTCGGAACAGAAACAGAAGGGAACCATAGGGTTAAACAAGCATTGGTAAAGTCAAAAGGTCTTGTCTATTTTAGAGGTATTGACTTTGCAAATGTCTTTTAACCATGTTGTACAGCAGCGTGGCTGCTGTTCAGCATGGCTAAAAGTTAGCTGTGTGGTACAGAATAACATGGCATAGAAGACAGTGGCATTGAGGAGAGTGGAGTAGCGAGGCATAAAGTGGAGTGGCATACAATGAAGTGAAGTAGAGTAGAGTGAAGTAGTATAGAGAGGAGTGGCGTATAGTAGAGTGGCATAGAGTAGCGTAGCATAGAGTAGAGTGATGTAGAGTAGAGTGAAGTAGTATAGAGTAGAGTGGTGTAGAGTAGAGTGGTGTAGAGTAGCGTGGCATAGAGTCAAGTGGCATAGAGTAGAATTGCATAGAGAGATGTAGAGTGGAATGGAGTGGCGTAGAGTAGAGTTGCATACAGTAGAGCATGGGTACTTACAAACATTTGCCCCGAAGTACGGTACGGTCTGCGGTGTGACAGAGGGCCTCACTGATTCCAGCAGGGTGGCGGTAGGGGTCTGGGTGTATAAGGAGGTCTAAAGCAAGTTAAAATATATGGACAAGAATGTCTTTGTAGGTTAATAAATGCTTGCCGGTTTATTTAACATTTTCTTCTGAATATGAGTGCTCAGCAACTAAACAGCAGCTCGTCCTGCTGCTCATCAGGGGGGCTGCATGTAAAGGTCAAGAGGGCTGCAAACAGCCCCCTGGCCGTACTTTGGGTATCATTGCAGTAGAGTCAAGCATAGTGGCGTAGAGTGGAGTGGCATAGCATGGAGCGAAGTGGTGTAGAGTAGAGCAGCATTGAGCAGAGTGATGTGGAGAAGAGTGGTGTGGAGTAGTGTGTGGCAGAAGAAAGTGACGTAGAGTGGAGTGGCGCAGAGTGGCATTGTGTGGAGTGGAGAGTTGTAAAGTGGAGTAGCGTAGATGAGGGTGGCATAGAATTGAGTGGCAGAGAGTGGAGTTGCATAAACTGGCATAGAATACGTGGTGTACAGGGGAGTGGCGTGCAGTGGTGCAGAGTGGCATTGTGTGGAATGGAGTGGTGTAGAGTAGAGTGTAAAAGAGTAGAGTGGCATAGAATAGGCTGGAGTGGCATAGAATTACATATAATGGACTACAGTCGTGTAGAGTGTAGTAGAATGGTGTAGAGTGGTGTGGAGTGGCATAGAGTAGAGTAGAGTAGCATAGAGTGGAGTGGTGTAGAGTGGAGTGGCATAGAATGGAGTGGCATAGAGTGGCGTAGAGTAGAGTGTCATAGAATAGAATGGCATAAGAGTATAGTGGCATGGAGTTGAGTGGCATAGAGTGGGGTGGCAAAGAGTGAAGTTTAGTGGAGTAGAGTGTCGGGGAGTACAGTGGCATGAAGAAGAGTGACTTGGAGTGATCGGTGTAGAGTGACTTGGAGTGGTGTAGAGTAAAGTGCCATAGAGTAGAGTGGTAGAGTAGACCGACATAGACTGGAGTGGTGTAGGGTGCTGTACAGTGGCATTGTGTGGAATGGAGTAGCATAAACTGATTTAATGTACAGTGGAGTGGTGACAAATGGAGTGGCATAGAGTGGTGTAGACTTGCATGCAAAGAGCAGAGTGGTGTAAAGTGGTATAGAATACAGTGGTGTACTGTGGAGGGACGTGCCATTGAGTGGCATTGTGTGAAAATAACCACAGTACACTTTTAACATCCCCAAAGGTGGAGGTAAGATATTCAATAGACACATGGGCTACCGGTGCGAAAAGATTTTCCGTGCTGTGAAGTAGGCGAGAGTGCCAGGAAAACACTACAAAAGTGGAGCACAGTGCTATAAGTCTACCAAACAAATTAGGACAAGGGTGGTGCTGTAGTAGGAAATCTAAGGACCTATGAGGCGTGAAGAACGTACAGAGCTACAACTCAGAACTCCACTTAGACTTTATCAAGGCCCCATTTTGTGACTGGAAAACATGTTAATGGAATGATAAAAAAGGAGAAGCAAATGTAATACACTGGTGTTCATTTCAATTATTCTTTATGAATAACAGCACCTAGAAGCCTTTCTGACAGTCAAGGTTTGTTTAACAAATAGTGCTGGAACAACATAAAGGAGAGAGGAGCAGTAAGAAAGTGGCACAGATAGAAGGACAGATAGATGGTTAGGCAGCTTGCCATAAATAAAAATAAAGCCATATGCACAGATGCATATGTACAGCTTTTTCAATAGAAAATTAGAAATATGGCTGGTAGCAAAACATGGATGTGATATAATCAACCTGGCAGGAACCGCTATAAGTCTCAAGTACCTGCTTTAAAAATAACTGCGCCAAAAAGCTGCTCATAGCGAGCATCTACTCTTCAAAAGTATTAACATAAATAGAGATAGACAGAATGAGCAGAGACAGAATGAGCATTACAGCAGTCTGTTCTCTTGAGGAACAGGATCAAGACTGATTTGCATATGGCTGGGTCGAAACTGGGGTGGTGTGGTGAGCAAAAGAACGATGGATTAAACCCAGATCTTTGTGACTAGGGGTGAATGTTTGAATTATTCATCATTCCGTCCATCATTTGTTCCTTGTGCAGAGAAAACAAGCCTTGGCTACGTCTAGTCGCAACTGTGCACAGGGGTTTGGTCCCAGCAACACCGACGAGGGATACTGTCCTGAAAATTGCAGAGAAGATAGGTCAGGCCTCAAGGGAGCTGCAGAACCACCACTTTTGTAGCTGGACCTCGGGAAGTCCTTAAGATGACAGGAGCAGCAGACCGTTCAGCTTTGTTGCGGTGCCTGCAGATGAAGGGGAGTGACTCCTTCACTCCAAAGGAAATTACTTTGATGTCCTTGATGCCCACAGGCCTTCTGGAGAATCTGGATGAAGCACAGATACAGAAAATGCAGAAGACTTGAATAACAGCGAGACTAGGAGCAGCAGGAGTCTTCCTTGATGAAGTCTCAGTTCCAGTCGTAGTCCAACAAAGTCCAAGTGTCCAGGTGGTCGAAGAGTGTCTTGGTTTCAGAGGTGATTTTTGTTCCACAATGAATCTGAGGACCCACCCATAGGGGTGCTCTTAAGTACCCTAGGGAAAGGGTTGGAATGACTCAGGGGTCCCTCCAGGAGGAGTGGCTGGACAGAGGGGAGAATACTCCCTTGTCCTTTGTCCAATTTCAGCCAAACAGGTATTGCCTCAACTTCTTCAAGGTCCAAACCACAGCAATGGCCTCCCTCTCAATAGCTGACCAACGCTTCGCCCTGGGGGTCAACCTTCCACTTATCAAAGCTACCAGTTGATTCTGGACCTCTGCATTAAGTTGTAATAATACTGCACCTATCCCTATCTCAGAAAAATCTGTCTGGACAATGAATGGTTTGGAGTAGTCAGGACTTTGCAGATTTGGAGCAGATCACACGGCTTGCTTCAGGTTATCAAATACCTTCTGACAGCTAACTGTCCACTGAACTTTCTTAGGCCACCTTTTGGAAGTGAGATCATTAAGGGGTGTCACTATGGAACCATAGCCCTTACCAAAACTCCTGTAGTACCCAGTCAGGCTCAAGAAAACTCTGACCTGGGTCTGGGTTGTGGGAGCAACCTAGTCCATTATGGTCTGAAGTTTGCTCTCCAATGGTTGAATTTGGCCTCCACCTACAAGGTGGTCCAAGTACACAATCTTACTCTGCCCTATCAGGGATTTTGTGGCCTTGATAGTAAGGCCTGCCTTCTGCAGGGCCTCAAGTACATTTCTGAGGTGGACCAGGTGATCCTCCCAGGTGGAGCTAAAGACAGCTATATCATCTAGATATACTGCGCTATAGGCTTCCAGACCTGTTAAGACTTTATTTACCAGCCTCTTAAATGTGGCAGGTGTACTTTATAAACCAAAAGGTATCACAATAAATTGATCATGTCCACTTGGGGTTGGAAATGCTATTTTTAGTTTGGCA
The DNA here is from genome assembly GCF_964204655.1 of Triturus cristatus. Classification (NCBI taxonomy): domain Eukaryota; kingdom Metazoa; phylum Chordata; class Amphibia; order Caudata; family Salamandridae; genus Triturus; species Triturus cristatus. Next base: position 721,742,883 of record NC_140595.1, read on the forward strand.
TTCTCATAGAATTTGATTTGCCAATAATCAGCAGTCAGGTCAAATGTACTGAGACATTTGACAGAGGCCAATGTACCATTCGGTTCATCTGCCCCTGGAATTGGATGGGCATCAGTCCTAGTGACTGCATTAAGGCCTCTATAGTCAACACAAAACCTCATCTCTCTCTTACCATCCCGGGTGTGAGGTTTTGGTACAAGGACTACAGCACTAGCCCAAAGGCTATCTGAAGGCTCAATGACCCCCAGCTCTATCATCTTTTGGACCTCTGTACTGATGCAAACTCTGACTTGGTCAGGCGGTCAGTAAGTTCTGCTCTTCACAGGCAGGCTGTCACCGGTGTGCACTTCATGGGTATACCAGGTGGTTTGAGTGGGTGTCAGAGAAAAGAGACCAGGAAACTGATTGAAACCTGTCTGCAATCAACTTGAGTGGAGTTGCATAAACTGGCATAGAATACGTGGTGTACAGGGGAGTGGCGTGCAGTGGTGCAGAGTGGCATTGTGTGGAATGGAGTGGTGTAGAGTAGAGTGTAAAAGAGTAGAGTGGCATAGAATAGGCTGGAGTGGCATAGAATTACATATAATGGACTACAGTCGTGTAGAGTGTAGTAGAATGGTGTAGAGTGGTGTGGAGTGGCATAGAGTAGAGTAGCATAGAGTGGAGTGGTGTAGAGTGGAGTGGCATAGAATGGAGTGGCATAGAGTGGCGTAGAGTAGAGTGTCATAGAATAGAATGGCATAAGAGTATAGTGGCATGGAGTTGAGTGGCATAGAGTGGGGTGGCAAAGAGTGAAGTTTAGTGGAGTAGAGTGTCGGGGAGTACAGTGGCATGAAGAAGAGTGACTTGGAGTGATCGGTGTAGAGTGACTTGGAGTGGTGTAGAGTAAAGTGCCATAGAGTAGAGTGGTAGAGTAGACCGACATAGACTGGAGTGGTGTAGGGTGCTGTACAGTGGCATTGTGTGGAATGGAGTAGCATAAACTGATTTAATGTACAGTGGAGTGGTGACAAATGGAGTGGCATAGAGTGGTGTAGACTTGCATGCAAAGAGCAGAGTGGTGTAAAGTGGTATAGAATACAGTGGTGTACTGTGGAGGGACGTGCCATTGAGTGGCATTGTGTGAAAATAACCACAGTACACTTTTAACATCCCCAAAGGTGGAGGTAAGATATTCAATAGACACATGGGCTACCGGTGCGAAAAGATTTTCCGTGCTGTGAAGTAGGCGAGAGTGCCAGGAAAACACTACAAAAGTGGAGCACAGTGCTATAAGTCTACCAAACAAATTAGGACAAGGGTGGTGCTGTAGTAGGAAATCTAAGGACCTATGAGGCGTGAAGAACGTACAGAGCTACAACTCAGAACTCCACTTAGACTTTATCAAGGCCCCATTTTGTGACTGGAAAACATGTTAATGGAATGATAAAAAAGGAGAAGCAAATGTAATACACTGGTGTTCATTTCAATTATTCTTTATGAATAACAGCACCTAGAAGCCTTTCTGACAGTCAAGGTTTGTTTAACAAATAGTGCTGGAACAACATAAAGGAGAGAGGAGCAGTAAGAAAATGGCACAGATAGAAGGACAGATAGATGGTTAGGCAGCTTGCCATGAATAAAAATAAAGCCAAATGCACAGATGCATATGTACAGCTTTTTCAATAGAAAATTAGAAATATGGCTGGTAGCAAAACATGGATGTGATATAATCAACCTGGCAGGAACCGCTATAAGTCTCAAGTACCTGCTTTAAAAATAACTGCGCCAAAAAGCTGCTCATAGCGAGCATCTACTCTTCAAAAGTATTAACATAAATAGAGATAGACAGAATGAGCAGAGACAGAATGAGCATTACAGCAGTCTGTTCTCTTGAGGAACAGGATCAAGACTGATTTGCATATGGCTGGGTCGAAACTGGGGTGGTGTGGTGAGCAAAAGAACGATGGATTAAACCCAGATCTTTGTGACTAGGGGTGAATGTTTGAATTATTCATCATTCCGTCCATCATTTGTTCCTTGTGCAGAGAAAACAAGCCTTGGCTACGTCTAGTCGCAACTGTGCACAGGGGTTTGGTCCCAGCAACACCGACGAGGGATACTGTCCTGAAAATTGCAGAGAAGATAGGTCAGGCCTCAAGGGAGCTGCAGAACCACCACTTTTGTAGCTGGACCTCGGGAAGTCCTTAAGATGACAGGAGCAGCAGACCGTTCAGCTTTGTTGCGGTGCCTGCAGATGAAGGGGAGTGACTCCTTCACTCCAAAGGAAATTACTTTGATGTCCTTGATGCCCACAGGCCTTCTGGAGAATCTGGATGAAGCACAGATACAGAAAATGCAGAAGACTTGAATAACAGCGAGACTAGGAGCAGCAGGAGTCTTCCTTGATGAAGTCTCAGTTCCAGTCGTAGTCCAACAAAGTCCAAGTGTCCAGGTGGTCGAAGAGTGTCTTGGTTTCAGAGGTGATTTTTGTTCCACAATGAATCTGAGGACCCACCCATAGGGGTGCTCTTAAGTACCCTAGGGAAAGGGTTGGAATGACTCAGGGGTCCCTCCAGGAGGAGTGGCTGGACAGAGGGGAGAATACTCCCTTGTCCTTTGTCCAATTTCAGCCAAACAGGTATTGCCTCAACTTCTTCAAGGTCCAAACCACAGCAATGGCCTCCCTCTCAATAGCTGACCAACGCTTCGCCCTGGGGGTCAACCTTCCACTTATCAAAGCTACCAGTTGATTCTGGACCTCTGCATTAAGTTGTAATAATACTGCACCTATCCCTATCTCAGAAAAATCTGTCTGGACAATGAATGGTTTGGAGTAGTCAGGACTTTGCAGATTTGGAGCAGATCACACGGCTTGCTTCAGGTTATCAAATACCTTCTGACAGCTAACTGTCCACTGAACTTTCTTAGGCCACCTTTTGGAAGTGAGATCATTAAGGGGTGTCACTATGGAACCATAGCCCTTACCAAAACTCCTGTAGTACCCAGTCAGGCTCAAGAAAACTCTGACCTGGGTCTGGGTTGTGGGAGCAACCTAGTCCATTATGGTCTGAAGTTTGCTCTCCAATGGTTGAATTTGGCCTCCACCTACAAGGTGGTCCAAGTACACAATCTTACTCTGCCCTATCAGGGATTTTGTGGCCTTGATAGTAAGGCCTGCCTTCTGCAGGGCCTCAAGTACATTTCTGAGGTGGACCAGGTGATCCTCCCAGGTGGAGCTAAAGACAGCTATATCATCTAGATATACTGCACTATAGGCTTCCAGACCTGTTAAGACTTTATTTACCAGCCTCTTAAATGTGGCAGGTGTACTTTATAAACCAAAATGTATCACAATAAATTGATCATGTCCACTTGGGGTTGGAAATGCTATTTTTAGTTTGGCATTCTCATAGAATTTGATTTGCCAATAATCAGCAGTCAGGTCAAATGTACTGAGACATTTGACAGAGGCCAATGTACCATTCGGTTCATCTGCCCCTGGAATTGGATGGGCATCAGTCCTAGTGACTGCATTAAGGCCTCTATAGTCAACACAAAACCTCATCTCTCTCTTACCATCCCGGGTGTGAGGTTTTGGTACAAGGACTACAGCACTAGCCCAAAGGCTATCTGAAGGCTCAATGACCCCCAGCTCTATCATCTTTTGGACCTCTGTACTGATGCAAACTCTGACTTGGTCAGGCGGTCAGTAAGTTCTGCTCTTCACAGGCAGGCTGTCACCGGTGTGCACTTCATGGGTATACCAGGTGGTTTGAGTGGGTGTCAGAGAAAAGAGACCAGGAAACTGATTGAAACCTGTCTGCAATCAACTTGCTGTTGATCAGTGAGGCTGTCTGCCAAGACTACTCCTTCAACTGATCCATCAACAGGGTCCTGAGAGAGGAGATCAGGGAAAGGGTCACTCTCTTCCTCCTGTCTCTCATCGGTGGCCATGAGCAAGCTCATTTTAGCCCTGTCAACAAAAGGTTTCAGGTGATTTACATGAAGTACCCTGGCTGTCGGAACTTCTTAGAGTACCTAGGTCAACTAAGTAGGTGAACTCACCTTTCTTTTCCATATAGTTTGGGGGCCACTCCACTTTCTTGGAGAGCTGCTGCGGCCACAGGCTCCAACACCCACACTTTCTATCCTGGCTGGTAAACTGCTAGTACAGCCTTTTGGTCATGCCAAGCTTTCTGAAGCTCCTGACTGGCCTCAAGGTTTTTGCTGGCCTTCTTCATGTACTCAGCAATGCAAGAACCCAGGCTGAGTACATAGTCTACTATGTCCTGTTCAGGAGGCTTGAGAGATTGCTCCCATCCTTCTTTGACTACACATAATGGACCCCTAGCTGGATGTTCAATGATCATACCTTTGAGGGTCTTGTTGAACCTTTCAACAAGCACATTGCCCTGTGGATGGTAGGGTGTGGTAAACTGATAGTTAGCACCACCCTCTTTCCACATAGCAGTGATGTAGCTAGACATGAAGTTAGTACCGCTGTTTGACAAGACCTCCTTAGGGAACCCAACTCTTGAAAAGATTCCCAGGAGGGCCCAGGCCACTACAGGAGCCGTTGTGCTACTAGAGGGAATAGCCTTTGGATATCTAGTGGCACGGTCCACCACTACTAAGATAAAACTATGTTTAGATGCTGTTGAAGGATTTAAGGGACCTACAATGTCTATCCCTACCATTTCAAAGGGAACCCCGATCACTGATAGTGGGATTAAGGGGGCCTTTGTAGTGCCACCTGACTTACCAATGGCATGGCAGGTGACACAGGAGTTATAAAACACTTTGGTGTCTTAATACATGTAGGGCCAGTGAAAGTGAGAGACAAACCTATCCCAAGTCTTGCTTTGCCTAAAATGACCAACCTCCTGGTTGCACCAGGCTTAGGGTCTCTATTTTCAGAAAACAGGTGCCCACTGACATTACCTGCTTCCACAGCATCAGCTTTCTGTCGGAGTTGTTTAAGAGAGGGGCAGGCCTTCTTCTTCAGACTCAAGTCTTCCTTGGTAGGTCCTCCTGCCCCCAGTAGCTCTGCCTTGCCAAGCCCAAGCTCCTCTGGGACAGTTCCTTCATATGCACTGAGATCATCTTCCTCAGGAGACTGATTCTCACTGGACGTCTGAGAGGAAGATGAATCTTTACCATTCCTGCTCCTTCTCTAGGGAGCAGCCTTGTCCATTTTTTCAGGACTCAGGGCTCCCTCAGGGCTCAACGTCTTGTCCTGAGCCCTAGTGACAGCAAAGACACTAGCGGAAATTCCCATAATTTCTGCATGAGTCCTGAACTCCACGTCAGACCAGGCTGAAGTTCCCAAATCAGTGCCTAGTATGCAGCCCACTGGTAGATCTGAGGATACCACAACTCCCTTTGGGCCAGTTCCCCTCCCCAGCTGAGATTGACAACTGCAATGGAATGATCTGTACTGACATTGCTAGCATTGGTCACTTGGTAAATCTGACCAAGTAGAATCTGCTCAGGACACACAAGTTTCTCTTTCACCATAGTGACACTGACACCTATGTCACTGAAAGCTAACGCATAGTGACCATTCATGAGAGTCTGCTGTCTGTAATTGACCAAGTTATTGGGTCTTACAATAAGGGAGGCAAGCTCAGTGCCACCATCACAGACTAAAACAGCCTGAGTGGGTGCCCTGACTAGGCCAGAACACACTTCAGTACCCAAGGTTAACGCAGCTGAATTCTTGGGGCCTCTACAACTACCAATGCTATTTCTAGGGGCACTTGGAGGTTTAGGTGTAGTGATAGTAGAAATTGGCATCCTTTGCCCTAGGGACGTTTGTCTTACACAAATAGCACCAAGGTTTCTTGTTAGAGGAGGAAGAAGATTGGGACCCATCCCCAGAGAAAAATTTTGGGTGACCTTCTTCTTCTGGTCACCACCATCATGAGACTTTTGTTTCGCCCTGTTGCAGACCAACTTGTCTGCGTTCTTTCCCAGTTCTTGGGGAGTGGTTCGATCCGAGTTCACCAGGTACTAGTGCAGTAGCTGATTTTGACAGTTATTAAGGGTGTGCTCCCTCACAAGTAAATTGTGCAGTCCTTCATAATCATGCACATTACTTCCATGAAACCAGCATTCCAGAGCCTTAATAGTACCATCTACAAAACCTACCCAGTCTTCAGTGAGTGCCTTCTGTGTGTCCCTAAACTGAACCTTGTATTGCTCAGTGGTTAACCCAAACCCATCTATGAGACATCGTAATTGTCTGTATCTTCTTCCTTTACAGTCAAGAGTTTGTCTCTACCTTTTTTAGGAAAGGAGAACCACAGGATAGCTGCCCACTGCCCCTGAGGAACATTCTGGACTTTACAAGCCCTCTCTAAAGCAGTAATCCACTTATGGATGTCATCACCCTCCTGGTGAGGAGGGGCTATCCTGCTCAAGTTCCTAGTGTCAAAGGAATGTTCCCTGACCATAGTTATACTAGTGCTGCCAGCATCGGATTCTAATCTGAAATTTTTCCTAGCCCTCTACACTTCTAGGGTTTATTTATCTAGGACCAACTGTCCCTTCTTGATTTTGAGCTTGTTGCTAGAGATGGAGGTCCCAATTGAAGTGGCAATGGAGGTTGAATTAACTGAGGAGGACCTGGACCTCCCCTGAACCCTTTGTACCCTCCCAGTACCTCTGGGGCCTCCCTCTGTGACACTAGAATTATTCCCTGGGGGACTAGAACTCTCCAGTAAGAGGTCTTCAGACTCCTCCTGGACATGCTCAGAAGCAGAGTCATGGGTGTTGGACACCCCTGGCACATCTTCTGGAGCATCACCATCCATATCCAAGTTACCCTGCCCATCTGACCTTTTTTCTTGGTAGCAATAACTACTCCCCAAAGATTACTTCTCTGTTTATGCACAACTCTCCAAATGTCACTTGTAAATTATTCCTCATAGTCTTGAGCAAGAACTCCATGCCTTCAATCATTGTTTAAATTAAATACTCAATATTTTGGCTCAAATAATCCTAGCACGAGGCATATTTACTAGTTTTGAGTATTTTATAGTTTTTGTGAGCCTCCCATATAACAAAGTTGTAGTGCTTTAGTGTATCTATTGCACTGCTCATTTGTGACCTTTCACCCTTCTGTTTATCTCACTATACCTATCTTCTGTGAGCATCTCACATGTGTCTTTCACAGCAGGCTTTTTTACAGTGGTAAGCATCTCTCTTCCACACAAACACTGTACATCTTATTTTTGGGAGCATCTCACACAAGACTAATTCTTATTGCAAATTTATTTCATAGGACTCCTTGTATTTTTGTGCAAGATAATGTGTTTGAGTGCACTCTACACTCATATCATCCATCTGCAATAACGCTTCTCATAGATTAGACAACAAACTTTTCTGTATTGTGTTGTATACTTTGCGATACATTAAGGGTTTTTCTACCCTCCAGCCACAGGAATGCAGGCAATAAACTTCCAGTGTTTGAGAAACTATTCACACTCTCCTTCTGCTAGACCAGGGGTTTCCAAAAGGGATCTGACTGACTTCAATACTCAGACACAAAGAATTCTATACCATACTATTAAACCTGCCAGCCTTAGGTTGGGCTTCCGCCTTATTTTTGCCTGCTTGCTTCCCTTTTTTGCTGATTATTTTAGTTGGCCCTAAGACTCTGAGAATTTTACTACTGCTTACCAATTCTAAAGTGTATGTGCTTCTCCCCTAAACATGGTAACATTGATATATACACGACTGGCATATTTAATTTACTTGTAAGTACCTGGTAAAGTGGTATACCATATACCAAGGACCAGAAAATTAAATGCTACTGATTGTGCAACCCACACATGTAGCCCTTTAAACATGTATCAGGCCTGCCACTGCAGAGTATGTGTGCGCACTTTTACTGCCATGTCAGCTTGGTATTAAAAAACCCTTACCAAGCCTTAAACTTCCATTTTATTGCACATGTCACCTCATGGTAGGCCCTAGGTAGCCTATAGGGCAGGGCGCTATATTACTAAAATGTACTTTTAAGTTTGGAATGTCCTTGTAGTTAAAAACACTTACATTAATTTTTCACTACTGTGAGGCCTACTCCTCGCGTAGATTCACATTGGGAGTTCCTTAATACATTCTTTAAGCTGTAATTCCTGGTCAGAAAGGAGTAGCTGTGTCATGTTTTATATCTTTGGTTTGGCAATGAAAAATCCTCTTTATTGGTAAGATTGGATTTCATGTTACTATTTTAGATATGCCACTTTTGATATGTGGACATTTCTCTGCTCTTACAGCTCTGTGTGCCTGCAATCTGTCTCCAATACACTCCAATATTAGTCCAATTGCATTTTGAGGTTTAGGAATGTTGTGAAGAGCATTCAGGTTATTTTTCCTTTTTTTCGTCCCACCTTTGTTTGCTTGATGCACGAAGATGTTAGTTTCAACAACATGTTTTTTCACTTTTATTTTAATAGCTTTGTGAGTGTAAATAACAATTAAAGTACACTTGCAAACTGTGACTACATGCCTGCCCTTAAAACTATGCAATTGTATTTGTTTAACGGAGCGTATGTCTCTCATCAAATGAGCGATTTGTATAGGGTCACTGGAAAGTTCAAAAGGTTATCCTTGTCCACACCAGAAATGTAGTGTCTCCTACGCCCCTGGTACTTTATGAAGGGTAGCACCCCACTCCGGATCAAAGGCTAGTGGTTAATCCAGTGGTTAAATGTTGGTTATTGCGATTAGTCATGTACTCTCAAGAAAAAACATTGCATGCACTTACTCTTTGTAATAGATTATATTAATGCCAGTCAGGTATGATCATTACTGGGGGTTATATGGTTTCAGGTGAATGGTTGGTGAGATAGACTGGGGGAGATTAGTTCATGTTAGGTTGCAGGGATAGGGTTTTAAAGCAGGAGTTGCTGTGAACTATGTAATGAGGTGTCAAACTTTGCAGAATTACAATCAGAGCGAATAAGGCAGACAGGCATGAGACTAAGATGAGGCTATACTCTGAAATTTAAAAGCATGCAGAGGATATGAGGTTTATATACAAGACAGAATGCCCGACAGGCCAGTCCAACACTGAATTTGCATTCCAACCCTGTCAAAGCTTAATCCACAGACCCACATAAATCAAACCAACTTCTAGGCCAAGGATAGGATCCGGAAAAGGGGTGCCAACACTTTATTTTTTCATTTCTTGGTGTCTCTTCAGACACATTCAGCTGCTGATGCTGGCATTGTTCTGATCCGGACTGGACAGACCTTTTATTCTACAAGACATTTCCCCAGTGGTTTGGAGCCCTTGGGGGCTGATTTTGAAAGCCTAGAGGGGTCCTGGTGCCCTCAACAGTTTAATTGCAGCTGGCGGGGGAAGCTTCAAGAGAGAGGGTGAGGGAGGGAGAAACAGAGAGAAGCGATCAGAGAGAGAGAAGAGAGAGGGGGGAGAAGGAAAGGGGGAATGAATGTGTGGATGAAAGAGATAGCGGGAGAACCCAACGGGAGCGGCTGCTTTGAGGATTTTTGGCAGAATGCCCCAGTCCTGCCCCAGTTCTGGTAAATGATGTCTTTGGCAAATGCAACAGGTCTTGACTTTTGAACCTATTTGCTTTGCCAAAATTGTTTGCCAATGCTGTACAGCATGGACCGAAAGAAATTGGAAGGAAAAAGACTGCAGGCATAGATATTTCGTAGGTGTGCACATGTTTTTGATTATATATCATTGAGCATTTGTCATTTCATAGGTGCATGCATACATTACCATGCTTGCTCACGTCTACAAAATGACCCAATTGCCATTTTATAAATTTCACTGATACAAAATGGCTCAATAAATTTAAAAAATCAATTTCATTAGACAAAGAGTGTTTTTTAATGCAGAGTGCTCTGTAGCAATTTGCTTCCTGGACCTCCCAAAAAATGTAAACTATAAAAATCAAAAGTACCATGAGTATAGTGGTAGCAATGGAGAAGCAGGTGGGGGGAAGCAACCAGCATGGGGAGTAGGCATAAAATTAAAATCAATCCAGGTGAGTTGAAGTGGGGACAAGCAGAACACGAGGGCGACAGCTACAAGGGGTGGAGGAAGAACATGAGACAGAACAAGACAGATTGCAGGGGCGGGGAAGTGTGGCGAGAATAGTAGCACATGAAAGAGAGACCAACATGGAGCATGAGAGCCAGGTACCTGGTGAAGGGAAAGGCACACAAGGGAGAGAACAACACAGACAGCAGGGAAAATTGGCAGGAGGAGAAGCACACGAAGGAGAGAGCAGGGAGCACAAGGTGCAGAGAGCAACATGAAGCGCTAGGGTGGGTATTTGTCAGGGGGAGGAGCAAACGAGGGAAAGAGCTGGAAATTACATGGAATGCTTAACCAAAAAGTGTAGTTGCCTAAAAGTGATCAGTGTAAAGACACAAGTCAGCAATCAAAAGGATGCTAAAGAGGGTATGCTCCAAGGGAGGGACAAACACAAGAAGAGAATGGCAAGCCATCAAATAAGAAGCAAGCAAATGAGAGCAAGAATACAGCCAATAGTCAGAGTTGGAGGGGCTCTAAACCCATTGTAGGCTTTTGCTAAGCCCACTAAAGGTGTTTCACAACCAGACAGCTTGTGCTCTCTGGCATGTGAGACCTAGAAAGGCGCTAACTATAGACAAGATGTGTGAAAAATATTAGCGTTCGCAAACCCTCCAGTTCTGTAAACCTGATGTTTTGTTACTGCCAGAACCCATTTTCTAATGTACTAAACCCATTAAGCAATTTGGAAAAGTGTTTTTGAACCACCAAATGGATTTAGAAATGGATACAGAATCCCAATTTGGAAGAGGCGTGTCAGGGCGTTTCTTCCAAATTTCGATTTGGTATCCTATGTATCAATGTTTTGTGACTGGAGGGGCGTACCCCAACGGCGGGTGATCATGGGTGCTCTTTAAAGACCTCCAGTCACCTCCAGAGCATCCAGCTCGATCCTGATGTTGATGGGGTCCACTAGGTGACTCTGGATCTTGCCCTGAAAGCCCTGGCATGGGAAGACATCGTTGGCTGAGTCTACTGGCTCGCGGGATTGTGGGGAGCCAGACAGAAGGAGACAAGACGTTTGTGTCATGGTCAACCCAAAATGGCGACTGAGGCCTGGGCAATAGCGGAGAGGTACAGAGGTACAGGATGGGTGCTCTCCTGATCCCGGTGCCTGCCCTACCTGGCAGACTTGGGAAATGCACCTGGGAGGCCTGGCCGACTGCCAGATCCAGAGGTGAGAAACAGCCCAAACCCGTTCTTGAGGACCAGGGGACCATACATCAAGGGGCCCAAGTGTAGAAGCTTGTGACTGCTGGGGGGGCACCCATGCTTCAAGAGGCTACTATATTAGATGGCAGCTGGAGGTGACCAGGGGAAACCTGGGGAAGCCTGGCCCGTTGAATGGCTCTGAGAAACAAGAAGCGACAGTCTGGGCCTCATCAATACCTGGCAGGAGAGTACGGTTGATGGCTGGCCATGACCTGGTACCAGAAAGTGACAACCACAAGCTGCCTGGAAATGCCCTGGTACACACAATGCTTTGGCCGTGCGAGGCAGAAGCACTGCGCAGCTTGTAATGAAGTACCCTAAACTGCTCTGACTGCTCACCTGTGCTTCAGACACCTGTGTAGTGTATGGCAGAGGGACGCGTGGCAGCACCTCATGCTGTTGGCAACATTTGAAACCCAGGTGCCATAACCCAAGTGGGCTGTGGTAAGCAAGCATAAACTCAAGTTGCATGAGGTGAATACCAAACTCAACCACATCTTGGAAACTACAACCACCATGAGGGAAGTCCTTGAAGGGAAAATCGACCAAGTGACAATTAAACTGAATATCATAATAGATGATCACCACAAATTGTCGGTGTTAAGGAAAACGAGACCACTCCTGATCATGTGGGCCTGCTGGTAGATGGCCTGGAGGCTTAGGTGGCTGTTATCTCAGGTAAGGTGGATCAAATAGATAAGAAAATGTACGATGCAAAAGGCAACAAAATGCTCAATAATGTCAGAATGGTGGGTCTCCCTGAGGGAGTTGAAGGTAATAATATGGTGTTATTACTTGGAAAAGTATTCCTATAAACAGTAGCTCTATAGAACCTAAACCACTTTTTCATCCTAGAAAGGACACATAGAATGCTAGCAAGGCCTCTACTGCAGGGAGCACCGCCAAGACCTGTGGCGGCCCATTTGCAAAGCTACAGAAATAGAGATGCTACCCTGAGAAAGGCATGTTCTGTGGCCAGTTATAAGTCTAGAATAGCTCTGTGGTTATCTTCCCTGACTATGCTTTGGCAGTACAAGGTAGGAGGGCCTTGTTCATAGAAGTCAAGGTGTCACTCAGGGAACAGGGAATTCAGTACATGCTCTATTTCTAGGGCATCTGAAGCTTATTGTGGATGACTGCTCACTCTTCTTTGGGGACCCCGCACGTATATGGGACTGGCTGGGGAGACATAGGAATGGCACTAATGGAACTGCCCGGTTCCATTTGCCCTACCCACAGAGATGCAGATGGCACCACAGAGACATATCTATGGGCGAACTCCACTCCAACAGTCAAGTGGACCAAGGCAGAGTGGCTGCAAAGAGGTGGCGAGCCAGTTAGGTGTTGAGCGGTGGCAGGAACTGAGTGAAAATGTGTCTGAGTCGATAGGAGGTGTCTCAGATTTAGACTTGACCTCGATGGGATCTGGCCAAAGACTGAGCTTGACTTCATGCACGGCCCATGACCTATGATACTGCTGCACTTATGAAGTTACCGACTGCAGACTGGGGCCCTGCTGGGATCCCGGGTGCCCGAGGGCCCTATCATGGGCACTCTCCACTGCTCGATATGCAGCGCCTAGGGCTGAGGGAAAATGAAGAATTAAGGGATAGAGTGGAAGGAGATGGGTCCTCTGGCACCTGGTGGTGAGTCTGCGCCCCCTTCTTGAGATGCTCGGTTCATATGGGGAGATGGAGCATGATCAACACTGTGGTTATTGTTTATGAGTTACGGCTGTCTGACAGTTATCAGGATGCCCTGGGAAAGGGGAGTTGGGGATTGGTTGTATGAGTTTACTGGGTATTATACATTTACATCATGTGGAGACGATGGCGCTTTTAAAAATGAGGCTGTATGTCTGGTGGAGGCAGGTGGGGTGGACACAGCTTCATCCTCATTGCATGTGCTCCTCTGGGACCTGTAGGTTGAGATTTTCCCAGTTTCCACATGGCTCCCTTGGTTCCTAATTATAACATTCCTATGTGGAATGTGTGGGGCATGAGCTCTACTGATAAGAGGCACTGGATATGTATATACTTAAAATGGAGAGGAGTGCATTTTTCACTCCTTCAAGAAACACACCTGATGGGGAGCGAGGTCACCAGATTACAAAAGAGATGGAAGGGACAGGTGTTTGCCACAAATTACTCTTCATTTCCTAGGGGAACAATGCTTTGGATCTGGACGGGAGTCCCTTTTCTATGTCTTCACAGGTTCTTGACAGAGAGGGGAAAAACACTATAGTGAAGGGGGGTTCTTGAGGTTTCAAGGCTACTTATAAGCACCATATATGTTTCCAATGTGGGCCAGATGCAGTTCCTGGAATACCTAATGCTGCACTTAAGCGACAATGTCCTGGAGGCATGATATTTGGTAGGGACTTGATTTGTGCTGCAGATGTTTCCCTTGACTGCTAGATCCCCCTCCCCAGCTGTTGTGTCGAAATGTGCCTTTTTAGGGGCACACCGGTGCAGGGTTCACCCTTAAGTTTGTCCACGGGTCCTTAGACTAACAAATAGAAGATTGGCACTGAAGCTGGAATTTAAAGAACAAGTTTATTAATCACTCATGAGTGGGACTATATCAATACAACACCCTTAGGAGCTGCAGGAGGCAGTACGTGGAATACAAAAACCATGGGCCTTTTATACACAGTTTGTTGCAGAGTAAGCATGTAGTTACAAATAGAAGGTATAGGCCTACACAGGAATAGCTATCGACTAACATGGGCAGATGAATATCACTTAGTCAGCAAAGTGGGAGGGGAAAGAGAACTACTTACATCAGTAGGATATGATAGACAGTTATGTTCTAAAACAGGTGCATTCTAGCAGCTACAAGCCTTTCTGAGCTCATACATTGCTCTGGCTCAGTACAGAAGGAGTTAACTAAGGTTGATGACTCAAGAAGAATAGAAAAGCAGGCAACAGTGAAGACGGCAGAATCACAAGGCTAACAAAATGGATGCTGCAAACAAGATGGCTTCAGCTCATGCTAACAGCAATTATTTTCGATTTCTACAGTTGGACTTCCAGATACATGGGACATCTCATCACTTTTGAGACTGAGCAGCTAATTGGGACTTCCAAGAAGTGTGGAGATGTACGAATGGGGTGTTGAGGGCATATTCATGTTATTTGCCAGTTTACAACCTGCATGTTTATTTGGACAAGTTCATGATCTCACCAAAGGTAGCTGGCACGGTATCCCAGGTGGAATACTTAGCCCTCACAATCTCTGATCAAAATCCATTGTGAATGCGGATGGGTTTGGGGAAAGATTGGCTCCAATACCAACCTAGAGACATTTCCCTGAATTGTTAAATGCCCCTGTCTTCCAGGACTCTCTAGGTAACACTATTAGGGAATACTTCCTTCATAACAGAAACACCACAGCGCATGTGCATATAGAGCGGGAAGCATTACAGGTGCTGGTTAGAGGTCACTGTTTGGGTAAGCAGACTGTGGTATGTAAGACTCTGGAGAAGGAGGTCACACGGTTGTAGAACACTCTCCAGACACTAAAAGACAAAGTACTAGCAGGCTCATCCTGTAACCAGAGCTGCTTGAGGTTCAGGGTAAACACGCAGAAGTGGTGAAGGGACTAAGGGTTATATTTACAAGAACTGCCGCTAACTAGCGTTACCATTGGTTAGCGGCAGTTTTCTCACCCCCGGCCTATCGCCCAAAACTATCACCCTGTTAGCGATGTATTTACAATAAAACGCTACAAGGCGATAGTATCAGCTAGCCGCGAGGAACACTGCCGCTAACACTAGTGTCAAGGCCGTAAAAACGTTGACATTAGTGAGAGAAAAGTGTACCCATGAGGCACAGGGTCAAGACTGATTTGCATATGGCTGGGTTCAAACTGGAACGGCATGGTGAGCAAAAAAACGATGGATTTAGGCCCAGATCTCTGTACTGGGGTGAATGTATGACATTGTTCTGCATTC
Source organism: Triturus cristatus (assembly GCF_964204655.1). NCBI lineage: Eukaryota > Metazoa > Chordata > Amphibia > Caudata > Salamandridae > Triturus > Triturus cristatus. The sequence goes on from NC_140595.1 coordinate 721,758,107, forward strand.
TGTCCATCAACTGTTGTTTTTGCATTTGTCACCCCGAGTGGGAAGGGTATGCCCAGACGTGGGTCCCCTGCTCTCCATGCAACTGGAATCAAGCTATCCTGGCTGAAGAGGGGTGAAACCCCGAAACCGATCCTAGGATGCTTGTTTCCAGTCCGGGGAGGACCTGGCTTGGCAGTTCGGGCTGGACTGTACCCATGAGGCACAGGGTCAAGACTTATTTGCATATGGCGGGGTTCAAACTGGAACGGCATGGTGAGCAAAAAAACGATGGATTTAGGCCTAGATCTCTGTACTGGGGTGAATGTATGACATTGTTCTGCATTCTGTCCGTCAACTGTTGTTTTTGCATTTGTCACCCCAAGTGGGAAGGGTATGCCCAGACGTGGGCCCCGTGCTCTCCATGCCACTGGAATCAAGCTATCCTGGCTGAAGAGGGGTGAAACCCCGAAACCGGTCCTAGGATGCTTGTTTCCAGTCCAGGGAGGACCTGGCTTGGCAGTTCGGGCTGGACTGTACTCATGAGAAACAGGGTAAAGACTGATTTGCATATGGCTGGGTTCAATCTGGAACGGCATGGTGAGCGAAAAAAACGATGGATTTATGCCCAGATCTCTGTACTGGGGTGAATGTATGACATTGTTCTGCATTCTGTCCATCAACTATTGTTTTTGTACTAGCGTCAAGGCAGTAAAAACTTTGACATTAGTGAGAGAAAAGTGATGAAAGGCCAATTAGCGGCTAAAAAATCACGTTAGTCAGCCCAGCGTCACTTTTTTTTACCTCTAGAGGCAAAACAGCCTAAAAGTCCACCTCCAATGAAAACAATAAAATAAAAATAATGGAATGCAGAATGGAGCAGCCAGGGCCATGTGCAGCACAGATCAACACCCCCCCACCCCCAAAAAAAACTACCCAACAGCCAGAATGACCAGCCACAGTCCCGGGGAAGAGAAAAGGCAGATTCAGGGCTACATTTATGGAACGAGGCGCATCGCTGGGAAAAACCAGTGATGCATCACTTTTCATAGCACCCTCCTTGCAACACCATGGCAGCCAAAACCTTTACATTTAAAGCGCAGACAGTCCCCGGGGACAGGAGACCTAGCTGGGCCTGCGTCTGTGACCCAGAGTGGGAGGCAGAGGTGCTGTGGAGTTGCTGGGCCGTGAGGGCAGACATTGATATGTTAGCGATCGCCCTTACATGGTGGTGAAGTCTGGCAGGTCACATGGAGACACTTTTCTGACCTTTGTGAGAAGACCGCCTGGTGCCCCTTGGAGCTGTGAACAGTAGAGGGGCTCCTGAGCACCAACGTAGGGAGGTCTGCATCACATACCACGTGCCACCACTACACCGGGGTACACGGAGGAGAATACCAATGGTGGGCTGCGCCTCTCTGCATCACAAGCCGGGAGATGTCACACTGGCCGGACACTGTGAAGGATGAGGCCCCTGAGCTGCGCCGAACTTGTGTGGTAGGAGCGCTGCAACTTCACGTCTAAGGGGGGCCTGTTGCATCACCTGTATTGGGAGGTTCCCCAGAAGACTTGGAGGTGACTGCTGTACCCAGGCTCATGAAATCCCGCCTGACTGAGGCTCCTGCTGGCAGAGTCAAAGATTTTGAGAGAGTGCAGCGCATTGAGCCCCGGTGTCAATGTTCAGGTTAGGAGAAGGTGAAATGTGTAGCAGATGAGGCCCGGGGGTCGAGTCGGGGCCAGATCTAGCATCTGTGGGTGATGCACACCGTGCCCTGGGCAATCCCTGCACTGCGGCTGACCTACATCACCGAGGGCACCGCACAAGACTGGTGGGGGGACTCTACTAACTGGCTCAAGTCGCTGAGCTCAGCCATTGATGGCAGTGGGTGCCAGTTCAGGCCCAGACCCTTGGGTATGCAGTTTGATCTGCCGGAACTCACTGAGGAACTGGGGAACACGGAATCCGGTCGCCACTGTTTGATCGGAAAAGGTAACCGGGTGGTGTTGCCTTTCCTTGCCCCCTGTTACTTTGCTTTTGGGTGTATGGGGGACTATCCCTTAGTGGACTTTCTCTTCTCACAGCGCTGCACTATCTGGTTGCTGCTGCAGCTGCTGTCCCCAGCTGCTGCTGCTGGTTCATCTGACCCGGAGGTCAGGTGTTTGAATCCCTCCTCCACCCGCAGGCTCCTAGCTGCGCCTCATCCCTGGTAGTCCAGTGGTGGAGCTTCACGGCTCTGCAGCTTGACTGCCCTCTTATTCGTCTTTTCTGCTGTTCCCGTCCATCTTTCTGCTCTTCTCTGTTGCTTTTCTACCTTTTTTTTTTATCTTTGCTTTGTTTGGCTTTGCTTTTCCTTGTTTTTTTCAGTTTCTTTTCCCTTGTCCTCTACCTCATTGCTGCTGCGATCCCCTGCGTTCCCACCCCCTCCAGTGTCCTTTCCCACGTTCCCAGCCTCCCAGCTGTCCCGTCTCCGCAGCACTACTTAATGGCGGCCGCTGTGCGGCTATGCGCAGCGGGGGTGCCACTGGTGTGCCGAAGGCAAGTCAAAGACAAGTCCGTCTGCATCCGTCCGCCCCTGTACCGCATCCAGCACCAGAGACCCTGCCTCTCAGACACTCCACCGCTACCCAGCGCCAGCACCCTCCTCGCCCTCAACCCTGGATGCCACGCCGCCTGCCATCTAGTATTACCAAAGAATACCCTTGAATCCTGCACCTGCCAAAACTGCAAACACACCTTCTGCCACACCAGCACACCAGCACCTCTTGCCGCCTAGCCGACCAATAGCGCACCCAACTGGCTCAACTGCATCCTCCTCAACGTGTGGTCTCTCCCCAAATACACCACAGAAATCTGGGACCTCCTTGATGCCACCTCTTCAGACATCGCCTTCTTCGCGGAAACCTGGACCACCTCTGTTCCGGACTGGAGATCGCCATCGCCATCCCCGACGGCTACAAAATCACCCGCAAGGAGCACCCTGACTATCCAGGAGGAGGCATTGCCATAGTCTACAAAAGCACACTTCGACTGCCAACGCACTCTAACGACCCAGCGTTGACCATAGAACACCTCCACTTCCATGTCCGGACCAAACACAATACCACCCTCTGCTGCACGCTCGTCTACAGGTCCCCTGACCCATGAACCTCCATTTACCAATGCCATTGTAGACCTCATCGGACCCCAGGCTCTCCCATCCACCAACTACCTCCTACTCAGAGACCTCAAGTTCCACCTGGCCAACCGCAGTGACCAGAACACCACCCCCTCCTGGGGAACCTCGCGAGCATCGGACTCAAGCAGCTAGTCACCACCCCACATAGCCGGACACAAGCTCGAGCCCATCTTCTTCGCCAGCGGGAACTTCAACTACAGCCACGCCACCAAACTCTCCTGGGCTGACCATCATTGTATACATCACGCCTTCACCTCGCCCATCGTACACCACCACTATCACCGTCCCCCGTCGCAGCTGGATCAAGGCCACAGAAGAACTTCTCGTCAACCCCCTCATTACCCTTACTCTGCCAACGCTTACAGATGTCAACAATGCAGCGCGCAACCTCCACCGATGGATCTCCAACTGAGCCAACACCCTGGCACCCTCTCAAGATAAGACCAGGCAAACAACACTCCGAAAAGGCCAACTGGTTCACTCCTGCCCTCCACTAGTCCAGACGCACCTGCAGAGATCTTGAGAAGAGATGGGGCCACAACAATACCCCTGAAACTCACACAACCTTCAAAACTGCCTTCAAAGCACACCTCACAGAAGAAGAGGAAATTCCCTGGATTGATAGGTTTTGTGCAGGTAGGTGTCCTTTCCTGCACAACATCAATCAACTCCGCAACACCATGGCGCAAGGGTGCCTGCGCTGGCGCATGGCAGCCATTGTGTCTCAATGTAGGGGGAAAATGAACGGGGGCCTATTCACGAGCCCCTTCTGACAGTTTAAAGTCGCTGCTGCGTCATTTTCTTGACATACTTGCAATGTTAATTTTGAACCACGTTGCTCCATATTTACTAAGTGATGTTTCTAGGCATACGTGTGACCTTGTTAAGCCCTGCGCCACATTTTACCTGCATCACGTATGATGTATGCAGGGTGGACGTTCCCATGCAACAAAGCCTCGTAGGAGTGGCGCAGTGAAATCTATCAGATTTCACTGCGACGATTCTAGGATGCCACTGCATCAAAACATTTTGTCGGCCTCATGGCGGGCGTAAGGGTAACGCAGTGCCATAGGGATAGGCCTGCCCCATGCATTGCTGGAGTCATGTCATGCTTGTGACACAACTGCAGCAATGTGTGACTTTAGCGCTGATAGATATGTCAGGATTCCAGACGTATCTGTCATTTATTGCGACATGGAGTGCCGTACCATAAATACGGTGCATTCATGGTGTCGCAAGGAGGGTGCAGTGAAAAGTGTTGCAATGCTGTTTTGTCTCAGCGATGCAATGCACAGGAATCTGCCGTATCTAATTGATAGGGCGCATTCCTGACCTTTAGTTTTGGCGCAGGGCAGCACAGCAATATTCCCTGCAGCGCTGTCCAGCACCGAAACATCTTATATGTGGGCCCGAGTGTTTGCACCAATTTTAAGACCAGCTATTTTTTGATCTTAAAAAACTGACTCTAACTGGTCTTAGAGACAGATTTTTCGGTTTTGCACCATACAAGGAATTCCTTGTAAATATCGCGAAGTGTGGTCAGCGGCAGTTTTTTCACGTGTACGCCTACCTTGCATCTCATTTTCATTAAGTCCTGCTAACAGAAGTGGCGATCTTGAAAATTCACGTTAACACTGGAAAAGTGCTGCTGACTGCAGTCAGTGGCAACTTGCAAATAAGGCAATAAAGAAAAGCTGCGGTAATGTCAAAAAATTGATGCTACGATAGCGTTAAGTCCTTGTAAATATGCCCGAAGACTATTGGCACAAGGGTGCCTGCGTTGGCACATGGCAGCCATTGTGTGTCAATGTAGGGGAAAAATACAGGGGGGCTTATTCATGAGCCCCTTCCAACAGTTTAAAGCCACTAATGTGTTATTTTTCTACCTACTTTCAGCGTTAATTTTGCACCACGTTGTGCTGCATTTACAAAGTGACATTTCTAGGCATATGCGTGACCTTGTAAAGCCCTGCGCCACATTTTTCCTGCATCAGGTATGATGTGTGTGGGGTGAGCGTTTTTTCACAGGTGCACCTACCTTGCATTTCATTTTCGTTAAGTCCCACTAACAGAAGTGGCGATCTTGAAAATTCACGTTTACACTGGAAAAGTGACGCTAACTGCTGTTACCGACAACTTGTAAATAAGACTATAAAAGAAGCTGCCGTAACATCAAAAAATTGTCGCTGCGGCAGCGTTAAGTCCTTGTAAATATGCCCGTGAGTCTGTTCAAGTACAAAGAACATGTTGATACATCGCATAGGAGGTCTAAGCAGGGAGACTGCTAGTGTGATTGGTTAACATCGGCGCCACACCAGGAATATCTAAGCCATAATAGACCTCAGGGGTGACCTGCTACCCATACAAATAGAAATGCATGGAGTCTTTGTGCAGCACAAAAAAGAAATACACAGCGGATCACATTATGCTCCAGATGCCTCGATAGAGGCATTCCTCAATAGAGCAACCCTGTCTTCAGTTTCTAATGATTTTAGTACAATGCTGGGACAGCAAGTCACGGAGCAAGATATTATGGGGGTTGCGATTAAGGATTTAGTGATGGGGAAGGCACCTGGGTTGGATGGATTTCTACAAAATTCTATCAAACGTATGCTTCACTTAGCACTCCCCACTTAGCAGAGATGTTTAGAGTGGCCTGGGAGGTAGTCTGCCCACCCCTACCAGCATCTAGGCACTACTAATATCCCTTCTCAAACCTCACAGGATTCCAGAGGATACGCCTTCTTATCGCCCCTTATCAATGTTAAATCTTGATTGCAAATACTCAGATTATGGCTGGATGCTTACAACCTTATGTACAGCAAAATCTAGTCCAAATAGGCTCACTCCCCAACGTAATACCTCACTAAATATCAGGTGGAATTTCCATGTCTTGGATGAGACTCCACTGGCAAGGTTTACAGAGGGCATGGACCAATCAGTAGGCTTATGCAAGGCCTTTGACATGATTCATTGGCAGTACGTGTACACAGCGATGCTCTGCATGAACCTGGAACCCGGGTGGGATAAATGGATAGTGATTTTATATGCAGTGCACCAGCTTGAACCAAGATAGGGCAGAACACTTCTATGTGTTTGAGATAAAGACGGGAACCTGACAAGGATACCTGCTATCGCCAATGTTGTTTGTGGTAGCCATAGAGCAAATTTGCAAGCATTATCAGAAGGAAGGGAAGGGGGAGAATCATACTGTTACATGGCACATAACATAGTATACTGCTTTATGTAGACAATATGCTTTTGTTTCTACAGGGCATAGAAACGGGAGTGACATAAAGCACCCAGATGTTGCAGCAACTGGGTGCAGTAACTGCATCTGAACTAACTGGGAGAAAACGTGTATCTTCCCAGTGTCTGTTGAACCCCGGGTCATCCCACAGTTGGTGGGAAATGGACATCTGCAGCCAGAGCCCCAAATGTTTAATCACCGTAGTGCTCAGGATTGTTGGGATGGAAATGTCCTCTGCATGGTAAGAGACGTGTACCTCTGCCCTGAGTGCCAAAATGTACTGTTGCCTGGATCCATAATGCTGATTTTTAGTCATAGGCGAACAGGGATCATACATGTGCGCTGTGACATAAGCCTATCTCATGGATTGCGGTCTTGTTGGACTGGGAGGGGACACTCAAATCATTGCCCTCATAGTGGTGGGAGTCTACCACCTTCACCAGGAGTTAAGCAGCACAAGCCCGGAGGTGGCAGCAAACTGTGTAGTGATCAGTAGTAGCGAACAAGAACTTTTTCCCCTGTGTCACTGGAGTAAGGCCTATAGGCTCACTCGACTTTTTAAAAGTTCAGCTGCTCTGTGCTTAACTCTCCTCTGGCCTACATCGGGTGGATGTGGAAGCGCTTGTGTGATGGAAACATGTACTGAGTGTATGTGTTCTCCTAAGGAGTACAATATACAAAGGGCAGAGTGTGGCACAGTGTGCATATGTTAAATGTGTGTGTTCTGGCAGTGGATGTTTTTGAAATAACACACTCTGGCATAATACAGAAAGGCAGAGTGCACAGACTGAATGCGTGTGCTGCGTGTGGTGGCATAATACAAGAGGGAAACAGTGCTGTGCAGTAAGTGTGCTGTGGATGTACACTGGGTGCAAGTGTGCCTGCACAGGTGCATTACATGGAGGACCTTGGCTTCCATTTTGGGAAGCCCAGACTGCCTGGTCAACACGTGATGAGTAGAGGAATCCCCCCGATGGATTTGTGCATTGCTGCATTCCTGGAAGCTGGGAGGAAAATGCACTAGAGGATGGGAGAGCCAAGCTCTCTCTGTGCATTTCAGTGTGCTCTTTGATTCAATGATAGATCACAAGGAAGGGGCCTGGACATATCTTAGGTAGTGAGAGATGGGGCTGATAAGAGAATCATAAAGAGTGAGTCTGGGAGCCCAGGATTAACCTTGTGATATATCACTGTGGCTGGAATCCACGTGTGAACTCTGGTCACACCCATGAATCCTGTTGTGAGAAACATCCTTCAGGAGGAAGAAGAAAGGGAAAAGTCATCCATTTCAAAGAAGCAGAACCTCAACAAAAAACTTCAAAGACTCAGACAGTAAATTACATTTTGTGTCTGAAAAAAGGACTATAAGTAGGGGAGTTTGAGACCCCAAACTAACTTTGTCATCTGCTGAGCGGCCAGACAGGCTGTGAGAGGAGGGGAAGCTCTGCAAGAGTTCTGCCTGCAACCAGGACTGGGGTCCAGGCCTGCTAGTTTCCCTGTTGAGTGAGGGAACATCTTCCAGGGAAACCAAGAGCACCTGCCCTGGAGAAGGAGCACCAGCGCCGGCCTGCGCACCAAGACGAGTGAGCCCAGTGAGGAAGAGGAGAGCACTGGAGGTAGGGGGGTCCAGGGGGTAGCCCTATCCTGCGGACTCTCTGTGTGAGGTGTCAGGGAATCCGCTCTTGCACCAATTGGATAGTAGCCCGCATGCTGGATTGTTATGGCAACCCCGTTGTGTGGGTGGGGCTGCCATGGACTGAGCCAAGGAGTGAGGTGTGTGGAATCCACACTTGCATTGATTGAGCCATTGCTCATGTGCTGTAATGTTTCAACACCCCCCATTTGCCAGGGGAGGCCACTGTGAACTGAGCCAAGGATCGTGTGGAGGGCGCCAGACCTGCACCACCTCTGTGTGACAGAGAGGGTGCCACCATGAACACCAACTCCAGGCCAGCGTGACTAGATCTGTGAGCGCCATGTCAGTGACCCTGCGTGCTAGGAGGGGCTGCCGGAGACTCTGAGGCCAAGGGTTCGGGCCGCCGCCCAGGACAGAGAAACTGCTCTCTGCCCAGGGCAGGCCTAGCCCGCATTCACTGAAGGAGGCCCAAGGATCAAAGGACATCACCGGAGCCCTGGCAGAGCAAGGAGGTCAAGCCCCTCCCCTCCTAAGGGAAGTGTGACTAACTGCATGATCACCAGAGAGGGAACAGCCCGGATCGCTTGATGCAGCCAGTAACATGGCTCAGAGGAGATAATCTGCACCTGCCGGGTGCTGCTTTGTGTGACCGCGCACAGCCAGACTATGCTGATCCAGGGCAGGACTTCAATGCTGCAGGGTTCCAAAACGTAGGAGCGAGTAAGCCATTTGGGGCCCCCGGGGACATACTGTTATTGGTACAGCGGCCCCATAGACTCTTGTGACTGAACTTCCGAAAGGAGTTAGAGGGAAAAACTCTAGAGTACAGCCTAAGAGTTTACATTCCCTGGATATGGTCATCAGTAAATGGGGAATAACATCAAACCCATTGCACTAAAGTTAGAAGGACATGGAGTGGCCTGTCAACTGCTAGAGCCCCGACCTCAAGGGGGATTGTGTTATTGCTTTTGAATGTCGTTTACCTTTTCATGTGTAGAATTCGAATGAAAATACTTCTTTTTATACAAAACACATATTTGACTGGACATTGATGTATTGTTCGCGCTGGATGCATGTTGAGTTGTGCGTCATGTTCGCTGATCTGAATCTGTGCTTCTCATCGAAGGAGCCTCGACTGCTTGTCCGACGCTACCTAACTGAGAGGTGCAGAAAGGGTGCTTGGCCAAGCTGAGCAGGATCCATAGTAGGGCAGGCCACAGGATATTGGGAGTAAAAGGCCTCAGCCACTACGGTTGGACCCAGTAACTCCTGCTTGCCCCGTGGCCCTCTGAAAGGGGTTCTGACAATTGGTGACAGGACATCTAACGTTTAGGAGCAAAAAGATGCAGAAGTGGCTTTGGCCATTTCCAATCTGCATCAGTGCTGCAATAAGTCTAGTATTTTTTCTCTCTTCTATGCTCAAAGGCGACATGCGTAGGCAACGAAGAACACAGTTTGGGAATTGGCCTCAACACTATGTCCATAGATCAGATGAAGGATTTAGGTAGGGACAAAGGATGGAGGATTCCCAAAAGTAGGGACAAAACGGTCCTAACTAATTTTTTTAGGGACCATTTTGAGATGTTCAGTGAAACGTAGGAGGCTGTAGCTGACTCTGAGGAGGGAACCATGTTAGGAACCCAAGAAGAGAGTGCTGTGGATTCAGGCGCTAGGATCCCCTTAGCGGAGATATATCCCCAATACATGTCAAGTGTGTCTCCTAATACATTTTCCAGAATTTCACCAAGATACACACCACCATTAGTTTCTAGAATACCTTAGATGTGTACACCACCTCGATTTCTAGGGTACCACTGTCGCCACTTCCAGTAGTAAATCCCTTGGGTGGATTGAGTCAAGCAGAGACCCTGAGCTTGCAGTTGGCACTTCAGAAAGCTAAGGCTGAGGAAGATGAGAAAGAGAGAGCGCTTGAGAGGGACCGGTGCCCCTTGATGCTCAAAATCATTAGATAGGGTCTCTTGGATGTTCCTCCGGTATAACCTAGGCGAGGGCTTCACCAAGATGGTCATGGCCCTATACAGTGGTCCCTCTGCCAAGGTGAGGTCAGGCGGCCTTTTGTCCCCAGCCTTCAATTTGGAAAGAGGCACTAGGCATAGTTGCCCCTTATCACCCTCCCTTTCTTTTCATTCTTACTCTAGAGGCCCTACTCCATAAGATCTGAACTAACCTGTCCATAGCTGGCATTTCCTAGCACAAAATCACAGCGAAGGTGGCTGCATACGCCAATGACAGTCTGATTATGACCGAAGATGCAGCCCTGTCAATCCCCTCCTTACTGGAGACAATAGAGGACTACACCCGGGGTACTGTTTATAAACTCAATGAGGACAAGTCCAAAATCATGGGCCTGAATAAACTCTGTACTAGTGACCTTTCCAAAACCACAGGACTGCCCTGGCGACCCCACTTTTATAAAATATTTGGGCCTAGAATTTAACTCAGATCTATTAGAGTCGCTCCACTATAATGAAAACTTAACGCTGCAGAAAACTGAGATCCTGCCAGATGGTTGAAACCCAAAATTCCTCATGTGGTGGGTCGCATTGACACCATCAAGATAATGGTCACCGGATAGTTAATTGCCCCATAAGTATGTTACCTCTAGTATTAACCAACAAATTCTTCAGAAGCTGGACAATCTGATGAGAAAGTTTATTTGGCAAAATAAACACCCTAGAATCTCCATCAAACAAGCATTGGCATAGCCAATAGGTCTCGCCTTTGGGACCTTATAAGTGTTTAGCCATGCAACAGTTGCATAACTAAATACTTAAAAGGTCCCAAAAGCGAGACCTATTGGCTATGCCAAGCGGCCGTGCGGCCGCAAAAGTGATCACATCAAAGCGGCGCGCGCACCCGCACACATGCACTGTAGCTCTAGGCTGGCCTGGTAGCACTTTTTGGAGCCCTCTCAATAAGTCTCGCCAGACCAGCGCATGCGCTGGGTCAGGCGAGACCTAAAAACGACACCCATCTGTACAGCTAGGAGGAGTTATGCTAGCAGATTAAACTAATTACCAAACTGCTTTTTTAGCCAGACAAGGCTCCCTTTGGTTCTCCCAATCCCCGAATTATACCCCCACGTGGCGTCTAATTGAAAAGCAGATCCTGGGTGACCTCCACCCCATATCACTGCTAGTTATTAGGACAAAATCAACCTCGTCAGCCAAATCTATCTACGAAAACATGAAAAGAGCCCTGCTAAAGATAGATAGACTTCTAGAGACCCCAATTGCCAATTCTAACATGATCTCACTCTGGCACAGTCCTAAAATCAGAAACCATATTTTGGGGGCTCATGAGCATCGAAAGACATCTATTTTCTAAAGCAATTTGGCTCCCAGCAAGCGCCTCTTTCCTTCAGAGAACTTCATTGACAATAGAATCTGCTTGATATAGACTTCAAAGACTTCCTCAAGCTCAAAGTCAGTCTGTCCAAAATTAAATACCCCAAAAGAGACCCCTCTCTTTTCAAGACCATACTTTCTTTCAAAAAGGACAGCCATCAATCTTCCAAGGTTTACCAACTTTTAAAGCCAAACTCTACATCCCTTCCTGTGAAGCTTCAGATGAAATGGGATGGCCTGCTGACTGTGGCTTCAGACACCTGGCATCTAACCTGGAAATCAGCTGTAACTTATAAAGTCCCCCCTTGACCTCTCTCAAATGAAGTACTGGCTCCTGCATAAAAAAAAAGTTTTTATCATATATTTTATGAGAACTTGTCGAATAATCTGCTTCTTGTATATGAATTTTAAGTGTTTTAGCGGTTATGCCGCTCTTTTATGATTTAAATCAAATCAATAAAGTAATTCTTCTTCTTCTTCTACTGGCTCCTGCATAGGACATTCTGGACACCAGCTCGACTTCACAAGCTATCCCTTCAGGACAACTCAACGTGCTGGAGCTGTAATGAAGCCACTGGTGGCCTCCCCCGCTTACTTTTTATTGCAGCACGATCTCGACCTTTGGGATCGCATATTCGATTTTATCCACACTCCATTTGGGGTCCAACTGAGAAAGGACTTTCTCACGCTAATACAGGGATTCCTAGATCCACAACTCGAGTCGCATTGCGATAGCCTTCTGGTAGACATAGTATTATGTTCGGCCTGTAAGTCTATTCTCACTATTGGAAGAACACGGCTGCTACCTCGTTCCAATGCTGGCTGGACTGGGTTACTTACTCAAGGGGGGACTGACAATAACTCTCTTCAGAACTCCCCCTGGAAACCACAGACTACTAATGTTTGGAAGACACTCAACAACTATTTTGCCACTACCAAACTCCCATAAGTGCCCTAACATGCCATAAAGAGTCCACTTAGCCATGACCTATACTGGGACCTGTGCATATATATAGCCAGATTGCCGCCTTCTCAAAAGCAGGTGTGGTAATAATATATATCATGTGATATATACTTCGGAGCAATGTATTCTGCAGGATATGTACTTGCGCCTTTCACTACGTATGTTACTATGCCTATATCGCGGGTTTGTCATGCCCGCTGCTGTAGCCATCTTGTGACTGTTTCTCCTTAAGTTTATTTTGTATTAGGTCTTGCTTTTATGTTTTGTATGAGTTTCCTCTCTTTCGTTCCCGCATAGTCCAGACTCCAGAGTCAATCTACTAATCCTGCACATGGAGTAAATGAAACAGAAGTCATACACATTCTTTTAGGACTCAGCCCCGGCACCCCACACAGTTTTGAGGCCTCTCTCCACTGAGTGCCTGTTAATCCCTTCATGTGGAGATGGTGAGGATACTGACCCTGTTTAATCAGAGTGGAACAGGAACAAAGAGGTAGGGAAAGAAGAGAGAAAAGTCTCAGGTACACACAGGATGCACACTTTAAAACCGGAAGGGGTGGGATTTAGGGTATAGTTTGGGTACATGTTTGAAAATTCCATCTTTTTTGTACACTCAGTGCAGGGCTGCTTTTAGGTATGTGGAAATAGTTTTATATGTTTTATCCATATAGAGCCATCTGCCAGGTCATGGACATGGCTGGTCCTGTTGAACTTCATTGTAGGAGATTGTAATACATGCAATGTCAAAGCACATGGGCCTGACTTTGGGGCCTCTTTATTCGGGAGTGAGTTTAGGTGCTCACTCACTCATGAACCAGGTTCTTCAGGCCTCATCAGTCCTTTCACCCATTCTTACATTCATTCACTCACCAATTAACAATGCCACAAAAACGTACACATGCTCACCTATCAGTGAAGAGACACTTTCACATATAAGCCAGACCTATTGACTTTGCCAATGCTTGCTTAGGAATGTCTTCAAGAGCACAATAGAGCGAACATCAACCATTTTTAATTTACTGACGACACAATTATTTAAAAATTAAACATTAGGCCAATGAAAATGTTTAAATGTGTATGTGAATCATAGAAAATCTTGAATCTTGTCCACCCAATGGAAACAAAAGGAATAATAATTTTAAAAAATGGATGTCCGAAACGTGCATTGCAGTCACTGTCTTGGAAGCACTAGCCCTTCTCATCCTCCTTTTGCTGTGCCAAAACCACACCTTCCCAGTATGATCAAAACAACCACAGCCACCCACTCTACCTTGTCACCAGAGGATCCCTTTACACACCTGTGTGTGAAGCAATTTTTGCTCCTCCCCTGGAAAGTCACCCTGTCCAAACTGCATGAATGCCAATTCGCTAATCTTCTTTATAAATAAAGGCTCTAGCAAACACACTTCCTGATTTCACACGGACGAGCAGATGACCATATCAACAGGTACATCGAATGGACTCCTCTCTCAGACATCAATCGATCAATCATATATTTGTAGAGCACTGCAAATCACCTGTGAGGGTCTCAAGCCGCTGGAGCTGGAGCTGTAGTAGCTGCGTGGAGGTTGTTTGTTCAAACAACCAGGTCTTCTTAATTGTTAGAGTGATGGTGCGGTTCTGAGGTGCAGGGAGAGGCTGTTCCAAGCCTTTGCTGCCAGGTGCGAGAAGGAGCGTCCTCTGCTGTTGGTTTGAAGGATCCGTGGAGTGTCTGCGATGGAGAGGGAGGCGGAGCGGAGGTGTCTGGATCGTTGGTGGATGGTTAGGCAGCCGTTGATGTATGCTTGTCCTTCGTTGTGAAGGGCCTTGTAGACGTAGGTCAGCATCTTGAACTGGCATCTCTTCTGGATCGGGTGCTAGTGTAGTTTCCTGAGGTGGGTCCTTCTGGGGAAGTCCAGTATGAGTCTTGCCTCTGAGTTCTGTATTGTTTGGAGTCTCTTCAGGAGGCGTGCAATGATTACTATGTAGAGTCTGTTTCCGTATCCAGTCAGCTGGTGATGAGGGACTGCGTGACGGTTCTTCCAGTGTTTATCAGGAGCCACCTGAAGATCTTGTGAGGCATGCGAAGGGTGTGGAAGCAGGCGGAGGAGACTGATTTGACTTCTTCTTGATAACTTCTTATCCAATTCGAGGCCGACGTTGCGGGCATTGTCTGTTGGGTCAGGGAGGTATGCCAAGCTCTGCGGGCTACCATGAATCATTCCAAGGTGTTATTCTAAAAGATGAGGACTTCCATTTTCTCCAAGTTGAGTTTAAGACAGTTGTCCTTCATCCAGAACGCAATATTTACATGCATCTGTGAAAGTTAGCTTTTGTGGTGGAGGGGTCTTCGGACAGAGAGAGGATGAGCTGTGTATCATCAGCATTGGAGATGATGTTGAGTCCGTGTGATCTAACTGTGTTGGCCAGGGGGGGGTCATGTAGGTGTTGAAGAGGGTCAGGCTGAGTGAAGAACCCTGGGGAACCCGGAGATGCTCCTCTTAGGCTCTGAGGTGAATGGAAGGAGACAGATCTGTTGGGTTCCGTGGGTGAGGCAGGAGGTGATCCATTTGAGGGCATTTCCTTGAATCCTTCTGTGGTGGAGTCTGTTGATCAGGATGTGGTGAGAGACGGTGTCAAATGGGGCAGAAAGGTCCAGCAGGTTGAGAGCTGCTGTTTCCCCACAGTCCAGGAAGGCTCTGATCTCAGTGGTGACTGCGATCAGGGATGTCTTGGTGCTGTGGTTGTTCCGGAATTCGGATTGGGAGAGGTCCAGGAGGTTGTGGTCTTCTAGGTGTTGGGTGAGTTGCAGGTTGATCGCTTTCCTGAAGACTTTTGCTGGGTAGGGGAGTAGTGAGATGGGCCGGTAGGTCTTCAGATCGGCAATTATGTTGTTCTCGATGGCTGAGAGATTGGTGAATTCCTTCAGGATGGGGATGAATTCTTTGCTGTGGCTCACGCTGGCATTCTGTTCCCCTGGCCCTCTGTGGTCTTCATGTAAGTGCACAGCATCTTTGTGTCCTGGAAGTGAGGGGCCACCATGGCATAGGCTAAGGGTTCACTTCTCTCCCAGGCACTGGTTCCAGTCAGGCTTACTTTACAAAATCATGAAACTCATCCCAAGGAAAACTTAGAATATCAAGAAATACTGTCCTTAATAAAAGGAAGCACGAGACAAAGTGCTCTCCTCCTTCGTATTACAATATGTTCTTTTACAAATAACTTGTGACTTATCACCTTATCCTTACCTGGACAGAATCTGCACACTCTTACTGTAGTCTTTAGTTTACAAACAGTGCGTATTGTTGTTTCCTTGCTCAACAAACTAACTGTCCAGTGCC
This sequence comes from Triturus cristatus, assembly GCF_964204655.1. Taxonomy (NCBI): domain Eukaryota; kingdom Metazoa; phylum Chordata; class Amphibia; order Caudata; family Salamandridae; genus Triturus; species Triturus cristatus. Next base: position 721,773,797 of record NC_140595.1, read on the forward strand.
CAATGCCATTAGTGTGACCTTCAGTCAGCCCTGACTTTTCAGTCAACAGCACTAATCATTTTGTGACTTGTATGCACATATTTTCTAATTGGACCTTTTGAACAACAAGTCCCAGCATGCTCAACGCTATTGGCTGATGAATCAGGACTGGCTGAGGTGGAGACAATAGATAGACATATACTCTCTCTACTCAGCCACTTACCCTTCGGACAGGCCCTCGCTCGGAGTCCCGCCTCCTTAGTGTATTTGAGTACCAGAAGTCTGCCCTGTCATTGTCACGATAGCACATAGTTTGCTTTTGTCACACCACATCTTTTCTACTGACATCAGTCTCAGAGCTGTGAACTCTAAGGCAATAGTGTCCCTTCAGCAAGCTTGTACACTCCAAGACCTGGAGAACCTCTGAGCTCTGAGCTGCCTATGGTGAGCACTTGGTGTTTGATGAGGGAGGCCCTCCATCCAGTGCTTAATTTGTAAAATATTAAGTGCCAGGGCTGTGACCAGGAGGCCACTGGAGCTTGCAGCACCCATCGCCCCTGTCATCGCTGCCAAAACAACTACTAACCATCTCTCTCGCAGGTAAATGCGATAGTGCAGATTATTCCAGGTCCCCAACGCTAACGGAGCTTGGCTCGGGAGACAGGTATTAGTAATTTTGTAATGTATATTGTTTTCCTAAACAGCTGTTATACTGCTTATCTCTAAATTACATGAGCAGCGCCACCTTGTGGCTGACTGCCCTAAGTGTGTTGTTGACAATTAGGTGCCGGTAACCAATTAAGTGCCGGTGCTCAGCACTGGAAAGCTGCGGTTCAAATTAAGCACTGCCTCCATCACTATATTTTCCTCACCTTCGAAAGGGTGCACATAATATTTATCAAACGAAATGTTCGACAGTTTACTCTGCCAATCCTTTCCAGTTCTGTTATGGATTTTGTGCTGTTTTGGGAGTTTTTATCACACTTAAGATGCAAGTCTACTCCAAATCAGTGGAGGAGGAACACACTTTAGCTAGGTACCCAGAAGAATAATTTTCAGGGACCTGTAAATTAAGCTTTCCATTATGGCTTCTATTTATGTCATCGGTTTTTCCTACTGCTGCAATTCTCATCAGTTGAGCTAGAGCTTAATTGGTTTGGGGGAGGAAATTGTTCAAAGGAATCAAAAGCAAAATATGGACAAATATCATATTTCCCCTTAAGTACCATACAGAACATCTTGAAATGAATGCTACTTGCAATGGGCACCCTGTGCAATGTTCTGCTGCTGGCAATGATCACAGTATTGGCAAGGGAGGTGCACCCTGTTCCCCTTTCTTCCACTAGAAGTAATATGTTGTGTCATGTTATGCTATGTTATGCTATGTTATGTTATGTGTATTTTTACTGCACACAAGTCACTCGGGAGGAATCTAGACTTCCGAGTCTACACCCCGAGTCTTCTTCTGGGAGGGACGCTGCTTTCGGTCCTTTCCATGTGCTCCCAAGACAACACTGCGGCTCCATTAGGGTCAATGGCTTCCACAGCTGCTACTTTTTAAAACATTTTAATGTGTGAAAGGAGAGGGCAGGGCCTTGGAGGGTCGGGATCCGGGCTAGAGTGGGGCTTTGACATACATGCCACCATTCTAGAACAGAAAAGAGGAAGATTTTGAGAAAATAAAATGGGGAAACATATTTCCACCATTGACTTCTGTTGAAGCAGAGACAATTTCAGGCGGGAGACCGCCAAGATAAAGCCATTTTTAGGTCTCGCTGGAGCCAGCGCTTTAGCGCTGCTCTCGCGAGAGCTTTTGTAAAAGGGGGATCTGGAAGTGCAAACTAGTGCTTTTCAGGCCTCCAAATACAGTGCATGTGCGCCGGGCGCGCGCACCATTTGGCAGCCTGAAAGCACTAGTTTGCACCTTCAAATCCCCCCCCCCCCTTTACAAAAGCTCATTTCGCGTCCGCTTTGATGAGAACATCAAAGGGGCCGCGAAATTGCTCACCATTTGCCACCCCCTCCCTCCCTTATCCCACTTCCCTCACAATGGCGACAGCTTGTTTAATCTCTACGTGTTGTCCCCCAACGTTTTTCTCTCGGACTATGGCTCCCTTTTACTTGCTCTCTTCAGCGCTCTTTTTTCTTGCTTTCTCTTTCCTAAAATCTCAATCACACAATCCTTTTAGTAGCGGGCAAAGCAACACAACCATTCTCATAATAAACACAGCAGGACATGGTTTTAAGAAAATGTCAAAGGTGAATTAAGGGTAGGAAAAATAGCGAAATCGTTTATTTGTGAAGTATGCATAATTTTATATTTAAAAAATACACTATTAAGTGGAACACACTTCCCCAGTCGTCTGCCATACACATAAACCAGAAAGCCGTATAAACCTGGTGCTACTAGCGTTTGGACACCTGCAAGGACTTAGGAACTTTATAAATCGATGAATAATTAAATGGCGCATGACCACATTTGAAGATTATAAAATGCTGACGGCAGCCCAAAGCGAAGAGTCGATTAGGAGTGGACTTCGTGACTGACGAGGTTGTAAAATAATTAAGTAGGACAAACTATGGCTGCAGCTCATCTCTCAGTGGAATAAAACCGGAAATGTTGAATGGTTTCACCCAGTGCCATGGTCACAGACAAATTGCTCCTCTTTCTAAGTTTCCCAGAGATTCTATGATTGTCAATCCTGAGTCCGACACAAACAGACTATTTTGTCTGGGTTTTACCTACTTGCAAATTCAACCAGGCATTACTACGAGAAAAATGCGGGGGAAACAGCTTGGATCGGAGCGGTGGAAAACATGGGATAAAACCAAACCTGCATACGATAAAACCAAACCTGCATCCTATTTCTCATCCTGACCTATGAAACTCAGAAGTATGAGGTAAAACCACGTGTGCCGAAAAACTGAAGGGCATATTATCAAGTACGGCGTTAACATTATCGCCGCTTTAGCGGCAGACCTGCCGCTAAAGCGGCGATAATGGGCTTGATAATATGCCGCAGAGAATTCCCATAGAAGCCCATGTTGACACCAGAACATGGGCTTCTATGGGAATTCTCAAGGGCATATTATCAAGCCCATTATCGCCGCTTTAGCGGCAGTTTTCTGCCGCTAAAACGGCGATAATTTTAACGCCGTTTCTTAATAATATGCCCCTAAGAGAATTAATAGGAAACCTCCAAACAAGACCACCGCCTTACTCACATGTTATATGCAGGTGACCTAAGTTTGTTGGCTATGACCCCTGCAAGCCTACAACGGCTCCTAGACACCCTCTCAATCTTCACTGAGTGGCACAAACTAGAAATTCTTTTAAAAAAAACCAAAGTGGTGAAATTCAGCAAGAAAACTAAAAGACCTGGTGCCTAGATGGTAAGAAGGGATCAAATAACCAGTCGAACCAAAATACAAATACTTCTGGATATCTTTCGACAAAAGAGGTACTTTCTCTGCACACATGGATAAAATGAAATCCAAAAAGCTAACTTTTGGCTGTAACACCCTGTCGAAATCCTTACAAGAATAAATGTTGGAGCCTCTCCACAAGGCCATAGCAGGAAAGCTACTCATCTATCTTTTATAGCTGCAAACTATTGGTAGGAACAAAGGTGGCAACGCTGCTCGGCCTGCTTATTGCTAAACATATCGGGCTGTATACAAATCGCCAAACTATACATTGCAGGCCCAACTACGCCTAGAGCTAGGCTTGAAAAATGAATCAATTGCCATAAACTGCTCTTTCTTAACATGCATTTGCAATGCAATAGAGAGAGAGGATGTGTGCGCGAGGAGGGGGGGGGGGTGGGGGCGGCACCATGTGGTGAATCTCTGGGAGCAATGTGCCTGTGGCGATAGCGTGCAAAAGACTGTGCGCTGCAGGAGGGGCAGCCAGAGGCGCGAATCTGTTTGATGTGTAGACGAGGGGTGTATGGCGTGTGAGGTGAGAGCTTGTGCTAGGCATAGGAACAACGTTTTTGTGTGTGGGTGAGCATGCGCGCTGAGCTGCAGAGTGGCCCCATGATAACTTGAGCCAGTTCTGGATGTTTAGACAACTGCATGTTGTATTCCTGGAGTTGTAGTTCCTTTTTAAATATTTTAAGTACGTGTTCTAAAATCCAAACATACAGAGTGCTGCGAGATTTAAAAAAAGCATTGACGACAGCATTCTGCTTTTAATGTGATAATGTATACAAATATAGGCATGCAAAACTGCAATTTGCACGCATTGCAAGAACAAATGTTTGGCACATTAAAGCCCCACCTTTTGGGTTTACCAAGACTGGGGGATGAAGTAGAACAAGCATTTGCAATGCAGTAGGTCTCGCATTTACGCGAGTTTAAGATATTGGCATTGTAAATGACAAAGCCTTTTATTTATGTTTTAAAGCACAACACATACATTGTTATTTACAATGCCAATAGCTCAAACTCACGTAATTGCGAGACCTATTGCATTGCAAATGCTTGTTTTAACCTTAAAATCCGGAGTCACCCATCTGAATCGGGTCGATTGGCATGTATGCTTTGAGCTCATCATCACCTGGTCACCTCCATTATTCCATTATCATTGCTTAGACCCTATCGCCCTCACTAAAAACAAGCATTGGCATAGCCAATACGTCTCGCCTTTGGGACCTTATAAGTGTTTAGCCATGCAACAGTTGCATAACTAAATACTTATAGGTCCCAAAAGCGAGACCTATTGGCTATGCAAAGCGAAAGTGAAAGTAATCGCGGTCAAGCGCGGCGCGCGCGCCCGCGCACATGCACTGTAGCTCTAGGCTGGCCTGGTAGCACTTTTTGGAGCCCTCTCAATAAGTCTCGCCAGACCAGCACATGCGCTGGGTCAGGCGAGACCTAATAAAGGCTTCCAGACACTTTTCCCTACGTTTTCGGCAGGGTGCACTGTTCCGTACATGCCAGCCCTCCTGACTCAGATGGGAGGTTACCGGTTTCAAGGCTGGTCTCCCGGCTCGCGATTTCTGCATAAACAAGCATTTTCAATGCATTAGGTCTCGCATTTACGCGAGTTTGAGTTATTGACATTGCAAATAACAATGCCTATTGGTATTGTCATTTACAATGCCAATAGCTTTAAGTCGTGTAACTGCGAGACCTATTGAGAAAGAGCAACAAGGAGCTGGCAGAAAAGGAAGTGAAGCGGAGAGAAAGAAAAGACGCAGGGATAGGAAAGGAGATAAGTGGAAGTTGGATAAGGGAGGGGGTGGCAAATGGCGTGTACATTTCGCGGGCGCTTTGATGTTCGCAGTGGCCGCGCGGCTCACTGAGAACATCAAAGCGCCCGCAAAATGTACACGCAGGCTGCCAAATGGTGCGCGCGCCGCATGCACTGTGTGAAAGTGATCGCAATCGCGATCAACGTGCGGCCCGCGAAAGTGAAAGCAAACGAGTGCTTTCAGGCCTCCAAATGGTGCGCGCGCCCGGCGCACATGCACTGTATTTGGAGGCCTGAAAGCACTCGTTTGCACTTCCAGATCCCCCATTTACAAAAGCTCTCGCGAGAGCAGCGCTAAAGCGCTATCTCCGGCGAGACCTAAAAACCCGGGCGTAGACGTGGAATGGACTTGTGGGACTTGGAGTCTGCACTGCCGGTAACCTGTTCCTGTGAGCCAGTGCGCTACATTTTTGCCACACTCTCTCTGCCTGCCACAGCGCTTTCCCGGTGTACCTGACAGGTAACATATATATGCAATTTTAATATCCAATTCTGCAGCAGCAGCACACCTGCAGGTCCTGTGTCAATTGACCCGATTCAGGCCTCAGTAGAAGTCAATGGGAGAAATTCATTCTTCTGAAATATTTATTTTTAATCTCCCCCTTTCCTCTTCTAAAATATTGCCGTGTGTGTTGTTTGATATCAGCTTCTCAGAGGGTGACTGTGTGAAGGGAGTCAAGTGACAGGTCACCGTGTGAGTTGGCGGCTTTGTTTCCGTTAACTGTTGCGGCTTTCATGATGCCCACGGTGGAGGGGCTCAGCTTTTGTTTTCAGGCTGTTTTTCGGCTGGGGGGGGGGGGGAGCCCAATTGCAGCGTGTGATTGATTGCTCTATCCATAAACTGAGCTCGGGAGGCAGTAAGGAATGCACAGGCCGGGTGGCGCCCGGTTGCACGAAAGCGCTGCTGCTAGTGCTATGCCTCCTTCAAAGCTAATGCGAGCTCGGATTACCTACACATGGACGGGAGAGGAAGTGTGGGAGGAGCTGGAGCGACAGCTTGAGGAACGAATCACTGGCTATATTCTGTATTGCTGTCACTTTGTTGAGCCAGACCTAAAAAGTCCTCTCTTACCTCCAACGCCGAATAAGTACCACCATAATTTGAATATGTTAAAAACAGCTGACTAGGTAAGGTTGATGGCCAAGCAATCCGATGCATTTTCTTTTTTTGTTCTAAAAGGATAAATATACTACATAACCTTTCCTTTCTTCAGGAGACAACGACGTTGTAGAAATAGCACAACTCAGAGTGACATTTGACTGAAAGAAAAGGCGCTGATGCAGGCGTGTTGCTCTCCATAGTTCTCCTGATACTGTAATGCAGAAGGGGAGAAGAAAGAACACTGGTGAACGAGGCGGTCTGCAGATTTATATGTGGCAAAGAAAGCATGCAGAAACACATGGCAAGATTTTATGAAAAATGTGTTGTACACATGCGGTTGCACTGTAGCGGTCGTATAACATATTTAGCACAAATGGATTCATGGCCGGTTAGCTCAGTTGGTTAGAGCGTGGTGCTAATAACGCCAAGGTCGCGGGTTCGATCCCCGTACTGGCCATCCAAATTTTGTTTTTACATTTCAATTAATCTCTTTAGAATACAATTTAATTAAGCATTTCTAAATCCAAACATTCAGTTAATCCAATACACGTTCTATTTCGATTACTGTTTCTTTAGCGGCTCCTGACATGAGCAGCAGCAGGCGAGCCAGAAGAAATACAAGGAAGTGGATCGCAAAGATGGAGGAACTCGGCCGGGAAGCGAGGGGAGTCAGTTATTGGATGCATGGGGAAAGGGACATTACTCAAGTGAACCGTTGGGGGTGGGGCGGTGTAGAGAGACTGCAGTTAGAACACGCATTTGCAAGAGTTTAGTTTGTCATTGGCATTGTAAATGACAAAGCCTTTATTTATGTGTTTTGAAAACCTGCAAGCGGTGACTATTACATTGAAAATGCTTGTTCGTTCTTACGTTTCTTTTTGCATGCTAACCATTTCTGTGTCCCACGCTCTGTGTTTTAATTATTTCTGTTTCTTTTAGCATGCGTTCCAGTCTGTAGCCCATGACCCTTTTCCGTAGCAGTATCATTTTTGGGTATTTTATCTTCAGACAGAAATGACACATTAACATACATGCCAACATTTCAGAAGAGCAAAGTGGGAGATTAAAAAATATAAATCGGGAGAATGGGGCCTTGAATCGGGTTGCTGTCATGTGTGGGCTTTGGAAGTGTGCTGTTGCAGGACTGGACATTTGAAACGCAAATGCACGTTGTTTTTTTCTTACCTTTCAGAAGCATGGAGCGCAATAGCAGGCAGAGAGAGGGTGATGCAAGTGTTATGCCCTGGCCTGACAGGTTGCTGGCAGTGCATACAGCTCCCCCCCCCCCCCCCTGTGTGGGGCAGCCCGGGCTGAAACAGCTTCCCGGGCACACACACAGCCGCCCCTAGAACTTCACAGGTCTTAAAAAGACCATTCGCTTGTTAATTAGGCTTTGTTGGTTTTTCACCCCTTCTAGAAACTCTGCATCGCCACTCTGAGTATTGCTGGAAGAATTAGCACCTTACACAATATTAAGCCCTGTCAGCTGAAAGCCCAGAAGAATCGGGTTTCTGGATGCTTGAATCGGGAGGGGGGAGACTAGCCTTGAAATCGGTAGTCTCCCGCCTGAATCGGGAGGGTTGTCATATCTGCATTAAGAACTAATTAATGTTTTAGTGGGAACTAGTTCAGCTCATCGAGCTCAGTGGCAGCTGTTCTTCAGCCTAAGGGAGTATAGTCACAGGGGAGTTACTAACCTTTAAAGAGTCCAAGTGAGCAGGATGCGAGTTGCAAATGAAAGTTAAGCACTCTCGGCTAGTGTTGTTACAGAGGTTGCAGATAATGGGGCAATTTATTCATAATGAATACATGAATTAATAAGTCCTGTGGGGCAGCAGGCGAAAGAAGTATCTATTACAGGAATGTACCTTGCTCTGACTATGAAGGCTTTGGGAGGGTGGGCGAAGCCCTACCCTCCCGGAATTTTCGGTCGGGTGGTAGGGTCCAGGGGCGCAGGACCTAGGGATTGGCCATGGGGCGGGGCTTAGAGTGTGATTTGTGCAACCGGTATTGGGTTGTGGGTGCCATTTTAGGTTAGCACGCCCCGGTTGGCAGGGTGTAGTGGTAAGCGTGCATCGCGCGAGTAGCGCGCAATGCTTTATTGTATTTCAATTGTTCACGCGCAACATGCACTGTATTGCGATGTATCTTGTTGTGTTTTGAATATGTGGCTCACGCATGTTGGATCGGTTTGGTGGAGGTTCTCAGTCACCGTTCGTGCTTTCCACTGAAGGGATGCTCCGTACGCTGGGTGGAGTAATCTTTTAATAAACTCCTTCTTCAAACTTCTTTGGATCTCCTGGAATCCTTCTTCTACATTTGGCGACGATCGGGGAGTGACTCCACCCACACCCACGCAGAGGATTTACTTATTTTCACCACCTTCGTCAACCTTTATCCACTTACCGTCTCCTTAAGTCCGGTTGCCCTCGATGTCCTGTTTCTCGACGTCCTCCGGGTGGATTCTGGTATTGCTGTCCGTCAAAGGGTTTGACCCGGAAAAGGTACGTGAAAATTTGACTTTACGGAGCTCCCATTGGCCCGCACTCTATTTTCATAATTCGGATCTAGCGAGTGCATAGACTGTAAGCGGTTACGCATCTTATGAGAGACACTATCTAATTGGCCAGTGGACCTTCAGACAAGTAATTACGTCTCTGCGTTACCGCTGTGACTGGATAGGGCGCATTTCTTTAAGCGCATAAGTGGCTAATCACGTTATGTTTTCTTTTGAAGACCGCTGCACGCGCTGACGTTCAACAGCGCCACCTTGCCGATCTTAGTCCATACTCGATACATTGTATCATTTCAAGTCACTGAGGAATTTTGACAACGCTTTGGATTTACCTTCAGCGACGCGCACGCCTAATTGTTCTTTCTCGTTTAAAGAAGCGTTTTCAGCGCGTCAATAATTTTAACAACAACGCGCACGCTTTACTTAATAATCATTAGAATTTACACAGTTTACAGCGCGTCAGGAACTTCAACAGCGACGAGCATGCTTTATGAACAATTTATCAGAAATTTCTTCAGTAACAAGCATACTAATATAGACTCAAAGTACATATACTTTCAGCGATCCACACACTTTAACTGTCGTGTGTCAAAATCTTCAACAGCGACACGCACGCTTCATTTAATTGTACATCTGAATTGCTTTGCCTTCATTTTACATAATTCAATGTTTTTCTTTCACATGTTTCATTTGTAATTTTTTTTTATTTTTGGAACTGTGATGGCTAATGTTCAACAAATTACCCAACCCCCTCCATTCCTCAGCAAACCTGGCAGCCCTGGAATCATTTGGTCAGAATGGTTTACGCTCTTTGAAAACCATTTAGTTGCTATTGATGCTGTTGTTTATTCTCCTGCTCGTAAGTTTGCATTGCTATTTGGATGTCTTGGTCAAGCTGCACAAAGGATTTTTAATAGTATTGTACCTATCCCACCACCAGCATCTAATGCAGGTGATGGACAGTGGAATGTCTATCTGGAAGCAGTTGCACACCTTAAAAAACAATTTTCAGAAGAACCAAGCATCATGCTAGAACGACATAATTTGTATAGCAGAAAGCAAAGAGAGGAAGAGAAAGTGGAAGAGTATATACCTGCACTCAGAGTTTTGTCAACCTCATGTGATTTCGGACCACTAATTATATCAGGCATCAGTTCGTTTTTAATTGCGCTTCTCGTAAAATTAAAGAGAGAATTTTAGGATGCAAAAACCCTTTTCTATCCGAGGTAATTGACCTAGCTTTAAGCATTGAACGTTCCACTCTCTCCAGTAAAGTAATAGATAACTCTAAAAGCGGAGTTAATCTCATTTCATCATCAGAAACCGACCAAGACAATTCCTTATGTGCAGTAAATGTTAAAAATAAGAATGTTACATTTGTTCAAAAGAAACATTCTTTGTTTTGCTACAGATGCAGATCCAAAAACCACATTGGCAATTCCCCAAATTGCCCCGCCATCAACAAACTATGTGTTATTTGTAAAAAAATGGGACACTTTCAGGGGGTATGTAGAAATGTTAGGTCATTTAACGTTAGCTGTGTTGATTCAGATGTTGAAGCTTGTAGTAATTCGCTTAACAACGTAATCGTAACGTTAGACTGTATTGGTGAAAAGAATTCCATAAAAGGCCCTTTATGTTCTGCTATAATTGACAATGTTCCTTTGCAGGTGATGGCTGACTCAGGATCGCCTATTACGATCCTGAGAGATACTACTTTTTATGATTTATGGAACAGGAAGGTAGATCTCCTTCCCTCTGATGTAAACCCAAAAGCATTTGGGAAAAAAGACATAAATATCTTTGGGTATTTCTCCGGTTTGGTACAATGCCATGGTAGAGAAACTATGACAAAAATTTATGTTGCAGAGAAAGGTAAGAATATCATCGGATGGAAAGATCTTGCTCGCATAGGCTTATATTTGGTTCCTGGTGATGAGAACCCAATCAAGGTTGGAGAACTTCTGGTATGTAACATCGAATGTAGCATGTCAGATACAGATTCTAAACTACTAAAAGAAATTATTTTGGAGTTCAAACCAGTGTTTAGCGACACAGTGGGTATTGTTAAGGGCTTTGAGCACCGCATTACATTAATTCCTGGGGCTCAACCTATCTCGCATAAAGTATGCTCTGTCCCTTTAAGTGTAAGGAATGAATTGAAAGAAACTTTAAAGAATTTGTGTGATCAAGGTGTTGTAGAACCTACCGATTCCTCACAATGGGTTGCACCCTTCGTAGTCGCGCTCAAAAAGTCTGGTGAAATTAGGCTTTGTGCAGACTTGCACGCTTTAAACAAAAATATTATCGTAGACTGCCACCCTCTACCTAAAATCCATGAGTTATTAGCAAATCTGAGGGGTGCTAAATGGTTTTCTCTTATCGACTTGAAATCGGCTTATCATCAAGTTTCTTTAACAAAAGAATCTCAAGAGTTAACAACCTTTGTTACCCATTTCGGGGTATACAAATTTTTACGACTGCCATTCGGCTTAGCGTCGGCTGGGAGCATTTTTCAGAAACTCATGGATACTCTGTTTCATGAAATCAGTGGCGTACAGGCTTATTTAGATGATATTTTGATTAATGCAAAATCAATTGAGGAACATAATACGATTTTAAAACAAGTTCTTTCAATTTTGATGTAAAAAAACATGACTGTAAGTACTGATAAGTGTAAGTTCGGAGTCCAGGAACTGGAGTATTTAGGTCACACAGTTTCCAAACAAGGGATCAAACCTAAGTTTTCACTCATTAGGGCCATTGATGATGCCAAACACCCCACTGATAAAGACTCTTTACGATCTTTCTTAGGATTAGCTGAGTATTATGCCAGGTTTGTTCCCTCATACACCCAGGTAGTTGAGCCTTTACGCATGCTTCTGAGGAAGGGTTAAAGTTTTAGCTGGTCGACTGACCTAGAAGAAGTTTTCAGTGATGTTAAGAAATTGATTGTGTCTGCACAAGCCTTACATGTTTTCAGGGATGATTGTACATCTATCATAACCGTAGATGCTAGTATTTCAGGTCTTGGGGCAGTGCTTACACAAAGAGTAAAAGATCACGAGCAAACTGTAGCTTTCGCATCAAGATCACTCAAGTCATTTGAACAACAGTACAATACTATCGAAAGGGAAGCATTGGCATGCATGTGGGCAGTGCAGAAATTCAAAATGTACATTTGGGGTCGGAAATTTGATCTCGTAACGGACCACAAACCCCTGATTTATATTTTTGACAAAGTAAATTCTTCTTGTATGTCAGCCAGGCTGATGAGGTTAGTGTCCAGATTACAATAGTTTCATTTCAATATTAAACATATCCAGGGCGGAAAGAATTTCCGAGCGGACTGCCTTTTCAAGATTGTCAATGCTCAAAGATGACGATGAGGATATCTCTTCTGAGGACATCGAGTGTGTTGCGGTAGTGGATGTAGTTTGTGAATATGATTCAGTTTTGTCAGAAAAAGATTGGAATTCGGCTTTTGAGAAGATGTAGTTCTCCAGAAAGTCATTGATTATTCCACTCATTGTTGGCCTGAGTCTAGGTGTTTAGAAGGTGATTTACGTGTATTTGCCCGAGTTTCTGAAGAACTTTCAGTAGAGAACGGTATTGTTCGAAGGGGGGACAAGTTTGTTCCTCCGTCTAATTTACGTCCTTTAGTTGTGAACAAGGCTCACCAGGGACATTTAGGGGTCACTAAAACCATTATGAAAATAAAACATTACTTATGGCCTTCCTTAGATACTCAGGTGAGAAAGACAATCGATGATTGCCCTGAATGTCTTTTATCAGATAAACACTGGCAGACTCTAAAAGTTCCTTTGCACCCTACTGAATTTCCACGCACTTCTTGGGAAAAGGTTGGGCTTGATTTTTCTGGCCCTTATTCCATTTTAAATCGTGAGAAGAAATGTGTTATTTTAATGGTTGACTATTTCTCTACGTGGATGTACCATGATTTTGTAAAAGCTCCTGATACTGACTCAACAATTTCATTTTTAAGTAAGGTTTTCCTTTTAGAAGGATCCCCCAAAGTCATCGTTACGGATAACGGTACCCATTTTGTGTCCGAAAAGATGTGCAAATTTTTGAAGGAATTAGATATTAAACAACTTAAAGTTGCTTTGTATTCTCCTTCATCAAACGGTTTGGTGGAGAGAGGAAATAAAGTGATCATAGAAGGGATACAAACAGCTTTGTCCTCCAACCTTAACATTGAAGATTTCATTAAACAGAAAGTTTGGAGTTACAACACCGCGCCGCACTGCACCACGGGTATCTCACTTTTTAATTTATTAAGAGGCAGGGAGGCACATTCTGTTTTGTTTCCAACATGGTTGCAGGATATTGCTGGAGAGAAGAAGATTAACTTGAAGGAAATATGTAAGAGAGTGAATGAGAAACAAGCTTAAATGAAAGTTAATTTTGATTAAAAAAAAGCAGTTCCTCCAATGCAGATGTTCTGGTAGGTGACTGGGTTTTAATAAAAAAAAAAACAAAGTTAGAAAAGGAGAATCGACATTTTTTGATTCAGTCCAAGTCCTTAAAGTTAGCAAGGGGGCTGCTTTTATTGATAGGAAAGGGTGGTGGAACAAGAGAAATCTGGTAAAAGTGTCTCCCCGACAGGTGGAGATTAGGCGAGGGAGAGTTGAAGAGGATCTTGATTGGAGTTACTGGTTAGATTCGTCAAGAAAGGAGGAAATTCCATCTCAGTCCTCTCGACTTCATTTTCCTCCTCTACTTGTTCAAATTCTCAGAATGTTTATACATATTCTTCTCGAGGTAGTACAATTAAGACCTCAAAAAGATTTGATGGTTTTGTCAGATATTAAGCAACATGTATCACATTTTTCTTTATTGTAAGGGGGAAGTTGGTGTAGTGGTAAGCGTGCATCGCGCGAGTAGCACGCGATGCTTTATTGTATTTCAATTGTTCACGCGCAACACACGATGTATTGCGATGTATCTTGTTGTGTTTTGAATATGTGGCTCACGCATGGTGGATCCATTTGGTGGAGGTTCGAACAATGCTTCTCAGTCACCGTTCATGCTTTCCACTGAAGGGATGCTCCGTACGCTGGGTGGAGTAATCTTTTAATAAACTCCTTCTTCAAGCTTCTTCGGATCTCCTGGAATCCTTCTTCTACACAGGGATAGGTTGTTTTTATTGGTTGTTTTCTTCTCTGGTTTTCCTCGGTTTGGCTCGCATGGCGGTTACCGGGGACGTGCAGCAAGCCTTGTTGGTGTTGCAGCAGGCGGGCAGGTCCGACCTGCTGGCAGATGGGGTGCTCGTTCAGGTGGGCATGCCCCTTCACAAGTGCCCGAAGTGATTATTGGCAGGCGGCGTGGCGGCAGCCGTGTTGGCTTGTGTGTCGCCCGCTCCTAAGGTGCCGGGACATAGGGTGAGTGTGCGCGCTCAGAAACGGGCTTTGGTTGCACGCGTGGGGGCGGGGAGGCCGTCCTTTGGGTTTAGCCCGGGGTTCAGATGCCTCTGTTGTGGGGACTGTGGGACCTTCCAGGCCGGCGGGGCGCGGGTTGCGTACTGGGGAGAGGGGGAGGGGGAGCGGGCTCCGTGGCCAGCGCACCAAGTTTCCACTCCTACCTTTTGTTGTCGGGCAGAGGGAGGCAGTTAAGGGTTCTAGAGGGGTTGCGGCGCCCCCGCAGGGCTCAGGCACGCCCATGTTGGTGTTGCTCGAGGGTGCGGTGACGCCGGCTGGCCACGAGGCGGCCGGGCTGAGTGACGCGGCGTGGGGAGGAGTTGGCACGGAGATGGGCCTGCCACAGGACCTCTCTAGTCCCTGGCGGCGGGCCCTGTCAGGAACCAGTGTGGAGATGGGATTGAGGAGGAGGGCCGGACAGCAGGTGCAGCTGGTCCCCGCCCCCCCCCCCCCAGGGCAGGCTTTCCCAGTGGGGGTGGTGTGGCCTCTGAGGTGGGCACTTGGGTGACTGGGGGGTGCGGGGGTGTTGTGGATTTTGGGGGTGGGGGTTTGTCCCATGGGGTTGGCGGTCGGGCAGTGAGAGGGTGTCCCAAATGCCTCCAGCGCAGTTGCAGACGTGGGTGCTGCCGTGGTGGTTGGAGGGCAGTGGTGTGGGACCCAGGGGTGGGGGGGGGCGTGCCTTCCTTCTCCGCTCCTCGCTCCGTGGTCTGGTTGGGGGCGGAGGCGTTCCAGGATGGGGGTCCTGGGCGGTGGGTGTGGTGCCATTTCCCCCTTCCGGTGTGGCAGTGCAGTCTGGACAGGGACAGCTTAATGCCAACCAGGGGTCCGGGTTAGGAGTGGGGAATCAGTCGCGGGTGAGTCAGTCGGGAGGGTCTAGTGCGGCCTGTCCACCCCGACCCGAAGACGGGGCATGCGTTGTTACGGCCGGCCCTGGGACGGCGGGGGACGTGAGTCAAGCGAGCCAAGGTCAGGAGTGTACGTCTGCCTGGCGAGAATACAACCCTTCAGTGGATTTGTTTCAGGAACAATTTGGAGACCGGGGGGGTACGCGATGGGGAGGTGCCGGGTACCAGTGTGCAGTGGGGGATGTCGGGGACTGGGAGCTGGATTATGATGAAGGAGAATTCGGAAGAAGGAGAGATTGTGGATGGGGGTGAGATGATGAAGAATGAATGCGAGGATGAGTGGTCGGCGGAACCCATGACGATTAGGAGAAAGGGGGTTCCTAACCGGAGGAGTAGTGTTGGTGTCTTCCAGGAAGCGAACTCAGGGTCAAACCAGAAGGAAAAAGCAGCGGCAGCAGGACAGACAGCTTTGGCGCGGGCCCCGGTCTTGAAGCCAGGTACGGTAGCGGCGACTAGAGGTAGAGCGGGCGGTTTTACAGAGGTGGGGGTTCAAGCCATGGGGGGTGATGAGGGGGTTCCACGGGAGGGGGGTAATCGGTTGAGGAAGGGTAAGTATGTGCAGGATCAAGGTACAAAAATGGAAGCGGGGTGGAGGCAGTGTGGGCCACAGGGAGCACAGTTGCGGGGATTGGGGAGAAAGAGAGCAAGGATGTGAGGCAGAAGAGGATGCCTTATATGGGAATTACTAAACCTTTGGGGGCGCATTTAATGGCTGCGACTAAAGAGCCGATTTGGAAAGGGGAGTTTGTGGAGTTGTTTAAGTTGCTGCATCGTGAGATCAGGGCGAAGGAAGGGTCAAAGGAGGAGGAATACAAACTCTTCCGTAGGCCCAGGGTGCCCGTTAACATTGAGAATTGGATGGCGGATTTTCTCATATATGCCAGTGTATATTGTGAGAAATATCCGGAACGGTGTGTCGCTCTGTTCAAATATTTGGACGTAGTGAGGAAGGCACAGGTGACTTTTGGGGAATGGGTGTGAGTGCGTTATGACAAAGAGTTTTGGGCACGCCTGGCGGAGGAGGAGGATGGGGAGTGGGGGAAATTTGACTATGAGTTGTTCTTGCAAACTATGACGCCAGAGAGGCCAGCCCCATCGACTTAAATGGCAAGTGGCTTGCCGGTTATTTACCGGTCCTTTTGAGGGCATCCCACCCAAGCAGGGGAGGGTACGGCAGGGCGAGGACAGTCCGCGCCGGGTGGTGCATGCTGGGCCTTCAATCGGGGTCAATGTTTGCGGGAATATTGTATATGTGGCAGAAAGCATATGCTTACCCAATGTGGCGTCCAAGGAAGTTTTGGGGGGTCCACAGGGGGTGTTGGGGGACAATGGACTGGTGTCAGTGACAGAGGGCGGGACACGGGTGGTCAGAACTCCCTGGGAAACGGCACTTACGCCGGTTAACCTGGTGTGTTTGGACAGATGGCTGGTTCTGCTGGGGTCGGAACGGGAGAGGGAATTGTTGTGGTCTGGTTGAAGGTCCCAGGGTTTGTCAGTAGGCGGAGAACTTGCGATCGGTCAAGGGTCATGAGGTGTTCATATGGCAAAAGTTAACAAAAGAGGTGTCTGAGGGCAGAATGGAAGGGCCGTTTTCTGACTGGCCACTTGTCAATTTGAGGATTTCGCTTATTGGGGTGGTGCCCAAGAAGGAGGCAGGAGATTACCGCCTCATTCATCACCTTTCCTGGCCTGCGGGATCGTCGGTTAATGATTTCATTCCTGAAGGGTGCAGTAGGGTGCAGTACTCCTCGGTTGACACGGCAGTCCAGTTGGTCAACAAGTTTGGTAGGGGTGCCCTTATGGCAAAATGTGACATCAAATCGGCATTCCGTTTGCTGCGGGTTCACCCGGAGGACCATGTGTTGTTGGGTATTCAGTTTGGGGGGCAGTTTTTTGTGGAAAAGGCGTTTCCTATGGGTTGTTCTGTTTCCTGTTCTCTCTTTGAGGCTTTCAGTTCGTTTTTGCAAAAATAGTTTGTCCGCGTGGCGGGACAGGATGTGATGACTCATTATTTGGACGATTTTTTCATGGTGGGGGCTTCGCTTTCTGAGGGTTGTCAGGAGAGTTTGCGGCTGTTCCAGGGCTGATGCAGGATTTGGGTGTCCCGTTGGCACCGGAGAAGACGGTGGGTCCTGTTCCAGTGATTACCTTTTTGGGCGTGGAGCTGGATTCGGACAAGATGGAACTTCGCCTGCCTAAGGAGAAGAAGAGGCGTTGTTTGGAGCTCTTGGATGGGGTGTTGGCCAAGTCAAAAGTTCAAGTCAGGGATGTAAAGATCCTGTTAGGGCACCTGAATTTTGCATGTAAAGCTGTCAGGGCGGGCAGGAAGTTCTGTAGGAGGTTGGGCTGGGCTCTGTCTAGGTCTTCCATGCCGCATTACAGAGTGAGGATCACAGCGGGGGTGCATGAGGATCTGAAGGTGTGGCTTGAGTTTCTGTTTGAGTGCAACGGCGTCCCAATGTCTGGCCTTGGGGACCAGATGGAGTGGTCCGTGGAAATGTACTCAGACGCCGCTGGAGTCCTCGGTTTTTTCATTTTCTGGCAGGGGCGGTGGTGTGCTGGGAGTGGCGTAGCATCGCGTTCCTGGAATTCTTTCCACTGGTAGTGGTGGTGTGCTTGTGGGGGTGATACCTGGCGAACAAGACTGTCCTTTTCAATGTGGATAATATGGCAGTGGTGGACATGGTCAACCGACAGTCTGCGAAGGAACAGAAAGTGTGGCAGTTGTTGAGAGTGTTTGTGTTACAATGTGTGAGGCACAACGTGACTTTCAAAGCGCGACACATTCCTGGTGTGCACAATTGAATTGCTGATGCTCTCTCTCGATTTCAGTGGACGAGGTTCCGTGGGTTGGCGCCCGGGGTGTACGAGAGGAAGACTCAGATGCCGGACTATTTGTGGAACATAAGCGAAGGCGTGTGATGCAACGGATCCTGGGTTCGCTCTCGGACTTGACGTGAAAAGCTTATGGGCTGGCTTGGGAGGAGTTTCTGCAGTCGGGGCGGCCCCCCGGGGAGTGTCGGATGGAGGTCGAGCTCGCCGGGATGATGTGGTAAATTTGATCACGTCTTTGATTGACAAGGGTTTGTCGGCGGTCAGGATCGCGGGTAAGTTAGCGGGTGTAGCCTTTTGGGGGAAGCTGCTTTGGAGATACGAGCCTTTGGCGGGGGACATGGGGAAGCGCATTTTGGAGGAGTGGTTGAGGGAGAGGGGAATGGGGGTCCAATTGCGACAGCCAATTACTCTGCTCATTCTAAAGCGGGTGATTGCGGCACTCCCTAGGGTGTGTCCTAGTGCTTGGGAGACGATGTGTTTTTCGGTGATCATGGTGTGGCTGTTTTTTGGCACTTTCTGAGTTATGGAGGTGGTTGGCTCGGCGACCCGTGGGGGAATGCTGTGGTGAGAGGTTCGTATGCATGATGGGGCTGTGCAGATTTGGGTGCCCAAGTCTAAGATCGATCAGTCAGGCAAGGGTTTGTGTGTGACGTTGCAGGCTTACCCTGATCTGCTGATTTGCCCATGTATATGTTGGGCTTGGTTGCGGGAGAGAGGAGGAGGGGGGGAGGAGATTTTTCTGCATGAGAATGGGGAGCGTTTTTCAGCTTCACAGGTGTTGGGGGTCCTGAGGAAAACCTTGGGTTTGTTAGGCTAAACGGCTAAGGATTTCGGGGCGCATTCATTCTGGATTGGGATGGCAACGGAGGCTGAGGGCAGGGGATAGTCGACGGGGGAGATTCAGCAGGCGGGGCGTTGGCGATCTAATTGCTATCAGCGCTATGTGCGTTTGGGGTGGCGCTTGGAAGATGAACACTAACATGAGTTTGTTTTTTCTCCTAGGTTGCATTGCTGGCCCTCTTAGGGGCCATATAGAGATTTGGATCTGTGGGCATTCTTTTGTGAAGTGGGCAGCGAGGCATGCTGAGTCTCGGCAAGGAGGACGACACCTGGGCCTGCCTGATATGGTGGTGCAGTTGCAATGGTTTGGGAAAGGCGGCATGCGATGGCACGAGCTATTGCCCAAATTGAGGGACTTGGTAAAAGGAGCCCATTGCCCGGACATTTTATTGGTGCACCTGGGAGAAAATGACATTGTTAAACTGAAGGGATTGGCTTTGGTGAAATCGGTAAAGCAGGACTTGCTGGAAGTAAAAGCGGCATTGGCAGTAACGACAGTGGTTTTAAATGAGTTGATGCTAAGGAGAGTATGGAGAGGGGCATTCAAACCAGGGGCCATTGATAGGGCACGGCGTAAAGGGAACAGGGAGTTGCGGAAGTTTTGCAAGGCGCAGGGTTTTTTCTTTTTGGAGCACAGCATCTATCTGTTTTCGGGAATTGTATTTGATGCAGAGCAGGGCCATCTTGGCGGGGATGTTGCATTTGCCCACAGCAATGTAAGAGTTTTCTGACCTGGGGGGTGGGAGGGAGGACAGAAAAACTCTCTGGTTTTTCTGGTGGTGGGTTTTTGCCAGCAGTTTAAAGGTTTGGAAATGTTAAACACAGGTCAATTTTCAGACCCAGGCAATTTTGGGGGAGGGGATTCTGTGGCGGATGGATGCGGGGAGTTATGAGTGATGGGTGTGAATGGATTTTGATTGGTTTGGTTTTAAAAGGGGGTTTGATTAGGGGAGGGGGTTTTGGGTAGTTAATGAACTGTTTAGTGAGGCCAAGGCAATGAATTAGTCTGTATGGCGTAGAGCCAAGTTATGTTTTTTTGTTACTGTCGTTTTGTGCACCTGTTTAATTAAAACGGCCTTTTCCACAACATTTATAATAGTCTGTAGTCATTGGAGCGCCATCCCACCCGATGATGGTTTTGGGAGGGTGGGCGAAGCCCTACCCTCCCGGAATTTTCAGGCGGGTGGTAGGGTCCAGGGGCGCAGGACCCAGGGATTGGCCATGGAGTGGGGGGCAGGCTTGGGGTGTGATTTGTGCGACCGTTACCGGGGTGTGGGTGCCGTTTTAGGTTAGCCCGCCCTGGTCGGCAGGGATTGGTTTTTTTTTTCCTTCCCTCCCTCCCTCACATTTTGCTTTATTCTTTGGTAGACTTTGATAAGGTTGGTGCACGAGCCGGGGTGGCTGGTTGGGGATTTTGGTTGTTGCTTTATGAACAGGTGTGTGGCGGGTTTTTGCCAGCTGTTTAAGGGTTTGGAAATTTTAAACACAGGTCAATTTTCAGACCCAGTCAATTTTGGGGGAGGGGGTTCTGTGGCGGATGGATGCGGGGAGTTATGAGTGATGGGTGTGAGTGGATTTTGATTGGTTTGGGTTTAAAAAGGGGGTTTGATTAGGAGAGGGGGGGGGGGGTTTGGATAGTTAATGAACTGTTTAGTGCGGCCAAGGCAATGAATTAGTCTGTATGGCGTAGAGCCAGGTTATGTTTTTTTTTTTACTATTATTTTGTGCACCTGTTTCATTAAAGCGGCCTTTTCCACAACATTTATAATAGTCTGTAGTCATTGGAGCGCCATCCCGCCCGATGTGCTGCTAAGACTCCTCACTGTTTCGCGCTGGAGGTGTTTCTCCTTCTCTGGGGAAGTTCTCCTTGGGTGTGTGGGTGAGCCCTCATCAGGAGCTGTAGCTTTTTATGGGTCAAATACTCTATGCTGCTTTGTATGTAAGAGCAGCGCACCATTTTAAGAAATGAGAAACACTGAAATTGGACATAACCACAATGATGACTCCCGCAGCCTCACCTGCTTTTCCTTCTTAATAGCTGCCTGACTTACACCCATCCCCACCGCCCACCTGGTGGCTGTAGCAGTGCATTTAATTGAGGTCTTTTTTTTATGTTGAATTTTTTTTAATTGCAGATTTATATGGCGCAAACTCAACCCAAAGGTATTGGAGAGCTTTACATGAGCACCGGTTACGTTACTCATTCAGGCACGGGGAGATTAAGTAATTTGCCCAGAATCACAGGATGTGGACGCTACCCTGAGGCTCAGTTTCCAAGGAGATAAATATTTGAGCCTCCGTGAAACTGGGGGAGCCACTAGTGATGTTCAGCCCGTCTCTGATAAGAGTGGTAGATTGGGCAACACACCTTAAACCGCCGTAGGTTCATTTTTGTGGGGGTGATTAAAGGCCCTTGACGCCCCGCGTGTGAAACACTTAAACACGGGTGCATTCTATAATTTAATTATAAAACGAACGGAAAGCGCCTGTTAGAGGAGGCTGTTTGCAGGATGGGTGTTTTTTTGTGGTATCAGTTATCAGTCTTGACTAATTTGAAATTATTTGCAGAGCCTGTGCTCCATTGTTTGCTTCCCTTTCAGAGGCTAAGCCTCTTCCATTCTCTGTCCGAGCGCTGATTGACCATGGGGTGTCCTCATCACTGGCGAACCCCATTCATCTGTGTACTCGGGCGTTGTACTTTGCATGTTATTAGCAGCCGGGGAAATTTCTCCATTTCCCTCCTTGTTCGCTTGGCGTCCTGCGAGTGCTGTGAGGGACGACATAGCAACCGCACCCTTCTTGTTTGTATTTGCAGCTCACGATGCACGCTTTTACTTTAATAATGGCTGCCGCTTATTTTAGATGCAGCCCCACACAGCATGTGGTAAAGTGAAAGCTTGCATGGCGTGCTGCAAATACTGATTGCTGTTTTGGGGGATGAAAACAAAGTACCAACGAGATGAGCCGCCTTTGAGGGATAATGTGCTGGTGTAGCGTGGGGGTTTATAATGGGTGAGAGGGGTGGCGCCGGTCTCTTCGGGAACTCTGAGCCAAAACATGAGGGCAGCAACTCCAAACATGAGCGTCCATGTTTCATCCAAACACACATGGTAAAAAAGAGTGCGCTGCAAGCATCAAATGTCCTAAAGCTAAATGACCCATGTAAGAGGGCTAGTCGTCGTGGGCGTAAAGAAACACACCCAAAGTGACAAATCGCAAAATTGACCACACAAAATCAAAGCAGTTGGACAGGCACAGAACCAATCAAAATTGGTGGGCGTGGCCAAACTACTCATACTGAATACTACAAGCCTCGCAGAGCAGCGCATGTGCGCTGACTCTTGGCTCGACCTAATAAACCATGCCTTTTACAAATATGTAGCTGGGGTTGCATTTTGGAGCACACTGTCTCAGATGAAATATTAAAGGGTGGTGTAGTAGCAACTTTCATTAACAGGCAGCACATTTTTCATTGGAATGACCACTACATTTGCACAGCCATGCAGTTTTATTGATAAAATGATATAGAGCACAAACATTAATGTGTAGAAATCGGGTTCTAGTTAGCATTTTTTTCATTGCCAAGTAGAGTGTCTGTGTTTCTTTTGATGCTAATAAAATCTGTTACATTTCACTTTAGAATTACAAAAAGACCTCTATTTTCACTTACCTACCTTCTTATTTATTTAAAAATATTTGTTTAGATCATTCATAGGTATTTAAATTTAGTTGTGCGTTAGAGGAAAACATCCTACAGCCTTTCCATTCACACCCGAAAGACTGGCACACAGTTCACTTTACAAACTCCTCTCACTGTGCAGTCAAAGATATGAAAGCAAACACCAAACTCTATGTTAAAATTATGAGCAGTGATTTGTCAGAAGATTAGCCTGTGAAATATGACAAGATAAAAACAAATTTAAACTAGTCTTTAACACTCATTCACCTACAGAAATCCAGCGTGGTTATTTTGGGGGTACTACACCCCCACACTCCTACTTTCAGCACCTATGCCCTGGTCTGCATAATAGCATGAACATCCCTGCTGAAAGAAGGTTTCCAGCTGATTGTTTCGGGGCCAATACAGGGCATGAATGAACCCTCACCAGGACATGGGCAGTGTCAGAAGCTTTTTAGGTCTCGCCTAACTCAGCGCATGCTGGTCTTTCACTTTTGCGGCCACATGCCGCTTTGATGTTTGATCGCGATCACTTTCACTTTCGCGGCCAAGCAATAGGTCTCGCTTTTGGGACCTTATAAGTATTTAGTTATGCAACTGTTGCATGGCTAAACACTTATAAGGTCCCAAAGGCGAGACCTATTGGCTATGCCAATGCTTGTTTTTGTTAGTGTCATGCTCGTGTTTCCAGCTCCTTTCTGTACCTTTGAGCGCCGTGTTTAGTATTGGTATTTTAGTATTTCGTCCTGCTTTTTCTTCAATGACCTTAGAGTCTCGTTTTTTAGGGGTTTATACAGTAACTCTGGCAGCATATGAAATACATGCCAACACATAGCAAGGTAACACAGTCCTCACGTGGGAGGGGCAGCTTGCTGGGCCAATGGCTCCCAATGTTGCGTTTTCTCATCCAGCCAGGGAAGAACACAGGCCTGAATGAATGACTGTAAATAACTGTGATATGCAAGCCCTTCTGTCTAGACCAAACCACCGAGACAGAAGCCTGTGACCAATCTCACTGTGCCATTTCTCTGGCATTCATAGTTCGGGCACTGCCATGTTCAGTCCCAACATAGGAATAAATCAGCTACAGCAGATGGCAAAGCAGCAGCTGAAGAGAAAACAGTTCAGTACTAGAGGATTGAAACCCGTCAGCATGGCAAGTGAGTCCCACCCCTGCAGCGTTTGCCTGCCTGGCGACCATCTTCAAATAGCTAGGATATGCGTGGCTTTCTTACATTCATATACTTTGCAGTTGCTTTTTCGATCACATGCTGTACTGTTTTAGAAAGCAATTATTTGTTGTGTAATGTTTATTTTTAATTAGTTAATCAGTAATTTTTATAAACATTAATGACAATGTTCTTCAAATTAAAAGAAGTTTATTTCTGAAATGATACTTGGACGTTTTGAGTTTTTTATTCTAATTACTTAAGCTGGGTTCTACTTTGGTTTCTCTGCAGAGAAAACACCCCACTACATAATGACCATTCTATTTAATTTAACTGCAACCGTTTCTACTAGAACTCAGTACTTGCACCCAGGCATCCCTCTAGTGCAGGGTCCCTCAAAGTTGGTCATGGAGGGCCGAATCCATCCCAGATTTTTAAAATAACTACATTTATCTAAATGTGGATATGCTGATAATCTGGCACGAATCTGCCTTTCAGGATCCACTTTGGAGAACCCTGTTCTAGAGTGGAAATGCAGGCAGTGTGTGTTTGCATGAGCATTACAAGTTTTTAGGTCTCGCTGAGCCCAGCGCATGAGCTGGCACGGAGAGACATTTTGCAGGTGAGTTTTCAAAGTGCTGCTGGCTGGCCTAGCGCTTGCGTTCACGCGAGCGTGCACGCGTGAACCACCAGCCTTCAGCAGCACTTTGAAAACTCGTGCTTTAGCGCGTCATCACGATCACTTTCGCTTTCAGAGCGATCGCGACCACTTTCGCTTTTACGGTCGCGCAGCGTTACTTTTACTGCCGTGCGGCCAATGCTTTTTTTTTTTTTCTTCTTTTCTACACTGGGCGATTACAAGAGGCACCAGAGAGTCTTCCTTCTCGATGCCGGAAGGACGCGGTTCATAGAGCGCTTTAGTGTACACTCCTGTGTACAAGGGGCAGGTGGCTGCTTCCATGCCAAGTCGTGTCTCTTTGCTAGGTGTCCACAGGGGGCTAGCTTTGGTTCACCTGGCTTTTACTGAGCTGCTGCTTAAGGCGATCAGAAGGCGCAAATTAAATTAAAAATCACGTCTGTCCCCATGTACTCATACAGCTCTCGCGAGTGCTCTGCTGACATCCCTTGCCTCTGAGATGCAGACTACCCACAGAAATGAAGCTGGCCTTGCCAGGATGGAAAGTATACAATATGTTTTTTCCCCGTGTCAAGTGGACTTCATTCCTGGCTGGGGTCCCTCCGATGCTCTGTGCTGGTAAACATACCGTGGAAAACAGATAGTTCACGACTCGGAGAACAAGCACACGTGTGTTCTGAGTTTTCAGTGTTTTATCACGGCCGCACGGCGTTACTTTTACTGCAGCGCGGCCAATGCTTGTTTGCAATGCTTCTTGCCTGGATACTGTGTGGTGAAGCATTTCAAGTTGGCTGTGTGTATGCATGTGGGCACACAGCAAGTCATATAGGAATTTTTTGTTGTGTGAAACTAAGATAACTTGAATGCTTGAAATACATGCCGAAAATAGAGCTGTTGATATGATTCATACAGTACAGCTTTGAAAGTCAGAAGCGACATTTGTCCTCATTTTAAACACATTTGATGCTCTCAACTTTCACCCAATATTGAATCGAATGCATGCCAAAAGCAATGCAGAAACGAGTGGCATAAGGCCCATGTCTGACCGCTGATCTGGAGGATTTTAATTCCTAAGAAAGTGTAAAGAGCAAAGTGTAGAAAAGACAATTACGAAGCAAATAAAATGGAGTACGCTTTTTTCCTGCCCAGATACGTTTTGTGATGACTTGGTTTCATTGTGAGGTGTGTACGCGCAGAGTGAGAATACGTTGAATGACAAAGCGGGGCAAAACAACACTGAGAAGAAGGCACTTTGAGCTGGTCTGTGTGTGGGAGGCTTGATTGGTACTGGAGAGAACTGAAGTACGCATGTTCTGCTGACGACGACGGTGTGTTCTCGCTGCCCTAGTCCCACCCCCTTCACGTTCCTTTTCAGTAACTCACAAAAGTGGGCCAAAAGTCAAAGGCAGCCTGTACTTACAGTGGTGTACTATTTTTGAAGTCTCACTCAATGTGAGGAAGTCACAAAGTTGGGCAATGGGATGAGTTTCTCACACACCAAAGGCAGAACATTTTATCGCCTGACGTTTAAAATGTCCCAGTGCCATTCTGCTATTTGAGCGGTCTGTGGAGCAGCGCAGTGCACAACATGAAAGGAGAAACGGCAGTAGCATCCTCAGAATGCACAGAAACCCTTCGATCTGACAGTTGGGTGAGGGATTGTAGAAGAGGCGGGAGCTGGAGAGAAAGAGAGCAGATTGGGGAGATAATTAGAGGAACGATTTAAAGACCGGGTTCAACACTGCTGGTCTCCATCCTCTTTGAAACAATAATTTCACTAGGTGACCATTTCAAACAAGCATTGGCATAGCCAATAGGTCTCGCCTTTGGGACCTTGTTAGTGTTTAGCCATGCAACAGGTGATGTTGTTGCACCAAGGATATTGTGCTGTATAACTAAATACTTATAAGGTCCCAAAAGCGAGACCTATTGGCTATGCCAATGCTTATTTTCTTTGTTTCTGTTGTGGGAGGGCGGAGGCGGTGAGTCTAACTTATTCAAGAGCATCAGGGGGTGTGCGTCACAGTACCCCGCCCTCCAATGCTATGCTAATTCCTTGTTCAGAGACAAATGTTCAGGGGCGCAACTAGACCCACATTTCAGGGGCGAGGGGGGTAATACTTCCAGCAATGTAGAGCCAAATTTCGGGGCTGGGGGGCTAACATTTCCAGCAATATTTGTTTGTTTAATGTAACTGTTGCTCATGCAAAGTACCTCAATTCCTTCGGGTCGAGTTTGAGCTATATAAAACTGCAAAAACACGAAGTCTAAGGTCACTTTTTAGGAAATGCATTCTCACACTGCAGCGGCAACACTAATTTGCAACTTTAAGAAATAGGCAGAGAGAAGATGCAGGGGCTGTAGGAATGGGTGAAAAACAACTCAGCCTCATTATCAAGTAAATTGTCTTTTAAAGACCTGTGAAAAACTGGGGTGCGACTGCAATAAGATGGACCCCAGACCAGCCAGCCCACAGCAGCTCAAGAACTGTCTGTGTGTGAGTCCGGGAAGCTGTCTCCGCTCGGGCTGACACACACGATGAGGGGGGGTGAAGCCCTTTGAGCACTATGGGTGTTGCGCACCTGCAAATGTTCACAAGCTGGAAGATCTGCTTTATCCACTGCTTTTGTCGTAAGAGAATTATCACTCCCGTTTTTTTATCATCCACAGTTATATGAGTTCACCTTGCTCCACTCAAATCGGTGCTCAACTTAGCTGCTAGACTCATCTCTGACTACAAACGCTTCGACCACATCTCCCCCGCCTTGAAAACCCTCAAATGGCTACCCATCGAAGGCAGATCAACCTATAAGATTGCATGTATCACACACAAAGCCCTTCACCAAAACACCCCACGCTACCTCTCAGACAAACTCCACCAAGCAGGCTGCACTCGACCGACGAGGAACACAAACGCCCTCATTCTTATCCCCCCCGTTAAAGAAGAAACGCACACAAGTTCGCTCCTTCTCCAGAAACGCTCCCTCCATCTGGAATTCCATGCCTAAAGACCTACGCTCTAACCCCTCGACTTCAAAGAGAACTCAAAACATACCTCCTCAACAAATACTGGGGTCCATAATTTTCCTATCTCTGACACTATTCTCACACTCTGCGCCCCTGTCAGAGTCCCCTCTATTTTCCCTCCAATTCTATCCCCTCCACCCTCTCCCTCCTAACCCCCCTCCCTCACCCTACTCTTTCCCCCAACCGCCCTCCCTGTTCTCTGTATTTACATACGACCTCTAGCCCCACGCACGACCTCCCACTGATTTTCTACCCCCCTAATTCCTACTCTCTCTGTCTCAGTCCTATCTCTTCTCTCTCACCCTCTCCCACCTACTCTAGCCTAAGTACGAACTTCCCAAGTTACCTAATAGAGTTCTTTTGCGAATAGCATTCATATTTATCTGCTTTCTTGGTTATATGGACTCTTATTGCAATGTTTCTTATCAAGTGTTTTTGTATGCTGTACCTCCTCGCATTCCTGTAAAGCGCTCTGATACCTCTGGGTCTAGCCAGCGCTATAGAAAACTTTAAAAATTAATAAATAAATAAATAAAGCGTGGGCATATCATCTAGGACCAGCGATTATAATCACTAAGTGCACTTAGCGCTAGGATAGTTATCGCCGGGTAACATGGAATTTTATCGCTGGGATAGCGTGCTATTAGCAACGCTTATCTCAAAAGCGATAAAATTCCAAGCACTAACTGCCAAATGTGAGATTATCGCTGGAAATGCAGCGATAATCTCACAAAGTTTGGCGATAGCTTGAAGATAGGGCAAGGCATACTTAGCCATGATATCCACCTTCCATAGGATATCATGCCTAAGTCAGTCCTAAAGCAGGCGTAAGGAAAGTAGCGATAACAGAGGTTATCGCTACTTTGCTTGTCGCTCTGCAGGTTAGCGTGCCCATTGATAATTGGAGAAATGACGCTTAGCGACATTTCTCCAGTTATGTCAGGGCAGGAACGCCCACTTTGCATCTCATTGGAGATGCAAAGCTGGGCATTCAGAATAAAGGCACTAATGCAAGGATTCACACAATAGCGTGACCTTGCTGATTAGGCGATAAAATTATCGCCGCTTTTCATCCGAGAACGGACACAAAAGCGGCGATAATTTTATATCGCCTCCTTGATGATATGCCTCTAAATATGGGAGAAAGGAGAGATGTTTACCTCCAGACTGGAGGGGCAGTCTCTACTAATGCACACAAAGATGCACTCAAAGATCTTGACTTTTACATGCATAGTTGTCAACAGTGACAGTGCAGTGGCACCGGGAACCAGAGTCCCGAGGGACCCACCGCATCCGAATTAAAGCTGTTTTTTACTAACAAACCCATTTCCGTGCTAGCCCATGGCACTTGTGCTACGTCACTGTTTACCATTCATTGGAAAGTGCGGATTAAAGGTGGATGGATAATGTAATTCTGTAAACTCATCATCCCGAATATCTACCACATCCTGAAAGGGTCATTTACGGCTAATCTTTCCGAAAAGATGGGTTGTAGCGATGGCTGTCTGAAATACGTCTGCGGGAGGAGAAGCCACCGAGCTAAGCCCTCTACTTGAAAGCAATGTCTCTGGTTCAGAGAGATCCTGTTTTCAAAATTTGATAGAGCTGCATCCACAGTCTTGCAGTTTCTTTCTGATATTGTGTTATGCTATGATGTTGTCATAGAGTGGATCCAAATATTAGTAAACGGTGTGTTATGCAGGTGCTGTATAAAGTGTCCAAGTACCCGTATTTTGCAGGTTTGTCCTAAAATCAGGGCTCTTATCCAGTTACCTGCACACAGGTGCTGAGGGACCTCCCTTGTCATGCATTTTGATTCCCATCACTTATGGCCTCTCAAAGACAAGTAGGTTTCACTCATTCAGCCCCTTTATGAGCTCTGAAAGAAGGACCTCTTGGTGATTAGGAAGTAGGAGCTGCAGCACAGATGGGACTCAGATTCAGGAGCACTTTCATCCTCAAAAAATACAATTCATTCACCTGCCTATAAACAGCCCTGACTATGTGAATACACTCCATGCTGGGGTATGTCCTGGGAGTTTGACATAGCTGCAAGCCTGATTGAAAGGGCTGCCCTTTGGTCACCTCAGTGGACAGAGCTACAGGTAGAGTATGATCTGCCCAGGTTCAAACTGTGAAGTAGTAGATCCGAGAAGGTAGCACGTTGATGCTTGCTGCAAAGGGTAAATAAGGGCTGACAAAGCCAGTAGGTCTGACCTTGCAGGCTGGTGTGATGGTCATTTAAAAGAACGCATTAAAAACATATGCCATAAAAAATGGAACTAGAAAAATGCTGCTAAACATGTCTGCCACATGATAGCAATAGCAGTTTTAAAATTAAAACAAACATTCAGTGATGTGACTATTTTACCAGTAAGGTTTTTAAATGACAAGGCTTCCAGCTGCTCCATGCATTTTGTTTAATGTTAATATTTGTGACAGAGACAAAAATAAATCACAGCCTAACCTAGCACTCAAGTCGCAGGCAGTACAAAGTTGTTATGTCACTTAAACTCTTTTTATAAGAGCAAATTAAAAAGCTGTCGGAGAACAAATCTCCCCCTAACCGGGAAGATGAGGGTATGCAAAATAAATAGCTGGTATTTAATGTTGAAATAGAAATGCATTTAAAAAAAACACATTTTGATCAATCTTTATCATTTAAGTTGAAGGAACTATTTTTAGGTGAATGTGAGTGATGTGCACGGGTTTTATGCAGTCACTCAAAGTGAAGAGGAGGCAATGGGTAAAGCTGACTGAACCATTACTCCGGGCTGTCTTCTGTAGTAGGCAGATGTAAAATGGGGATGACATTTTATCCGACCAATGGATGAAACCTGCCGGTCACATCACAAGCTCCTCCTTGTATGGATACAATGTACTAATGTTTTAAAAAGCAGTCGCCTGGCAAGAGAACTAAAGTGATCACAAAGATAGACCTAAACAGGCATCTTAGGCATCGTACATTTTAATGATCTTCCAAATATTATTAAAACAATGATTAACCCAGGTTTGTGATTAACCTATTTGGCAAGCCAATTCTCACTGAAGACTTAAATTAATAGGCGTGTATTTGCATTCAGTAGTGGACAATAATTATCCACAGAGGCATACCATTCTGCAGTGTACTGGGCATCTCTAGTCACAGTCTGAACACCCATTCTCCAGGCAATGTTCACTAACAGGCTGTTTCTTTTTGCCACTGTAGATATGCATTTAATAAATGAAAGAGTATATGGTGTTTTTTCGTATGGAGTCTGACCACACTGTCATGTGGCTGGGCTAGGCCCAGGGAAGAAACGGCATCATTTACAAGCACACGTTTCTTAAGTTACTTTCTTTTCTTACACAATGACTTTTGACATACATTTGCTTGCATGACTGTGTAGGATTAGTTTATCTTAAACCATATTGCTTACATTTCAACTTTATAGGCACACTATCACGACATCTTGAACATTTAGTACAAGGCCTAAATGTACATTGTGAAAATATTTTTGTTTGTTGATCATCTTTAAGGCGACACACCTACCACAAAAGGTTAAATAATGTCAGCTTGGCTGAGGCTCCAGCACGGAAGCACGGGTGCTGTTTATTATAAACACGCAAACATTTCTGGGTTTTGGGAGAAGAGCACTCTGCTGTCACCCTGAGGTTTCTGCTTGTCAGAAATCTCAGCCCAGCTGATTCCTGTTTTCCCTCTGCAAGGAGGAATTTCCAACATATGACCAAGACGAGAGAGCTGCATACACTTACCCCCAGGTAATGGGGACTTAGATCACCCAGTAAGTGATTTGGCAGATCACATGCCCAAGGCAATTAGGTTAGGGAGCGCATAGTAGGAGTACACTATGCACAGTACTTACATGCCTGCATATACACACTGCTTTAGCACAATGGTGGAATTGTTTATCCTTTTCACTGTTCTCCTAATGCTAATTATATTCATCTGCTTCTGTCTATTAATAATTGCAGCACATGTCTTCTATATAGGAATCATAATGGTTCAATAAATAGTGAAACACCTCTTTGTGCATTTCTTGTGTATCTCGCTGGGTAAG
Organism: Triturus cristatus; assembly: GCF_964204655.1. Taxonomy (NCBI): domain Eukaryota; kingdom Metazoa; phylum Chordata; class Amphibia; order Caudata; family Salamandridae; genus Triturus; species Triturus cristatus. The sequence goes on from NC_140595.1 coordinate 721,805,244, forward strand.
CATGAGTGATGTTCTGTGGCAAGGGGATAGTTGTTTCAGAGAGTTCATGTTCAAATGATGTGCTGAAATGGCCTGTAAAGTTCAAGAGCCAACGCAATATCACAGCTTTGGCGAGTCCAGTGGAAGAGTGAGCTGGTAGTGTTGATTTGCACAATGCGGGTGAAATGCATACTTTCTTAAAATAGGGTCGGCACATTAAAGTAGTGACAGAATTTGAGTACCACCAATCGCCCCAGTGGCAAATGAAAGCAAAGACTCAGACAGCTCTCAAAACTCATAGTAAAGGGAGGCGCCTGTGATAAAATGCCCCTTGATTGCGTGGGCATCACCATGTTTTTTGCTGCATTTTATTGCTGTATTTTAGACTTTGCACACTAGAGCACTGCTATCCAGTGCCCAGTGTATGTGCTCTGACCCTTAAAACATGTGGAAATAGTCTAAACCCTGAAAGGTGTATTTACCTCTCCTATAAGGCCATAGTATTTGGTGTAGAAATTGAAGCTATGGCTTGGAAAGTTAAATTTCACATGCAGATTGCTGCACTTATTGTGCTATTCACTAGTATGTCAAGGAAAACATGGCTTCAGGCCTAACTTCAACAGATTAAACCTGCAGGGCAGCCTGTTAAAATAAGCCTAACAGGGAAAAATCTCCCTTTTAAATATTAGGAAGTCGCTACTATGTAGGCATTGTAGCCTAGAAGTTAGAGTGCATGGTATTTAAAAGTGCGAGATTTAGAAAATGAATGTTAACATGTCCCTACAATGACCAGGCCCTAAAGCTATTTTACTGTGGCAGATATAGCTATTCATTATATAAAACCAGAGTGCTGATTAAAACACTGATACTGCTAAATCGGGAGAGGGACCAGGTAGAAAAAATAATTAAACCACTATTTTTAGTAGTTATTAAAAATCCAATTCAACGATGAAGTCAGATTTTTAATAAATATTAAGGAAATGTAACTTTTATAAAGTTACCCGTTGCATTGTATAAGCTTTCAGGAGCCTAATTTGCATTAGCCCTCAAACTTCTCTCAGTTAGTTCTCAGTCTTGAATGAAGTTTGTATGAGCTTTGGAAATTACTCCCAGGAGGACACAATAAGCTGACCAGAGAGGGTGGATAGGACTCCTCTGACCCCAATATAATATTTAAGATGTCCCTCCTGTTGACAGCTTAGTGTCAAATCCTTCTTAACAAGTCTGTGTGAAGCACATGCAAAAGGTTTGCATTCTTCAAAGGCTATAAACAGGATGCTAGGATAATTCTTGTGTACCTCCTGTTTGGTTGCAGGAGGGCTCTGCTTTTGTCCTACCAGACATCTGTCTCTGGGTTTGTTGAAGGTAATGTACCTGCTTCAAACTGGAATTTAGTGTTAGATGTGGAAGAACACTAGAATTGCCATAGTTCACTCCAAGTCCCTGCCCAGCCCTCAGCGACAAAGTATAGTGTGGCCAAAGAATGTTACCATCTTGGAAATTCCTTTAACACATTGCTATTTGGCCTGATTAGATTAAAACAAACAGGAATTACTGCAAAAGTAAGTAAGTGAGGTTATGGGAACCTTTACTCCAATGGTCAGAGAGGAGTGAAGAGTGTCCTAGGGTGTTACACTTCAGTAGCTTCCATCCTAGAAGTCAGAAACAAAGCATTCGATTTGGACAATTCTTGAGGTTGCAACGCAAATGCACTAACTTAAAAGATTATGATGGAAAATCAGTCATGATGAAAGAAAAGTTAATTAGAAGAGGATATCCACAAAGATTAATAAGAGAAACCTACAAGAGGGCTAGATTTGATGATCGGAACTACTTGTCACATAGCCAACAGAGACCAAACAACCAGAAATTTGTATGCATAACAAGACATACAGTATTAAACGAAAAGTGCATCAGATAATAAATGCCAATTGGCATATATTAAATAGTGACCCAGATAACACAATGAAACTAGAAATACCCGTGTTCGCCCTTCGCAGGAACAAGAATTATGGTGAGGTCACATCTAACAAGAGAGACTAGTTACATCCAAAGCTCGTCGGATGGCATCCCATCCGTAAAGGGTAACCATAAGTGCAAACAATGTCTGGCGTGTCGCAATGCCATAGAAACATACAGTTATATGCACAATGGATACACGATTCAACTGAAGACTTGCATGAATTGTAAGACAAAGACATCATATATTTATTAGTATGTCCATGTGGACAAGGGAATATAGGAGAGACAAGTCGGAGTTTAGCTACCAGATTTACATAACATAAATCAGCTGTACGAACTGAAAAGCTAAATGCCTAAATAGTCACACATTTTCTGAGCAAAGGCCATACCTATAAAGACATTAGATGGATCATTATAGAAAAAGTTATAGGCAAAGAAGGCATTGATATGGAGAACCTATGAAAATAAAAGGTAGTTTTCTGGATCTTCACATTAGACACTTTCAATCGGAGCCTTAACAGTGAAATACCCATGGAGAATGCAACCAAATTTTCCTAAGGATTGATACAAAGCTGTAGTCGTGGCTGGCATGACTCGTGGGTGGTGGCACATGGGGGTCGCGCTGGGTTTTTCTCGGGGGTTTGCGTGTGGGGTTAATTTACAAAATAAAATAAACGTACCTTCCCGGGTCCTGCGTCGTCTCTGCTCCTGACCTGCTGTCCTGCCTCTGGCAGGAACAGGAAGCAGTCAGCCTCTCTCCCCTCCCCTAAGCCAATCACAATGCTGCAATAGAAAGGGCAGAGTGTGCATGACTGGTTTGGTCAGCCCCAGAGGGCCAGCCAAACAGTCACCGCCCTCAGCAGTGGGCAAGCTACTCCTCCCCTGCCCTAGATCAGACCCACCCGCCCGCCCGCCCGCCGCAACCAAACACTTCTGTTTCTCGCAGTGCGAGAAGCATAAACATAAAATGCTAGTTTTACCATTTTATGTTTCTGCATCTTGCAATGCGAGAAAGTAGTGGGGCGACGCTCCTCCACCATAGTCGAGGAGCAGCCCCTGCGAAGCTGGCTATTCCGCTTTGTACGCATCAGATTAGTGATCATCCACCTATTCCCTACTACACACATTACATTGGAGATGATCATTCTACCCCAAGATGGCCACTATCTAAACTATCTAAAGGATTGCAATTTTTAATCATGTCCATTTCCAACCTCCTCAATTCTATAGACAGTTATGGTTTGAGGCTGGCCTTTATAGTATAATACCTTGGGAAAATGCAAACAGACAATACATAGGACCAGTGCTTTAAATGGGAAAAAATAAGTGCAGGTACTCATTAAAATGAGCTAAAGGTGTAGTGAGTGGGCGGGGCCAGGGGCGGGCTAAGGGCAAGGCATAATGATACTTAACAACTTCCATAATAGTTGCAGCACACACCAAAACACATGATAAATGTGTTTATATAAAAAAGCAGGTTAACTCATTACACAAAATTAAAGAGAAATGCGATAATATGTTAACAATGCCTTTTTTTGCAATAGTTGCACCTTCTTAATGCCATACTGTTAATTGATGTTGTTTGGCACAATACTTTATATTTTTGAGCACGTGAGTAGGAAGAAACTGAAAATACCCGCACTTCAAACGAAAGCTCTTATGGCACCAAGCAAATGAAGCAAATCATGATGACCCTCCCCAGAAGATATCTCTTCCATCGATCTATCCATTCATCCTTTCAGCCTACCATTTACCTGCTGATGTCCACCATTTACCCTTTACATTCTGTCGTCTATTCAGTTTTTCATCCATCATTCAGTTTTTCACCATTCCGTCTGTCCACCCTTCATATCCAAACCTATCCATCCATCCATCCATCTTTGAACCTATCCATTCATCCTTTCACTCATCCATCTCTTTATCCACCCTTTCACTCATCCATCAGTCCTTTTGCTCATCTATCCATCAACCCTATCACTCCTTTATACCATCCACCCTTTCATTCCATCCACCCTTTTACTCAGTCCCTCCTTTCACTCATCCATCCTCCCTCCCATTCATCCATCCAATCTTTCACTTATCCACTCATCATCCGCCCTTTTATCCAATCGTCCACCCTCTTTCACCCATACATCAATTCACTCATCCATCCAGTCACTCATCCATCCATTCATCTATTCATCCACCCTTTCTCACTCATCCATCCACTAACTCACCCACCAATCCTCCCTACTACGTTATTCATGAACCTTTGTCGCCACAGACATGTACACACAAAGTGCCACCCATTTTCTTTAAAATACCTCCTGATAGTGTCTTGATTCTCTCTCTTGCTTTTTTCTTACAAAAAACAGGCATACAAATGCAGGCAAACACACAAACATAAGCAGACACACACAAGACTCTGATATGTTAAAAGCCATGTTATACTCTTCACCATGGCTTTTTTAATTGCCACTGACAAGGGACTGCCATGATCCTGTGTTTGCGCAAATGCAGAGGATAGTGTGAATGTGGTTGACAGCAGAGGGCCTGAATGGACCCCAGAGCTGCCCAGGTTGCAGATTGCTATGTGTGACATTTTCATGTTTTCATTGTAATTATGAGTGACATTTCAACGACTATGAGTGACACTTTCCTACGAGCAAAATTAACCAAAGAAGACGAGGGAATCATATAAATATCAGAAATGGCACTCATTTGAGTTTAGCTGCTAATGTTTCAGATTGCTAATGTGTGACATTTTCATAGATTCAGTGGATTTACGAGAGTCAGGCAACAAGTAGATGTGTAACACTTAGAGTGGCACTTTCTTGCGAGCAAAATCATGGAATGAAGTCAATGGAAATAGACAAATATCAGAAATCACACTCACTTGAGCAACAAGGAAGTCAAACTCTGCAGCAGGTTCTTTTAAAGCTATTATTTTTATTTTATTTTTTAAAATCAGCACCCTCCACCCCAACCTCAGCTTCAGGTGCGGCCAAACCACACGTAACAAAGGGATCTCTGTGACAAAAACAACAACTCACTGAGCTATCCACATACAATACAGTACAACACAATATGCTTTTTTGAAGGAGGCATATTAACCCTCTACCCTACTTAATGATGAGAGTGAAAACTGCCAGTAGAGAAAATTCTGACCTCTCTCCAGCGGGAACAATAATCACATGACCTATCTCTGACTTGGCAAGTCTAACTGTGCTGAGAAAATAAAGGGTGCTGCTTCGTAGTGCACTGTTGAGCAGGGATGTTAAACAATTTGAACTACTAATAAATCAGCAGAACTGCTACTTTAGACAAAATGTAGCGCATTTTCAGCTCAGACAGACCACTCTAGTGTGCCCATTTGCAAGGCTCTCTGCCATGCTGGAGCCCCCTAATCAGTTCCGTAACAAACATTTTAAATGTCAGCAGCAGGAAATTATTAAATTAATATCTGATTTAGCTGAATCTCTTTACAGCTGTCAGAACGATCCACCGAGGAGCTGCTGGCTGGCACCGCGGGGCTCTCTAGCCTGTCTCTTCTTCAGAGTCAGACAGCGAGCCCTGCTGCAGTGTCTCATCAAGAAAGCCTATGTACAGACAGGGTCATTGAGGCTTTTGGCGTTAGGAAGGTAGGTGCCAGTGCAGAAAGCAGTTGGATTAGCGCCCCAGGGGCCTCTTCGATCGCATTGTCTGGGCATTAACCCTCTGATCGAGAGAAAGTATGGGAAGTGTGAGAATCCGCCGCCCTTGCCCCTGATAACATTTCTATGATTAAAGTATTACCCTGCTCTGACTTTTGACTACCTGAAGTGCTGCGCTTTGAAAATCACACGCGCACACTAGCAGGTAAAATGAATTTCAACCCTGCTCTGTCAATCACAGGGTGACAGTGAGCACCGCACATTATTCAAATGAGCCCGGTTGAATAGCTCAGCAGGGGCTCAGATCGGGGCTACAGAAGCGGCGCCTTGGCTGCCAGACAGTTCCACTCCTGTTCATTAGCACTCTCAGCCAGTGAGCCTATGAGCCTACCTCTCATGAGTAACGGTACTCTCCTGGGCAGTAGAGAAGTGCCGGTACTCAAAGTGATAAATCCAAGAAGAACTGTCAACTATTTTCTGCTGTTGTAAACAGTTCTGTTCCCCCTCCCACTTTGCTGACTAAGTGCTCACCCATCTGTCCATGTCTGGCTGTAGCTATTTCTGTGTAGGCCTGTACCTTCTATTTGTATCTACATGCTTACTCTGCAACAAAGTATGTATATAAGCCCCATGGTCTGTGTATTCAATGAGCTACCTCCTGGAACACTGGAGGGTGTTGTATGGGCGTGGTCCCGCTCATGAGTGATTAATAAACTTGTTATTTGAATTCAGCTTCAGTGCCAATCTCTATTTTGTTGGTCTAAGAACCCGTGGACAGAGAAGGGTGACCCCTGCACCGGTGTGCTCATTAAAAGGCACATTTCCACATTTCCCCCTTGGTTATGCAATTCTGGATATGTTTAACCTGTTCCAAGATGGCTGCCACCCATATCAACGAAAGGAAGACGATTTGAAACCGCCTCCTCCTATGAGCTTCATAAACACATGGAAGTCAGCATCTCAGGCAATGGCACAGTGAGCAAAGGAGGATATGAGATTAGACACACCACTCTCCAACAATGAGGTGTGCACTGCGAAATCCATTTGCAAATAATGGGGGGATCTGTCACATAGGCCATACAGATTCAAGCTGCCCATTTTTTATTTATTTTATCGTACCGTTTGAGCAGCACAGGGAGAGGTGCATCAGTATGCTACAGAGCTAATAGGGCATATCAATTTGAGTAATTGCGTTGTTTCCTACGTTTTGAGGGACACTGCAGGGTCCCCTTTCATACGATTAGTGGGCACCGTCCACAGGGTCCTCTTTCATAAGATAAGCAGACATCAGGGGCCCTTGGATTGGCAACAGGGTAACATACAAATAATGTGGAATAACATATTAAACCTCATAGTACAGTCCACATGGACATTTCTATCTAGACATTGAGCAATGCCTCTAACTATTCACAAGAAATAAAGTAGCTTAGCATCTTTATCATGTAAATCCAAGGGAAAAAGGGAGATACACTGTATAGGATTTTAACTGGTCTAATAAATAATAATTATCTAAATGACTCTGTTCCTTATAATCAAAGTACCCCTATGAGACACTAAATGAATAAAGAACTCCATCTAGGATTCAATCTTGGCCGTGATAATGAAGGAGACTTACATGTTGATTCCCAGTTACATTAATTACCTTGGCAGGTCGTAGTCGCGTATAACTCTTTCAGGTATTCCGTTTGAAGAATGCTAAAGTAGGGTTAGGATGTCTTATCCCAACATGTACTTATTATTCTATTTTAAATTTGGTTGGGACCTTCTAATTTTCAACCCATTGGGTGCTGTCAGCACCCCACCCTCCCCCATAGCTGGAGCTCTAAAGGTTGGCAGACCCTCTCATTAGGGTAGGATGATGCATCTTGTTTTCTCCTTAATTAGAGTGTAAATACATTTGAGAGCGGGCTGTAAGGAATTAACAGTCATGCACCTTTAAAAATCACTCAATCAGTATTTATAAAGCGCGCTAATCACCTGATAGGGGATCCAGGTGCTTGCAGGCCCCGGAGTCTTATTTAAACAGCTAGGACTTGAGGGCCATTTGGAATTCCGGAAGTGAGGTGATGGTTTGTAGGTGCGTGGAAAGGCTGTTCCAGGTCTTTGCTGTGGTGTGGGAGAAGGGTGTTCCTGCACTTCTGCTTCGTGGATGCAGGGAATATGGGCTAGTAAAAGGCAGGCAGAGCACAGTCTTCTCAATAGTTGGTGGAAGTTCAGGTGGTGGTTAATGTATGCAGATCCTTGGTTGTGTAGAGCCTTGTGTGCATGGGTCAGCAGCTTGAATTGGCATCTCTTCTGTATGGGGAGCCAGTTGAATTTCCTGAGGTGGGGTGTGATCTGGGTATATCGGTGAAGGCCGAGGATGAGTCTGGCTGCAGTGGTATGTTGTCTGAAGTCTCTATAGAAGGTGTGCAGATATTCCTATCTAGAGGGCATTGCCGTAGTCCAGTCGGCTATTGATGAGGCCTTGTGTCACGGTGAGTCTCGTGTGTAGGGGTAGTCACTTGAAGATCTTACGTAGCATGCATGAGTGAGGAAGCAGGTGGAGGAGATGACGCTGATCTGTGATTTCATGGTGAGCTTGTGTCAATGATGATTCTGAAGTTTCTGGCGTGGTTGGAGTTAGTGGGTGTGGATCTTAGGTCTGATGGCCACTAGGAGTCGTTCCATGTGTTGCTGCTGTTGTCAAAGATCAGTACTTCTGTCTTGTCAGTGTTCAGCTGCAGGCAGTTGTTCTTCATACAGTCAACAAAGTTTGTCATGCATCTCTGGAAGTTGGTTCTGGTGGTAGTGGGTCGTCGGTGAGTGAGAGGATGAGTTGGGTGTTGTCTGCTTAGGAAAATATTCTGAGACCGTGGGATCTGACGATGTTGGCCAGCGGCATCATATATGCGTTGAAGGCATTGGAAAGTGTGGGGCTGAGAGATGAACCCTGGGGTACACAGCAAATGATCTCCTTGGGTTCAGAGGTGAAATGTGGAAGGTGGATCCTCCGGGTTCTTCTGGTGAGGAAGAAAGTGATCCATCTGAGTGCGTCCCCTTGGATGCATATGTGGTGGAGTCTTTCGATCAGTGTCTCAATGTCAAAGGCTGCCGAGAGGTCGAGGAGGATCAAAGCTGCTGTTTCTCCTTGGTCGAGAAGGGTTTGGATGTCGTCGGTGGCTGTGATCAGGGTGGTTTCGGTGCTGTGATTGCTGCATAAGACAGATTGGGTGGCATTGGGTAGCTGGTTCTACTCCAGGTGTGTCATGAACTGATTGTTGATGATCTTTTTAGGGGTGGGCGCAGCTCACGGGGTTGCACTACATCGAAATCCGCGGAATTGCATAAAAACACTGTGGAATTCCACAGAGTTCCGCTCCGCCCTACTGGTGGTGTGAAAAAACATATACTCTTGCAATGACAGGTAGACTTTGGCCCAGAAAATTAAAATGCAATGCAGTAAATGAACTGAAGTGGTGTGGCTCAAACAAAGTGCACTGGGTGAAGCTTATGTGCACTCACTCAAGTTTGTTTTGTTATCAAATTCACTGCCTGCGATCATGTGCCACCTCAGACCCTGTGCAGCTCCCTCTTACCTCCAAAATTCACAGGAGCAGTGGGGTGGCATGGTAGTCAAGGTGGTTTGTTGTACTCACTGCTGGCATGGCCCATGGCTGGGGGCTCAGGGGAGGGCGGCAGCTCGGAGGACTTTGAGGGCGGATGGAAGCTGCAGCTGTGTCCTGCTGCCACTGCTGGTGTCCTGTACTGCCACGCAGCCCCAGTCTGTTGCTCCCAGTGCTGCAACTGCTCTTGGGTTGGGCTCCAAGGATAGGGAAGGCACCAATAGATACTGTTTTTTTAAACAAGAGGTACTACGATGGGAGCCTAACCAGTGAGCAGCAGTCAAGGGAGCTGCATTTGCACCGCATGGTCGAGATCGATCTCTGATGCTCTCTAGAAGGTGGGCTGCAAGGATCCAGCCTCGCCGCTAGATCAGTTCAATCGACTCAACTGGAAGATGTTCACTGATGGGGAGTCATACCAAGGCTTAGAGTGGATGCATTCCAGGACCTACGGAGTGCAAAGAGGAACAAAAGAGAGGGCATGGCCCTACGGTCGTCACGGCAACCTAGATGCCGAGACACGTGCAACTCTGGCTATGTGCTACAATGCCAGCGAAGAGTTAACATAGTGGGAAGCAAGGAGTCGGACCAATTTTTGGGTGAGCTGAGCGGCGCAAGCTGGTGAACTCCACTCCGCAGTGGAGTGTGGATTTTTGCTAAACTCCGCGCTCCAAACGGAGTGCAGAGTTATAAAAACTCTGCAAACTCAGCTGGTGGAGCGTAGTTCACTGCCCACCCCTCGATCTTTTCCAGTACCTTTACTGGAAACCGGAGCAGGGAGATTGCCCAATAGAAGACAATGGAGACAATAGCCACCACCCTCAGGGGATAAAAGGTTAATCCACTTAATTTAAGAAATGAGCATGACATTGTGGAGCACGTGGTGGCACATGAGCACCTGGTGTTGTCTAATATCACAAACATGTTGATAGTATATGTGCGGCTTGGCAAGTTCTTGTTATTGTTTTTAGGTTAAGAAGTGATAAAGGGTCTGATCCTGTGGCAATCCTGAAGAAGGCAGTGGCAGCTCGCTGGAACAAGCATAGATTTCTAGTGATCACAAAGCCAGAGATTTAGTTGGATGAAAATGCCAAATATGTGCAGTATCAAGTTTTTGAATAGATTGTTATATGCTTAGAGATATGCAATCACTTTGATGTAAAAAAAAATTGACTGAATCGATATGATGTAATGATTGAAGAATAATTTTAATGCCATCCTTGAACCAAGATCGCAAGGAATAAATAATATACAAATTACATCTCAAATGATGATTTGAAGACCCATTGTTTAATTGCAATTATTTACTGTTTTGTATGAGTGTGACACAGAAGTATGTATGTGAATAATTGAACAAATTTTGGTTGGATAAAAAAGTTGAGTAAGAAGAGATAAGGTTTGAGCCATTTTTAAAGTAATGATTGACAACATACTTCTCACATTGTTTGTATGTGCTTTATATTAGATGAGTAATGTTGTAATGAATTTTTGATAAACAATGTGTCATATAAATTTTCAATGCATTCCATAAATAATTATTTCAGGAAAACCAAATATTAAAAAGAAAATGTCTAAAAAGGTGGATTAAAGTTTGTTGAACTGGCCGTGTATATATTACTGTGAGTGATTGATGTTGTGTTGAATGAACAACATAGGTTGCTGGGGGACTTTTTTCTAGTGTCCTTGGGTGTCCACCACCTACTGGCTGTTGAACCCTACAAATCTGGATGCTCACCCAGCGTTCCTTAGAACACTGCTGAACTTGTGAAAGCATACCAGGCAGATTTAACCTGCTTCACTTGGCATCTGCAACCTGTGAGAAGACCCTGAGGGCGTTGGACCTCCTTTTACTTGAAATGCAAGGACCTAAGGTTCACCAAGGGTCATAACATTGATACCCTGGGGGGCTCCAAATACAGAAAAAAGCTGAAGATAAAATGTTTGTGAAGGATCCCAGCTGATCAGTGGCAACTTTTCCTGGACTGGACTTTTCTCTTGCCTTCTTTCTGACACCCTGAGAGTCTCCAAACGCTCCCCTTGAGGTCCTGGGGGGCTTAGAATTGTACTCCTGTGTAGTTTTTAGGGAAACAAAAGAAGTTGGGAACTTTTTCAAAAGTTTTGCTCTAGAGTGCTGATCTGGAAAAGTATCTGACCAGCAGTTCCATGGCATCAGACCGAAATGCAGGTTTGTACCTTGAGGAGAAGAGATTTTCTTCATAAGAAAAGCAAAATTCCTTTTCAGATTAGAAACTTGTTTTAACTCCCCTACTACCATGTACTTGCTGGGCCAATCTACTTGTTTTATCTAACCTGCCCTTCATCATGGTTGGCCTCAAATCTCACCCAGGTACTGTCTGTTGCAACCATTGACCAGAACTAGTGCTTTGCCCTTCGTTGTGCTATTTTCTCCTAAATCTGTTTTTTAAGTTATATCTTCTGTTCCATTTATTGTTTTTTGTCATTGTAGTGTAATTTTGTTTATTACATTTTTCTCCGTTTTTATAAATTGGGTTTTAATTTTATTGTGTTGTGTTTTCGCATTTTTAACTGTTTTGGTAGTTCTAAAAGCTCTACACATTTTCCTCCAAGTAAGCCTGTCTGCTCTCTGCCATAGCTCCAAGGGTTTCTTCTCAGGTTTAAATTACTGAAACCTTTGACTGGACCTACCAACCTTGTTACTTCTGGTGGACACCAGTTCACTCCAACTACTAAACCACTTTCTCACACACCCTCATTGTGAAGATCAAAAATTGGTGCCACTATCCCGGATTGTTTTATGCACACAAACCAACAAAAGTTAGGGACTGTTGAAGCATCTGAACAACCATCACCACAGTTCAGGTTGGGGAGCACCTGAAAATAAAGATGCATGGGACTCATTGGCACCACTCTGCCCACATAAAACTACAGGTGGCAACAAAGGAAATTAATGGTAAGGAGTTGAAAGCGCTGATAATCTAGTGAATGAAGCCAGCCTAATCTCATGGAAATTCATTGCTATCATTACAAAATCCTAATTAAACAAGGTCAATGAGCACATCCCTTCCCCTAACACATGACCAGCTTATTACACACACAACAAAAAAACACTGAGCCACAAATTCATAGATAAGGGTTTAACCTATAACACCCCTCACCACACGCATACACCCCACCCAAAGTGTAAAAAGAGGAGTGGCTCATCATGCAAAGTTCTGTATAAATGTTGCAATACAATTAATCCCAAAGCGTGTAAGGACGTCACGCACAAAGGAGACCAAGACCACAGTGACGTAAAATTCTGGAATGTGGCAAACTGCTAGAAAAGTGGTTATATACACCCATGGGAAAAGAGAAAGCAGAATCTTAGGTAGTGGGCATAATGGCTGCTGCATTCTGTTTCATCTACTAAATTGAGCGAGCTGAAGGGTTAAGTAAGGGCAGTTATTGATCACCTGAATAGGCCTGAGCACATGTGGATACTGCACGATGTACACTGGGGGTGCACACCCTGTGATCTTAGCAATAGTTCCGCTCTCCCAGCCCAGCCACAAATACCTGCAGGTGACCAACCCAGCTCCTCGTTGTGCAAGTGACTTGTTTTGGATTGGGGGCCAACCTACACCAGCAACAACATGAGGTAGACGTGCACAGATGCATGTCTTTACATGCAAACACGCTTTGGCAAAGCCAATAGGTATCACCTATAGAAGAGCTATTCAAACAATCAATCAATCAGGAATTTATAGAGCGCAGCTGCTCACCCGTAAGGGTCTCAAGGCGTTGAGGGAGTGTGCGGGAGGCTGCTGATCCATCTGGGCATGGAGGTTCAGTCGAAGAACCGGGTCTTGAGATCCTTTGTGAATTAGGTCTGCGAGGGTGATTGCCTAAGATGAAGGGGCAAGGTGTTCCAGGTCTTGGTGGTGAGGTAGGAGAAAAATCTTCCTCCGGTTCTGGTCTTGTGAATCCATGGGATGGTGGCCAGGGCAAGTTGGGCAGTGCAAAGCTGTCTGGTGGGTGTGTGGAAAGAGATGCCGTGGCTCAGATATGGTTGTCCTGCGTTGTGATGAGCTTTGTAGGCATGTGTGAAGAGCTTGAAGGTCATTCTCTTATTGGCTGGGAGCCAGTGGAGTTGACGGAAGTGTTGAGTGATGTGGCTGCGGCGGGAGATGTCAAGGACCAGTCTGGCTGCGGAATTTTGGAAGTTTTGTAGTTTCCTGAGCAGTTTCTGGGTGATGCCAGCATAGAGCGCGCTGCAGTAGTCCAGTCTGCTGGCAATGAGTGCATGGGTGATCGTCTTTCTGGATTATGCAGGGATCCATCTGAATATCTTTCGGAGCAGACGGAGCGTGTGGAAACAGGCTGAGGATTCAGCCTTGATCTGGTGTTTCATTGAGAGTCAATATTCCCAGAGTGGCAGACCACCTAGAGTCGTTCCAGGCTGAGGGGGTGGGTCTTTGAATGAGTACTTCAGTCTTGTCCGAGTTGAGCTTGAGGCAGCTGTCTTTCATCCAGGTGGCCACGGCCTTTATCCCGCTGTGGAAGTTGGTTCTGGAGGCAGTAGGTTCGTTGATGAGGTAAAGGATCAGCTTGTTGTCGTCGGCATAGGAGATGATGTTGAGTCCGTAGTTTTTGACAATAGCCACAAGAGGGGCCATGTAGATGTTGAGGAGGGTGGAGCTCAGTGAGGAGCCTTGGGGCACTCCGCAGCGGATGACAGTAGGTTCTAAGAGGAATGGAGGTAGTTTGACTCACTGTGTTCGCCCGGTAAGGAATGAGTGGATCCAGTCCAAGGCCTTGTCGCAGATGACCCTGTCGTGTAGTCTTGTGATTATGATGCAGAGAGAGACGGTATCGAAGGTGGCTGGCAGGTCCAGTAGGATGAGGGCTGTTGTTTTGCCATTGTTGAGCAGGGAGCGGATGTCTCCGTGGTGGCGAGGAGAGCAGTTTTGGTGCTGTGTTTGCTTTGGAAGCTGGATTGAGAGTTGTCCAGGACGTGGTTTACCGCGATGAACTCTGAGAGCTGGGCGTTGATAGCCTTCTCGATGACCTTGGCTGGGAAGGGGAGGAGGGAGGTGGGTATGACGTTCTTGAGGTCTGTCGGGTCAGCGGATGGCTTCTTGAGCAGGGGGTTGATCTCTGCGTGTTTCCAGTCATCGGGGAAGGTGGCGGTTTCGATGGAGCAGTTGATGGTGCAGTAAAGCTCTGGGGTGATAGCGGTGGCTGCTCTATGAAAGATGTGATATGGTCAAGGGTCCTATGGGACTCTGAGTGGATGCTCTTCATGGTTTTGAGTGTGTCTTCTGTGGTAAGTGGGGTTCAGTTGAGCAGGATCTATAGGGGTGCGGTGTGGTTGCTTGTGGTGATGACGGGTGTCGAGGCAGAGTCTTGGTTGTCGAAGATGTCATAGATCTACCTGATCTTTTGGTGGTAGAATGTGCTGAGTTTGTTGCAGAGGTCTTGGGAGGGTGGGACATTTGTGGTCTCACTGTTGGGCCTGGCGAACTCCTTGACGATGGTGAAAGGTTCCTTGCTGTTGTGTGCGTTGGCATTGATTCTGTCTTGGAGAGCTGTTTTCATTGTGGCTTTGAGGAGGTGGTGGTGTGCTTTGACTGTGGTTTTGAAGGTTGATTTGGCAATGTGTTTTTCCCATGTTGTACACCAGTGTCTCTGGGGACTTTAATACAAACCTATGTCACGGCAGCAAAAACATGGAACCCAACATAAGGGCATCTTTATAAGAAAATAGTTGGGAAAATGAGGTCTAAAGATCCTGAATGAGAAAACTAAGGCGGACACCCAAGTGTCAATCACCATCCTTAGTGGTAGAACAAGTTCAACAGTAGACTTCACGCTAATAAGTAGAATGTATGACGTTACAACGCGTACATATACAACGCACGCCTTTACAACGCAGTTTTTACATCGCAACATCCTTTACAACGCATTCTTTTACATTGCATGCCATTACATCACATTTTCAGAAACTACCTTTACAACGTATTCCATTATACCTTTACAACGCATACCATTACAATGCATACCATTACATTGCATTTAAGGTAAGTGTTGGATAGTATAGGGGTAGTAATTACTATTCTAACTCCAGTGAGTGCAACAGTAGGGTAAGTGTTGGATAGTGTAGGGGTAAAAACTACTATTCTAACTACAGTGAGTACATATTTAGGGTAAGTGTTGGATAGTGTAGGGGTTAAAAATACTATTCTAACTCGAGTGAGTGCAACAGTAGAGTAAGTATTGGATAGTGTAAGGTACTATGCGTTGTAATGGTATGCATTGTAATGACTTGCGATGTAATGCCTGCAGTGTAGTGACATGCAATGTAATGGCTGCGTTGTAATGACATGCGATGTAAAGGATGTTGCGATGTAATGACTGCTATGTAAAGGTAGTGTGATGTAATGACTGCGTTGTCAAGGTTGTTTCCCTGATAAGTAAGGCAGCCTTGCCCCAGGTGTGCCATTTTCAAATTATTCCCTGCACGACGTGTGATCACTTTCCTCAAACGCTCTGGATAGGCTGTAAGATCAATCAGCTGTGTTCAACAAAGGGTCAAATCACCGTCCCAGTTGCTTACAACCTAAAATGACAAAAATGGCGTGGTCCTGGGATAGAGAAGTTAATGGAAGAGGTCTACCATTGTGCAGGAACTTTAGAAGAGCTAAAAAGAGTAACAGAAAACCTTGAAGAAGTATAAATCGTAGAAGGTGAACGCAAAAAAGCATTGGCGACCTTAATTTCGAATTTACTCACAAAATTCTCAGTCAGAACACAACCATCTACGATTTTAAACAGAACAAACAAAAAAGGAGGTTCAGGAAGGCAAAGCTGCTACAGCGCAGGAGAAGCAGGCGGGGTGCATAACTAACTTCACCGGAGGTTTGCGGAGGATAGCGGACTTCAAGCCCCAGGAGGTAAAGGGGCAGTGTCGTGACCTGTGGCCCCTCCCTCCCTCTTGCACCGGACCTAGAAAGGAGCTCGCACATCCCGCTTCGCGGGACGCGCGCGGGCAGGCGCCGGGCTAAGCCCGGGCAAAGGGCGGGCAGTCTGTGGCCGTCCGGGGCCAGAGGAGGCCAGGCCGGGCCCCCTCTCTTTCCAGCTGGACATCAAGACGCAATCATGGGTAAGCGGAAGCTACATATCACTCAGGACCAGGGGGGGGGGCCAAAGCAAAAGTCCCTAGGAAATCGGGAAGCATCATATCATACTTAACCTCTGCTGTGGGGGTGTTAACATCGGAAATCGCACAGGCCGAGAGAGAACTGGGCCTCAATAACAATGAAGTACATGACCCTGGCACTATACAGCCATCAGAGAACATCCCAGTCCCATTAGAGCCTGTTGTTATAATTGGCCCCCCACCTCTGGTTCAAGAACTACAAAATGATGCTGGAAATGTACCAGCCCCTGACTCCCTGATAACTACGCCCAAATCCACCACCTGTCAGCCCCCTGCCACCAATAGACAAGCTAAGCTCCAACCAAAAGGTCCCAGGAAAACGGGCAAAAATAATAATAAGCGGGACATTATATCTAACCGTACCTCATCGGACCCCACCCAAGTGATTATTGACTCTCTCCACTCCTCTGTTCGGGATTTGGTGGAAAATATTTTTACTAGTAGACTTGAGGAGTCTCTCACTAGTATTGCTAAAGACATTGTTGATACGCTGAATATGTGTGTGGCTAGTTTATTAGAGAAATGTGCCCAGATTGACTCTACTCTTTTAGCCATTAACAAGGGCCCTAAACTAACCCAAAATAGTATCCCCCCCAGATTGATCCATTCAGCATCACCCGGTCCTAGTAGTAGGATAATGGGGGATTCCTCTAGGTTACAGAGTGGAGATCCGCCTCTAAACCCAAGTCCCACTATCACAATCCCAGTGATTAGGGACCAAGAGGGGCATTCTAATAGGAAAACTAGCTCATCGGCCCAATCTACACCTCAGGTTAATGCTGCTAGTGAGCACATTTCAAGTAATACCCTAGTTCATCCTCACATTAATCTTCCCCCTGAGGCTGTCCCACTGGTGGTTATCTTGGTTAATGTCCCACCACTATTGCAAGGGAAAAGTGAATCACCCGAGGGACTACTGTCAGATACCAGAAAATGGCGTGACCAGAACTGTTCGGGTGATGCTAATATATCACATTATATTTTGACAGCCAGGCGGGTTGGATGGATAGGTGAAACTAAGAAAAAATTTAAGGGAGACTGTGTGGTGGTAAATTTTAATAATCCTTATGCAGCCCCTCGTTTATTAAGGGACGCCTTTGATTTGGCCAGGGATGGCAACATTAGGGCTGTCCCTTTAAGTCTTTTTTATCCATCGCCCCTTACCTCTTCTTTTATCCAAGGGAGACATTGTCCTCCAGCACGAACGGTGCGTTCGTTGGTAACGCCCCGTTGTGCTGCTCCTAGCGTAGACCCCGAGCCTTGGAGTTTTACTAAAGCCCCTTTCCAGGGTCACTCTAGCACCAACAGGATAGACAGACCCATTGACACTATCGCTTTATCTAACAGGTTTTTACCCTTGTCACAACTAGATGTCAATGACTGACTAGTCCCTACAGTCCCCATACCTTGTAACACCGGTTATGACACCACTAATTTAGGGGATCCAGGTGTCTTCGTAAAAATAATGAGTTGGA
The DNA here is from genome assembly GCF_964204655.1 of Triturus cristatus. Classification (NCBI taxonomy): domain Eukaryota; kingdom Metazoa; phylum Chordata; class Amphibia; order Caudata; family Salamandridae; genus Triturus; species Triturus cristatus. The sequence goes on from NC_140595.1 coordinate 721,823,077, forward strand.
ACGTAGCTGGTCTACGGTCTAAACAAGAAGATGCAAATTGGTTAAATTTTGTTTCATCTTTTGACATTATAGCCCTACAAGAGACGTGAGCTAGGGAAAATATTCTGTGGATCGATGGTTTTAAATCTTATTCTCTTCCTGCATCACCATCGGCCGCAGGAAGAGCTAAGGGTGGCCTGCTATTCCTTTGCTCCATAAAATTAAAGGGCAAGATCACCCAGCTAGATACGAACTCCCATAATTGTCAAATGTTGGAATGTACATTGGAGTCGCAATCCAAAATGTTGTTTATTAACTTTTATAATGCTGGGGATTGTGTACCTGTGAATGCGAATCTTAGTTTTTCATCACATCTAAGGACACGGAGGCTAAGATTATGCAAATCTCCTTTATTGCGTAGCTCTCAGCAACAATGAAGAGATCTAGAACTTCAAAACATTCTAACAGAGTATATAGTCCATGTGAACGTAGACATCTCCCTTCTTTGTGCGGCGAACAAGGTAACTTCCAACAAGATAACTTTATAATTTCTTTGAAAGAACTTTACTGTTGACGCCCGAAAGATCTCTTGAAATATCTAATCTGAAAAGACAGGAGAACAAAAATAAGTTATATTCCCAGGGTGGGAACAGTAGAGGAGGGATAATCTTAGCCTCCGTGTCCTTCATAAAATCCAGATTTTCTGCCCAGCAGGCTGTGAAAAATCTAAATTTTATGGCATGACACGGAGGCCAACATTATGCAAGTTTAAAGTGTGTTCAAAACATTATCAATAACATTTGAAACAGGTTTAAAGTAACATATTTTGAAAATGCATTCATTTGACCAATCCACAGCCTTAAGGATATCTTGAAGGCTACCACCCAGAATAAATGCTTTGGAAGCCGAGGCTCCTCTAAGAGAGTGAGCCCCAAAAACTGAAATGTCAATTCCAGCTTCTTTCATAACATCCTTAACCCATCTAGCTAAAGTGGGGGAGAAAACTGCTCTATGAGGAAACCTGTGAGATATTAATAATTGGTCGATAAGACCTCTTAACCTTGAGGTTCTCTTTTCGTACTCCAACAAACCCTTCACCACACACAAAGTTTCGTTCTGAGGAAAAAAAGGGTAGAATACAGAAGATGACATAGTTTTAGTTCGTCTTTTAAGGAAAAAACAAACTCCCTCAGGTTGGTAAGCCCTGGTAGAGATATCTAAGGCTTCAACATCCGACGTACGTCTGAATGAGACAAGGCACAGTAAAACAGTCAGTTTATACAACAGTGTTTTAAGTGAGAGAGTGGAGTTTTCACCCCAATTGGCAATTATTCTAAGTACATCCCTTACATCCCATAGTTTAGAGTATTTGGGCAAAGGTGGATTTAAAACACGCATATTTCTCATAAGTTTTTTAGTTAATAAGTTCTGACCTACTGAGATACCATCTATTAAGCAGTGACCTGCTGCGATGGCCGATCTATAGACATTAACGGTTCGATAAGCCAGACCTGAGGCAAAGATTTCAGCCAAAAAGTTGAGAACTTGAACTACATCAGTTGAAATGGGATCGTAATTCCGTCGAAGGCACCAACAAACCCATTTACGCCAAGCCAATCTATAGGCTTTCCTTGTTCCAGGTGCCCAGGATTCAGACATGAGTCTGAAAGTGCTCTCCGAAAGTCCCAGGACCTGTCTTTGTCTCCTGAAATCCTCCATGCCATCAGTGACATGAGTCCTTGAAGAACAAGGGGGTGACATTCTCCCTGAGGGTCTGTGATTATTTCGTCGAAGGCAGGAATGAGAGTTGGGAAGTCCACACTCATTTCCAACATGATGGGGAACCAAGCCTGGGATCTCCCGAGGGGTTGTTATAACTACCACTATTTCTTTGTTTCTCTGAATTTGAAGGAGAAAACGTGAAAGCATGGCAAAAGGCAGGAATGCATAAGGTCTCAAACCAAGCCAGTTCTGTAAGAAAGCGTCTATCCCCAAGGCCATCGGATCCGGCCTCCAGCTGAAAAATTTGGGGAGTTGAGTGTTGACTCTGTCTGCAAACAGGTCTATTCCAAATGGACCCCATAGCAACTGGATGGTTAAGAAAATTTCCCTGTTCAGTTTCCAGTTGCTCGAATCTTTGAAATTCTTTGAGAACCAGTCTGCTACCCCATTGTTCAATCCCGGAATATGTTCTGCAATGACTGAAATGCCCTTGTTGAGGCAGTACGCCCAGAAATTCTTGGCTAGATTGGAGAGTCCTTTGGAATGAGGGCCTCCCATTTTGTTCACGTATCTCACAGCAGATACGTTGTCCATGCGAAGCATGACTGAACACTTTATCAAGTTCTTGGTAAAGCTCTGGATTGCAAAGGATCCTGCCAGTAGTTCTAGGCAGTTGATGTGTAGATCCTTCTCCTGGGGTGTCCAAAGTCCCCCTGTTGAGGAGTTGCTGACTGGCATCCGAGTCTATTACTAAGTACGGTTCCTCCCCAAAGATTGCTCTTCCGTTCCATGCCTCTGCATTTCTCAACAACCAGAGTATTTCTTTCCTGGAATCTCTGTAGTTTTCTGCCGCTAAAGCGGCGATAATTTTAACGCCGTTTCTTGATAATATGCTACTATGGGGCATATTAGCAAGACCGGCGATAAAATTATCGCAGTTTTAGCGGCAGGAAACTGCAGCTAAAACGGCGATATTCGGCTTCCTAATATGCGTTATAGAATTCCAATAGAAGCCCAGGTTAGATGTCCTGCATTTTATCGCCAGTCTTGCTTATATGACCCTATGTTAGATTGAAATCGAGGAATAACAGAGCAAAAAAAAAAAAGTCTTATCGGGAGAATAGTTAAGTCAGGCCATCGAGGAATCTGGTGGAATATTAACAACGGCCAGCTATAATGGCCGTGCTTAGCGATAATTATATTATCGCAGGCTGTCTCTGGTATTTATCGCCCTGGTAGCGCGTTATTGACAACGCTTTACTCCAGGGCGATAAAAATTCCAGCGATTGCCTTTTGCAAAAGGGCGATAACCTTGCTGATACGACCCACAGGGTCGTATCAGCATAACCCACCCCCTATGTTAGGGATGGCTAAGTCAGGATTTTAGCAGACGTTAGGTTTTGGCGAAAACGGCCGTTTTCGCCAAAATCTAATGTGTGCTAAAATCATGTGGGCTGCCTTGTAAATATCGCGATGTAAACATCAGCGATATTTGAAAGGTAGTCCATCTTGTGTACGCCCAGTAACGCCCACTTTGCATCTCATTGGAGATGCAAAGTGAAAAGGGTGCTAACATGCGATTATGCATGTTAGCACCCGCTTGTAAATAGGGCGTTTGTTTTATCTCCGCTTTTTTGTCATTGTAATCCAAAAAAGCAGAGATAAAGCCCTTGTAAATATGCCCCTAAGTATGCAAGATGTATGGGCCACCAGCATGGGGAAAGCCACCTTTAGCTGAGTAACCAACTCCTCAACTTGATTCCTGTCTAATTTAATTGACTAAAAAGATTTCTTCTCAATGAGACGGAATGCCTGGAGAATGATCGATTCATACAAAAGCCTGAGACCTCAGATGTACTCATCAGCACTTTTTCCCCTGCCTTAAAGCAGCAGTTTATGTTATATTGATTTGGGATTTTATACACTAAAGATTTCATTCCATCTTGGGAAAACCCGTCACAAAATCAAAGTTGTCTCTATGCGGATATAATCAAGAGACATTATTACATATCCTCTTTCTAGGCCCGGTGGCCAAAGGAAAAATTTGTTGAAGCCAATCTTTTCAAAACTTCTAATTTACTCCTGCAGGCAAGCAGCAATCACCTGGGTAAGTGTCACCTCACCCCCCTAGCGTGCCAGGGATCAAAATTCCTTAAACCGCTTTTAAAAAGTATTGGGCCAGTGAAGGAGCAGGGCTAAGCAATTTTTAAGAATTCTTTTTGCACAAGCCACTTGCACTTTACAAACTGTTCCAAGGGGGTTACATCTGCACTAGTTAAACGCACTTTACAACTTGAAAAACATAGACTGGCCTCCATAAACCATATCGATGGTGCCAAAGGAGGAAAATAAAGATCTGAGGACATTAATAGCCTACAGACAACAAGTCCAAATTGCAGGAATTTTAATTGCTGATTTTATTGACATGACTATGTCTTTATGTTTTTCTTTTATCATAAATGAGTGTACTAAAAATTGTAAGAAATGGTTTATTTTATATCTGTGTGCAATGTTTTTAATTAACTATGCAAATAAATGAACTTGAACAGTGTGGCTGCTGTTCAGCATGGCTAAAAGTTTGTGGTGTGGAGTGTCCGAAAGTGGAGTAGGGGGGAGTAGAGTGGCGTAGACTTGATTTGTTGGAGTAGAGTGTCATAGAATTGAGTAGAGGGGAGTAGAGTTCAGTTGTTCCAGTGGCAGAGAGTGTCATGCAGTGCAGCATCATGTAGTGCAGTGTCATAGAGTGGACTGATGTAGAGTGGAGTGGTGTAGATTGGAGTGGTGTACAGTGGAGTGGAGTGCGATGGAATAGGGTGAAGTGCATTGGAGTCGATTGAGGTAGTGGGGTGGATTGGGGTAGATTAGGCTGGATTGGATTTAGGTAGAGTGGGTTGGACTGATGTGAGTGGGGTAGAATGGAGTGGGTGGATTGGATGGGGTGGATTGTATTGGGGTGTGGTGAATTGAAATGGGTGGGGTAGATGGATTGGGGTGGATTGGAGTAGGTTGGATTAGATTGGTTTAGAGTGGGGTGGATTGGATTGGGGTGGGCTGGATTAGATTAGGGTAGGGTGGTTTGGAGTGTGGTGAATAAGTAGAGGGGTGGATTGGACTGGAGGGGGTGGGTTGGATTGGAGTGTGGTGGGCAGGATGGATTGGATTAAGTAAGGTGGGCTGAACTGGGGTGGGGTGGAATGGATTGGGCAGAGTAGGGTGAATTGGAGTTGAATGGGGTGGATTGGACTGCAGTGGGGTGGATTGGAGTAGGGTGTAATGGATTGGGTGGATTAGGTTGAAGTGGGATTGAGTTGGGGTAGATTGGATTGTGGTGGGGTGGCCTGGACTGGAGGGGAATAGGTGGATTGGAGTGGGGCAGAGTGGAGTAGGGTGGTTTGGAATGGGGTGGATTTGAGTGGTTTGGACTGGAGTGGGGTGGGTGGGTGGAGTGGAATGGAGTTGGGTGGAATGGAGTAGGATAGAATAGAGTGGGTGGAATGGAATGGAGAAATGTGGGGTGAACTGGAGTGGGGCAGATTGAATTAAGTGGGGTGGATTGGTATGAGGTAGGCTTGATTGGGGTGGGGTGAACTAAACTGGAGTGGGGAGGATTGGATTGAGGTGGATTGAATTTGGGTGAGGTGGAGTGGGGTTGGGTGGAGTGGGGTAGATTGGATTTGGCTATATTGGAGTGGATTGGATTGGTGTGGGGTGGATTGGATTGGAGTGGGTGGATTGGATGGGAGTGGGGTTGACTGGATTGGGGTGAGATGGACTGGATTGGGGTAAAATGGACCGACTTGGAGTGGGGTGGATTGGAGTGGGTCGGAGTAGAGTGGGCAGATTGTTTTCAATTGGAGTGGGGCAGAATGTAATGGGGCACATTTTATGTAGATTGGAGTGCGGCAGATTGGAGTGGGGCAGATTGTTTTGGTTTGGAGTGGGGCAGAATGGAATGTGGCACATTTTATGTAGATTGGACTGCGGCAGATTGGAGCGGGGCAGATTGTTGTGGTTTGGAGTGGGGCAGATTGTTTTGGATTGGAGTGGGGCACAATGTTTTGGATTGGAGTGGGTGGATTTGAGTGGGGCAGATTGCTTTCGATTGGAGTAGGGCAGAATGGAATGGGGCACTTTTTTTACATTGGACTGAGGCAGATTGGAGTGAGGCAGATTGTTTTGGATTGGAATGGGACAGATTGGTTTGGATTGGAGTGGGGCAGATTGTGCTGGATTGGAGTGAGTTGGATTGGGGAAGGAGTGGGGTGGATTGGATTTGGGTGAGGTAGATTGAATGGGGGTGGTTTGGATTAGTGTGGGGTGGATTGGATTCGAGTGTGGTGGATTGGATTCAAGTGGGGTGGATTGTTGTGGATTCAAGTGGGGTGAATTGGGATGGAGTGGGTGGATTAGGGTGAGGTGAATTAGATTGGAGTGGGGAGAATTGGAGTGGGGTGGATTACAGTGGGTTGGATTGGAGGGGGTGGATTGTTTTGGATTGGAGTGGGCCAGGTTGTTTTGGATTGGAGTGGGCAGGATTACATTGGATTGGATTGGGATAGATTGGTGTGGGGCAGATTGGGGTGGTACAGATTGGTTTTGATTGGAGTGGAGTGGATTGTGATGGATTGGATTGGAGTGGGTTGGATTGGGGAAAAATTGGATTTGGGTGAGGTAGATTGATTTGGGATGGATTGTTGTGGATTGGTGTGAGGTGGATTGAGTGGGGTGGATTGTGTTAGAATTTAGTGGGGTGAATTGGAATGGAGTGAGTGGTTTAGGGTGAGGTGGATTAGATTGGAGTGGGACGATTTGGAGTGGGGCGGATTGTAGTGGGGCAGATTGTTTTGTATTGAAGTGGGGCTCGTTGGAATGAGGCAGAATGGAATGGGGCAGATTGTTCTAAATGGAGTGGGGAAAGTTGTAGTAAAATGGGATGGAGTGGGGACAATTGTTTTGGATTGGAGTTAGGCAGATTGAGTGAGTGGATTGGAGTGGGGCAGATTGTTTTGGACTGGGGTGGGGCAGATTGGAGTGGGGTGGATTAGAGTGGGGCGCACTGTTTTGGATTAGAATGGGGCAGACTAGAGTGGAGCAAATTGTCTTGAATTGGAGTGGGTCAGATTGGAGTGATATGGATTTGAGTGTGGCATATTGTTTTGGATTGGAGTTGGCAGATACTTTTGGATTGGAGTGAGGTAGATTGGAATGGGGTGGATTAGAGTGGGGCAGATTGTTTTGGATTGGGGTGGATCAGAGTGGGGCAGATTGTTTTGGATTAGAGTGGGCCAGATTGGAGTGGGGCAGATTGATTTAGATTGGATAAAACATATTGTTTTGGATTATAATTGGGCAGATTGAAGTGGGGCAGAATATTATGGATAGCAGTGGGGCAGATTGGTTTCAATTGGAGTGGGGCAGACTGTTGTCGATTGGAGTGGGGCAGATTGTTTAAGATTGGAGTGGGGCAGGCGCAAATTGGACTGGGGCAGATTATTTTCGATTGAAGTGGGCAGATTGTTTTGGAATGGAGGGTGAAGATTGGAGTGGTGCAGATTGTTTTGGAGTGTGGCAGATTGTTGTGGATAGGAGTGGGGCAGATTGTTTTTGGATTGGAATGGGACAGATGCAGTGTAAAAGAATGGAGTGAGGCTGATTGTTTTGGATTTGAGTGGGACAGATTGGAGTTGGGTGGGGTAGGTTGGGTTGGAAGGATTGTAGTTTTTTGTGGATTGGAGTGGATTGGGGTGAGTGGTTTGGATTGGAGTGGGGTGGATTTGATTTGTCTTGGATGGATTGGATTGAGTGTGGCGGATTCATGTGCGGTGAGCTGTGGGTTGGATTGGATTGACATGGATTGGAGTAGGGCGGATTGGAGGTGGATTGGGGTGTCCTACCTGATTATGTGTTAAAGCATCATTTACGAAATTATACATAAGAAAGAAACAAAGTTGTTTTGCAATAAAAAAAAATCCTCAGCTTTTGAGAACGAAGTAAGAAAAGAAATGTTGGCAAAATAAAAGAAAGTTAACTATAGAAAATAAATCTTTACACTTTTGTTTGTCCTGCTGGGCACGTTTTTGCCAGTCACACGCCTCCTGTTTGCAGGGAACTAAAAATTTAAAAAAGAACAAAATTGTACCTCAATCATGTTAGGAGCAGCTTAATCAGTGTTTGGGCCCTGCTCCACAGAGAGAATGGATGTTAGGCCTGCTGTGACAAATTACGAGACTGTAAAGAAGAATGCCATGCAATCCAAGAAATAGTTAGCAACGGGTGGGCTCTAATTCCTTTTTTGTGAGTAACAGAGTCTTGCAAGCAAGACACATGCACTAGCGCATGCTCTTGCCGGCTCGACCCTTAAAAAATGGGAGAGGGGCAATGGGGAGGGGACGACAAGCAAGGAAGGGCAGGGGAGAGAATACGAGGGAGGTATTTAAAAAGTGGAGCAGGAAGGAGCAAGGGAGAAATGAAGGAGCAGGGGAATTCTAAAAAACACTAAAAAAACAAGCAAGACAGGGAAGCGATGGACCAGCTGTTGAAGGGAGATAGGGAACCAGCACAAAAGGCAAAGGAGTCAGGGGTAAATAAGAATTAGCAGATGGGAGTGGGAGCAAAGAACACATTGAGCGCTGGAAGCAAAATTAAAAAGTAGCTCCCTAAATGAAAGCAGCATCAGGAGCTGAAGGAGAAAAGTTAACAAATGAGAACACTGTGACTGAAATGCTCTGGGTGGGACAAGCTTAAGAATAGGGAGAAAAGCCATAAAATCAGGAGCAGGGACACGAGTTAAACAAAAACATATTCAATCATGAACAAGGGATTGACCTAAACCCACTCTATGCATATTGAAAACAATAGGTCTTTCCAAATCTCAGATCAAGCTGTTTCCATGAATTTGATATAGAGTGTTTTACTCACCATCACTTCTACCCTTCAGGATAACTGCTTAGACCACTGCTATAAGTACAATGAGAATTTTGATTCTTAGCATCACATGTAAAGTACTAGAGGTGATTGAGCCACTGAAAGTTTGAGCCCGCCTTTAAACAATGAATGTGACCATGTGGAAAGTAAGTAACGCTCATGTAAATCACTCCATTACCTTTAGGTCGAGCTCAAGCTATATAAAAATGTACGAAAAATGCATACAGGATTAAAAACAAAGCCTTCCCATAAGGAAAGATAAATAGATACCAATTTCCTGGCTTATGTGTACAAAGTGAAACCAGTAAACCTGAATAAATAGCAGTTTCCCTGCTTAAATTCTGTGATCTAACGCATAATGTATTTCACCAAAACTCTTTTTTCTTCATTAACACGTATGAAAGCGCTTTCAAATATGTGAGTTCAGGATAACAATTATACAAAAACCTATTACACTTGATTTAATAGACTATAATGTTGCTCTGTAACAATCTGAACCACATACAATGTTTACATGACAGTACTTCTCGGTGCATTGCTATAATGTGGTGCATTAAAGTTACAACTTTCTTGAATTTGTATACAGCTTCACCATGTTTAGGTGATGTTTGTTATGTGATTGCCATAGCAAACATTTTCAGGGCTGGGCTCGTGCACGTGCTCAAAGATCCGAGCCAGACCCTTGGCCCGGCTCTGGCTCGGCTCTCCCTGCAAATCTGTTGGTTTGTCCACCTCTATAGAGTGCTGTGGAACCTGCACTCAACACAAAGACTCAAAGTCTGGGTACATTTTACTGACCACATAAAAGTGCGTTTCAGTCGAACTTTCTGTACCAATTTAACAACAGACAACTAAGTCAGAAATGATTCCTATGTAGTAGGAACGCTCTGATAACCCGTTCCTGAAACGGAGTCCCCGAAGCAGCTCCAGCTTGTGCTATTGTAATCATGTTATTGCAGCGCCCCCTTTCTGTTATACACTGTACATGCATGGTGTTTTCACGGTGCGACCGTCAATTTGAAGATAGAAAAACCCCTCTGTTGGTTCTGTTCTAAAAACAAGGAACAGAACCTAAATGCAAAATATATCTTTTTTTTTATTATTAATGAGATTCCCGTTTTATTTTTACATGTCTTATGTTTCACATGTATCTAGCCACTAATATTCTTTGTGAGACTGGTATCCATCCTGTCCGGATTAATCAAAATGAAAAATTAATTTTCAAGTACATCCGCGTTTTCATGAATATTTTTTGAATATGCGAAACCATTTACCAGTTTAGTTATAGTGAGTTTTAATCAGCTTAGTACAGAATCAGTGACCATGTTGTGAAGTCATATCATAAAATATGCATAGAGGTTTATTTTTCTTTTAATGTGTGTAAATGGCACCCCAATTAATGAGTTTTAAATAAATAAAGCTTGCAAAAATATCGCCCAACTGCCGTGACATTGCCACCCGCAATGCCGTGACTCGGATTCGAACCGAGGTTGCTGCGGCCACAACGCAGAGTACTAACCACTATACGATCACGGCGAGCTACTTGGGCTCCGACACTCGTGCCTGCATAAGGGAATCATAAGCTACACAGTATCAGGGCCGCCTCTCGTGTATTTTATTTATTTAGTTACGTTTCTATCTCGCAGCTACAAATGTATGAAAAATCTTTCAGTAACTCATTTTTTTTATTTTTAGAATAGTACAAACAACTATGGATCTCATGGTTGTGTTATGCCTGGGCTATCTCTTACCTGATTTGATGGCCTCGGCATTTGCCCGCATTGTGACTTCACGTACCTGAGAGGGGGGGAACCACATACTTTATTTCTAACAATCCACTGATTTCAGAGCTCGGAGGGAGCTCACACGTGTGCCCAGGCCCCAGCACCCACAAACTCATGCCCACACCTGCCAACCCCACAGGTATCCCTCCCTCCACTCTTCAAGGAGAAACCCTGTCAAGTGCTGTCTGTCATGGACGAGAAGACAGTGAGTAAAGCGTAATATGGAGAGGGCGAGGGGCGAGGGGTGGGGAGGTACACGGCAAAGGTGTAAAGAGAAGGTGAGGTGACGTCAGGAGGTGACATACCAAAAATATCCGGAATGACTTTGAGTCGCACATAAAACCCTAAATATGCGGAACTTTCATTTAATCAGTCGTATTTGCCAAACGCACTCCGTAGTCGGCAGGAACCTGCTCGGGGAGACCCCGCGAGACTGGCAGTGCACGGTCCAAACAACTCTGCCACCACAATCGCCTGTCGTATTTTTATTTCTGGTAACGGTGATGACAGGTGGCCTGACTTTCTGCAGCATTTTTCAAATATTTACAAACTAGAATGAAAATCTGTCCATACGTTGGAAGATTTCAGACCACCTCGGGTAAATTATACACGTCCATGCCACGCTGTATGTTCTGAGGTGCTTACCTCTATTTCTATAAAGGAGGCGCATTATTTACAAGCCGTTATTATAAAAGGCAACACTGTGTTTCTTTCACCTTTTTAAAGTTGCTGATACAGAGTGTTAAGTGACGTTGTTTCATTGTAGCTGCCTGCAGTTCTGCAATGTGGGCGCTTGGTTGGGTGATGATTTCGTCTTGCTCCTGTCGCAAATATAAACGGTAAAACGCATGTGTCGCATGAAAGAAAATAAAAAGTAAAATTATTGACACAACCTATAAAGGTTTCTTTTTAAAAACGCATTTGTTAGATAGCCACATCAGTGAATGTTTCTCATAGGTGTTTTTTTATTGGAAGCATACGGTCGCCACATTTACGTGGCCAAGTTTTTATTTTTTTATTTGTTTTGGCATATGCTTGCACAAAAAAATATGAAATAACCATTGCACCAGCACAGCCAGGCCAGGCGTATTGGATCTGCCAATGCTAATTCTTCTTGCTTCCAGACAAATATGAATATTTATTCATTTGTTCATGGCTATAAAAACAAACATTGTAACAAATGAACAGCATGTGCATGCACTCTGCCTCCCCTCTGTGAAATACTCATTCCTGTGCATAGTGTATCTGAATTAGTATAACTTGTACAGGAGTCGGCTCACATCCTGGCACTGTGGGCAGAGGGCACTAGCAGGCATCTGGTGCAACTGAGGCCTCCCAGACATTACCACAGTCATCATTACTGGTGTATAATTTGTGCCGCCCCCTCACTATCCAAGTCCAGGAATTCAGCATATATGCAAACTAGCACTTTCTATAAATATTCAGATTTTGTTGCTAGTGCATCATAGTCGCATATTTATGCACAAAAGTACTGTCCCTGATAAAAAAAGAATGACTGCCGAGACAATCTCACTGGCCACAGGGTGAGGTTAATGTAAGCATGTATTGTTTGCAGACATTGTTGACATCTAAAACGCTGTGTCGTGTATAAAAGGTCTCCAGCCACGCTATGTTTCTACGATTCATGCGTTGAATTCTGGGGATTGGAGCCTTGTTTATCCAATTACAAGATAGGACTAGAAGTGCTGGAGTTAACATAAAAAATCCTGGATGGGAGCTATACCTCATGCATAGACCTGGGAAACTTAGCAGCTATGGGCCATCACAATGAGTCCCTTAGGATTTAGAAAGCACAGATACATTGAGTCACCCGAGGGGCAGGAAAGGGTGAAATGTCGGGAGTAAAGAGCTCTGGAAATTCCATACCTGCCAACTCCCATGGTGCCACCGTGTGACACATAATATCGGCTCCCATCACACGGTCACCTGGTGAGGAGCTGTATCACACGGTGGCAGGGGAAATGAGCTAAAAAGCACAGTAAATAGTGGTTTTCCAGCTCGTTTCCGAGGCTTTGAACTGCCGACGTCCATTAAGGGGTATGAGAACACCCCAGCACATCGGCACCAGCCTCTGCAAGCTTTTTTTTTGGGGGGGGGGGAGAAGGTTTGTGGCAGGGTGGGGGTTCAAAAGTGCATCACTGGTACTTGTCGGCATGAGGCCCCACCCCTTTCAAGGCCCGCCCCCTCCTCACACTGTAGGATTGTCCTGCAAGTTGGCAGGTATGAAATTGGGTTTACACAAACAGAATACAATGCAGCACAATGCATTCGCACATGCTCACTTCATGGGTTACTTGTTAACTTCCAACTCCTGAGGGGAAAAGTCATTATTTAGGCCACTGTCAGCATGGAACAGACACCTGACAGCATGTTTTGCCTAGTTGCTGTAGTTTCCCTCATTGCTTGGTTTACGCATGTTTACCGTCCTCGCAGCTTTGACATTTTCTTCCTTTGTGGTTCCCCTGAATATAGTATTGCCCTAGTACTAGAATCCCCTTACTTGATCCAGCAATTCTATTCTTGTCTCTTTGCTTGTTCCTGCTTATGCTTTATAACTAGGGGTGGGCGGAATTTGCGAAAGCGACTTATTATCGCGAAAATGTTTAAAATCTCCGCAAACACGTGGAAATATCGCGAAGATGCGGAAGTTTTTTTTCCGCCCGTTCGCGGTATTTTCTGCGTGTTCGCGGCTCGCCAACTTACCCATGCGGTTGCTTGCGGGCGCGGCCATCTTGTTTTCACTCTTCTCGCGGGGCATGATCGCGAGAAGAAAGACGTGATCGCACGACGCATGACGTCACTGCGGGCGCGAACTGTCGCGAGACAGCGCAAATGGCTAAAAACAATACAACATCTCATGGAGAACGCGACCGGATCAAGAAAACTTGTCGGCGAACGCAGGGATTCAGGTAAGGCGATCGCGCGCGCGCGAGAATGTATTATTTTACAGCGCGAGCAAGAAACAAATTATCGCCAAGCTGCGGAAACCGGAAATTTTGACATTTTCGCGCTCTCCGCGGAACGCGAAAATGTCAAATTATCGCAATTTCCGCGAACGGAACGAAATTTTCGCCCAGGCCTATTTATAACTCCGTTGACAACCAGACTGTCTGTTAGTGTCCTTACAGCTTGCAAAACCATATAAACCTGCCAGAAAACCCACTTCAGTCTATGTCAATAAAATTGAAGCCGAATTAGATACAGCCATTCAAGGATAGACCTTACTGTTGACTTGTATCAATCAGATAGTTGCTTTGCAAACTACAGCTACCCTCTCTACTAGGACCACTGTAACTGCCCCTACGGAGTACAAAAAAGTAATTGATAGAACGCATGAATAGATCTCAGCCACTCATGCTGCATCACAGTTCAATCGCTATTTTGCACATTATGCCAGCTCAGTTGGGCCCCGGCCATATGCAAATGAGTCTTGACCCTGCTCCAATAGGAACAGTCCAGCCTTAACCGCCAGGTCTTCTCTGAATTGGAACAAAAGCAACTCAACACCAGTTTCACCCTGATGCGGGAATAGTGGTCGGTACTGCTTGGTTCCAGATACTGCCCTACAGCAAGCAATATCCCTCCCGAAGAGCATCACTTGAAAAGAACATGAATAATAGGAAGTCCAGCTCTTGCAAGCTACTTACCTTTAGCAGTTTCAGTAAAGTTTGGGGGAAATCCCCTCATGTTTCTACCTTTTTTGTCTCTGTGCCAAATTCATTTCCTAATACGACCCCAATGTTGTGCTTCTCATTCTTTTAAAATAGCCTTCTTCTCTGAAATCTGGCTATAAAAACCCTTACGTGGGCTACTCTTTAATTTAGAATCAGAGTCCTTGGCTTGCTAACTGAAAACAGTTCCTTTTTCACTAGTGGGCAACCGATCAAATATATCGGCAGCCTTCATAAACCTAACGCTGCAAAATGATGCCTAACATAAAGTCCACCGGGGAGTGGAGAGTTTATTCAACAAGATCATGGATACCCCATGTAATCAAAACTGGGAAATGTATGTCTTTGCAAGAAGAACCAAGGTAGATCGGGAGATAAAAGAAAGCTCTCGCCAAGTAAGAGAAGTTAAGAAAAAGAAAGTCAGCATTATGCCTATGTTGTGGAAAGAAGGGGCATTTTATTTGCAAACTTTTCTCAGCTGTCAGGATATATATTTGCACATTCTGAGAAAACTGTAGAGGTTACTAACATGTCAGTTACTAATAAGGCACATTTCCATCTCCAAGTATTATTCACAGCACCTCAAGGTCCCTAATCAATCTCAGCAATAGTGGATTCTGGTGCATTAACGGGCTTTATCAACAATGCTTTTCAGAACAGATGCAAATTTCCCAAGTAATTGGAAAAGTACCTGTGAAGATATTAGGGACTGATGGTATGACTGTGTCATTGGAAGGGAGACATTTCCAAAGAAACAGGTCCACTTTTTATGGCTACCTCAGCAGGACATATCAAACAGAATAAATGTGCTCTTATAGGCTTTGCATCTTTCCGATTGTGTTAGACTCAGCTGCTAAGTTACTTTGTCTTTCTACAAACTCCTAGAAGAAAAACAAGGGTACCCCAATATTAGAACCTGGGGTGAAATATTATGAAAACAATGGTTCAAGAAGTGGCCATAAGAAATGGTCCAAGGCAGACGCAGCGGTTGCGCCAGAATGGGCAACAGTGCAACTAAATAAGGGGAGGCAATTAATGCTGGAGGGAGCATGGAAATGTGTGAGCAGGGACACGTTACGATCAGAGTAACAACAGTTGTTTATTTTCAATAGTTTGCAAGGAATATTACTAGTTCAGGTGCTCACATAAAAAAGTGACAACAAGCGTGAGGTGCTTAGTGAGGGCGACTTTAAAATATATACATCATGCTGTGAGAACAGCAGAGTGGCAGAGCCCTGATTTATGGTTACATGCCGGCAAAGAAGTAAATGCAGAGGGAAACCCAGGCGGCAAGCAATGGAGAAGGAGCGATGAGGTGACACGTGCAGAAGGAGCTGTGTGCGGTACCCCCCATTGCTGGGCGACGGACAGAGACTTGGCAAGAGGCGGTAGGCGAGAGTTGTGAGTGCTGAGAGAGCCGTGACAGAGCAGTGGAGCGGCGGAGAGCGGTGGAATGCGGAGAGTGGTGGCGGTGGCAGTGGAGCAGCAGGTCTGTGGAGATGCGCTACTGGGTTTGGTGGATAGCGCAGAGCAGCCATATCAGTGTTTGGGTCCTGTGGAAAATGCTCTGCAAGTGGGGCAGTATGATGGGTAAAAACGAGCCATAAGAGGCAAAACTGGAGACATGGATATGCTCTGAGGCGTTTAATTTTTTTTCTCAGTATTACCCCTCAAGAGTGACACCGTGCAACCACCTCTTGTTTTGGGCAGGCTGTTGGAATTTTTAACAGATCTGCTAGAAGAGTGCTATTATCATTGGAACAGTTGCCCTCTGTGCCCCCCGGATACCCTCCCATGAGAGCTGGCTATAAGTAACTTTGGGGTAATATCGCTGTTCATTGGATGTTAAAAAACAAAACTTGTCTACCAGGAATAACTCCCCGCGTGATACCCCACGTGGAATAGACATCTGCCGCACAGGAGTAGATAATAAAACTTAATGCCTGGAGGCAAATTATGCGGCAGATGGTTTTGAGAGGTTCAACAACACGTGCAGGAGCTCCAGCTACGGCCCCTACTCCCCCATCACTGACCCAGAAGGCTAGGAGACAAGCAGCGCAGTCTCGTATCTTGGCAGCTAGGAGAGGAAGAACTAACCAGAAATTAAGGAGAGCAATGAGTGCTATGAGCTCACAAGTGGATCTGCCGCTCCAGATGTCTTCTCCCCCCCACGTCATCGACTCCCCCTGGAACTTCTTCAGGCTCTCCAGGGTCCTCTCCAGAAATAGAGATTGATGGAAAAGGTCCTAGTCCTAGCTCTAGCAGAGCGGAGGTGGCAGGAGCTGCCCGGTCACAGGTGGCAATGGAGGGAGGCCTAGTTAAAGCGCTAGATTAGGTAAACCCGTGGCCTTCCAGTACTAAGCAGTCTCAGCAGCCGGTTAATGTGGACACTAATGAGATTGGATCCCCACAATTGGTCGAGACGGGCAGTAGAAGCCTAGAGACAGATACTCCTCTCAAAGAATACCCTCTATTCTTTAAAAATCGAAAGTTCAACCAAACGGTCAACAAGGCGCCTTCAGTAGAAGCGACACTGCTCGAGGAAGCTGCTCCCGTTAATCTGGATACAATCACTGCTGCTCTCGTCTGGGGAGAAAGGAGAGATTGCCCTTGAAAAAGGGCTAGAGGGCCGAGCACAATCTATGCAGTCAGTGGGGTTTACTCAAGGGGCAGGTCAGGATATATCAAGGCATAATTCTAAGATTCTAGAGGGCTAAAGATCTCTATCTCCCTTATCACAGCACAATCCTCCATTGACAATTTGGCCTGAAGAGATGATCTTGCCCTTTCAGCAGGAAGTGGGAAGCAGAGATGTTAGCACTTGGGGGGGGGTCGCCACTACAGCCCAGTCTTCATTCGTCCTGATGGACCAAATGCAACAGCTCTTTGAGACTGTCCTGGGGGAAATTTGGGATTGTAAGACCTCGCAAGCTCAGGAGATCTCTTTATTGCACCATAGACTAGACAAAATTGAAACTATGGTTCAGCAAATACCTGAACGATTTAAAGAAGTGGAGCAAAGGGTATCCGATATTGAGGATCACTCTGTATTATGTGATTCCGGTATTGTCTCTCTTCAGAAGAAGCTTCAGACCTCTCAGCTAAAGATGGATGAGATGGAAAACTACGCTAGACGGACGAATCTACGCTTTACAGGGATTCCGGAAGACAGCGAACGCATTGAGGGCCTGCTTAATCCGATGGCTTATATAGAGTCGATGATCAGAAATCAGATTCTTGAGGAGGCCCCTGAAGATCTCACTCTAATGTGGGTCTTCCAGAAATTCTCAGGGGCTAAGTATTCCAGGACAGTGATTGTGAACTTTTCACATTACCGTGTCAGAGAGGCGTTGTTGAAGAAAGCGATCCAAAAGAGGTAGATTGTTTTATCTAACAGGGCCAAAGTACGAGTATTCTCCGATATGTCGGCAGCAGCAGCACGAAGACGGAAGGACTTCGTGGGGATGATGTACCAATTTAAGAGTGCAGGAGAACAGGTCTCCATTGCCCAACAGTCCAAACTGAGAGTTTTATGGAAAGGAAAGTTCCATTTGTGTACCCTTCTTGAAGAGGCACAAGATTTATTGCAAAAGATTGTTCAAGCAAATGTAAAATAATGGAAGTATGGGTGCTGGAGTGGTAACTGTTGTTCATAACAACTGGTCCTTAGTTAGAAATGAATATTTTTTTTACTTTCTTTCTCTTCGCACTAAGGCATTTTAACTATTTAGACACTAAGTTCACTTTAAACTTTTGCCACTTTGCACTTTGCTCTCCTTTTGGGGGGAGAGATGTATTGGACTGGGTTTTTGTTTCTCTGTCTGCTTCTATAGAAATTACTCTTGCATGGGTATTCTCTAGTACTTTTAGAATACTGAAATGCACTTTTTTTGCAATATGTCCATAACTGAAAAGTGCGCTATGGCACCATTACACTTTACCTTTTTTTTCCTTTATAAGCAGGGGGCATGATATTATTGCGGTCGATCCATGTGAATGTTTTGCGGCAGTCCCCCACCCCCGTTTTTTTTTTTGCGTTAAGGCTCAAATATTTAGAGGATGGTGTACTGGATTTGGGCTAGTACCCCTCTCTTTTTTTCTTGTTTTCCTTTCGGCTAAAAATTGTACTACTGCACTATTGTACTTTATTCTCTCTCCCTAAATGGGAGCACTTTCTAGCTTCTTGAAGACTGGAATACATTTTGCATTTCTGTAACGTATAAAAATTGCACTGTTGCACTTTACCTTATTTCCCCTTTTGTAAGGGGGACAATACTGTTTTTGCCGATTAGTGCAAAGGTCTATGCATAAGGGTTTATTTTTTTTCTCTTCTTTTTTTTGAGATAGGTCTATTCTCAATGCTATTCTCAAAGCTCGGTAATTTACCTCACAAGCACTTTTTTTGGAAGCACTTTGTATTAGAGATACCTCGGGCTTAACTAGCTAGATGGTATCGTTCATAGTGGTGGAAGGGGGGGTGGACGTGCTCCCAGGTGCCAAGTCATGGCGCTTTATCGATTGAGGGAGGCTGTGGAGGCAAAGCAAGGGCTACCTCCCTCCACAGGCAGACTGGGGTGGGTAGGGGTGGTAGTGAAGGGGGATGTAGCATTAGAAAAATGAGCAGGAAAAGAGTGAATTACACAGGATGTGCTTTCAAGCTAGCCGGATACCGTACAGCCTGGTCTTGGTGGGAGATGACTGTAAAAGAAGGGTTAGAAATGTGGAGGGAAATCTCAGAGTTGACAAAGTTGAGACAGGTTTAGTAAGATGGCTCAGATGACGCAAAATTTAAAAGTGATCACATTCAACGTCAATGGATTGTTGAATCCACGTAAAAGTTGTGCTCTTTTAAATTGGTTAACATCTCTTTCTCCTGAAATTTTATTTCTACAAGAAATGCATTTCAGAATCGACACCCCCAAGATATCACTACCTAAGAAATATGCACTGGCGTATTTTTCATCTGTTAATTGTGCAGTGCGCGGGGTAGGGATTTTACTATCTAATCCGTTGGACTGGCAGGTTAAAAGGGTCCGGCGAGATGGGAAAGGTAGATGGTTATGGGTAAAAGTAAAACTTCAGGGAACAGTACTAAATATTGTAAATTATTATGGCCCCATAGTTGATGAAATCACAGCACTTGAGCAAATTTATCAATTAGTAGCGAACATGGAAGGTATATTGGTCTTAGGTGACGATTTTAACTATATTCAGAACCTTGCGCTGGATACCTTGAATAAAGCAAAACGACAATTAAAACCTAAAACTGCAAAGGTAATAAAAGATCTGTTAATAGATTTTGCTTTAACAGACCCTTGGAGACAAGGGCACCCTGGCTCTTCTCAATTTACTTGTTACTCCTCAAGATACAGAACAGCATCCTGTTTAGATTTTTTTTTTGGTAGATAAGCTGCTAGACAATTGTAAAACAGAGATATTGGCCAACTCTTTTTCTGATCACTCTGTAGTTTCTTTTATGTTAACGCTGGCGATTATCCCGAAAAAGAAATCAAGGTGGCAGTGTGATAAATATTTACTTGAAGACCCTACTTGGGTGGCAGAAACTAAAATTTTTATCACTGAATTTTTTTAGTTTAATGCAAATACTGCCTCAATCTTTATGGTTTGGGAGGCATTTAAATCTAGTTTTAGAGGACAGGTGATATCCTATAAGGCTAGGTTAAGTCAGCAACGTAAGCAAAAGATTCTCGCGCTACAGACTGCTGTGGAGAGAGCCAGCCAAAATGTAAATCTAACAGCGACAGCTGAGCACATTATCAAAGCACAATGGCAAGAATTATTAAAAGCCAAGGAGCAATTAAAGGATTTTTTTATGTGCTCATGGTGGAGATGATAGGGCAGAAGCCAGGTTTGTCTCATGCAATGTGTACATTAGACAAAATGGAGCACCACTGGATTGAACATTGGGTTAATAAAACATGCAGTTCTTATAGATTTGAGGAGGCCTATGTGAAACGTGTCGAAGTTGCTGTAAGATTTAGAGCTATCTTGGCAAATTTTTCTATCCATTATATATCTGAGTAAAAGTATAATTTTAGAGCCCTATGCTTATAGGAGTAAAATATCTGCACTTTATTAAAAACAACTGCTGCTAGTTGCACATGCACTTTGATAGTTTTTTGATATACGTACATCAGTTCAAAGTAGCCATTGTATAGATTAGTAATAGTTATTAATGAAGATATGGATTGGTGTTTCTGGGGAATTATCTGGAGGTAGAAATTCCGGACAGTTGATAGGATCATGGTTTAGCACGGGTTATTGTGCAATATAGTCACTTTCCTAATTGCTGATTCTTTTAGAACTGTGTCTTTATAAAATAGTGGTCTAATTGATGTTAATTCCTATCTGTTGTATGCAATTTCATGTAAATGTATTTTCGCTGCTAGCTATTTGGCTATTTGATATCAGTTATTTCCATCCTATTTATTTGTCCTGTGATGTCATGCTTCCTTGTTTTTTTATTCCTGCTCTAATAAAAATATATATATATGTTTTTTTTTAAGTGGTGCCATGACTCACCGACAGAAGGGCATCTGAGATTAAGGAAGATGTAAGCATCACTGGTAGACATGCTTGGCAACCATATTTAAAAAGATTAGTTTAGCAGTGTTCAGTATGTGCACAATCCAAAGCCTCAAATGGTCCCCCAGCAGGATTACTTCCGCCTTTACTGGCTCCCATGCAACCAAGGATAATGATATCATTGGATTTTGGTACAGACTTGCCACCTTTATATGCGTCCAACCACATTGATAGTAGTGGCCTACTTTACAAAGATGGTATACTTTATTCCATACAAAAAGTTGCCTACAACAATAGAGCTAGCAGGATTCTTTCATGTCTGGGTCGCGAGGCCTAATGGACTAATGCATGCACTGTAGATGAGTGTGTTCAAACTCTTGACCACAAGTTCAAATCCTAGG
Organism: Triturus cristatus; assembly: GCF_964204655.1. Lineage (NCBI taxonomy): Eukaryota > Metazoa > Chordata > Amphibia > Caudata > Salamandridae > Triturus > Triturus cristatus. The sequence continues at coordinate 721,844,125 of NC_140595.1, forward strand.
GGGTCCACTCAGCCTTCCATCCTTCTGAGATTGATTAAATGAGTACCATTGAGTTGGGTAACAATAAGCATCTGTTGTTCAGTGCCAAGGTACCCTTCTGGGAGAACGTGAGCTTTACAAATACACACGTTATGTATGTGTACATTTTCTGTTTACATGGACTGCCAGATATAATTATTGCAGGCTGATGCAGAGTTCACAGCATTATTTTGTAAGGAACTTATGAAGAGGGGAATCAACTTTTACAACGCAGTCATTACATCGCACTACCTTTACATAGCAGTCATTACATCGCACTACCTTTACATAGCAGTCATTACATCGCACTACCTTTACATAGCAGTCATTACATCGCAACATCTTTTACATTGCATGTCATTGCAACGCAGCCATTGCATTGCATGTCACTACAACGCATGTCATTACAACGCATGCCACTACAACGCAGGCATTACATCGCAAGTCATTACAATGCATACCATTACAATGCATAGTACACTTACACTATCCAACACTTACCCTACTGTTGCACTCATTGGAGTTAGAATAGTAATTTTTACCCTTACACTATCCAACACTTACCCTACTGTTGCACTCACTGGAGTTAGAATAGTAATTTTTACCCCTACACTATCCAACACTTACCCTACTGTTGCACTCACTGGAGTTAGAATAGTAATTATCACCCTATACTATCCAACACTTACCTTAAATGCGATGTAATGGTATGCATTGTAATGGTATGCTTTGTAAAGGTATAATGCGATGTAATGGAATGCGATGTAAAGGTAGTTTCTGAAAATGCGCCGTAATGGCATGCGATGTAAAAGAATGCGTTGTAAAGGATGTTGCGATGTAAAAACTGCGTTGTAAAGGCATGCGTTTTAAATGTATGTGTTGTAACGTCATACATTCTATGAAGAGAGTCAGCACCAAACATTTTAAATCCACCAACAATCATCTGCAGGTGGATGGACAGACAGAATGTCTGACACAATCTATCAAACAGTACTTAAGGTGAAAATGCATGGAGTAGGTGCATTGTTCTCGTATAATTCTCCTAAAATAATTCCCTCCCTGGGAAGAGCTGCAGATTAATGCACTTCCGGTTATGATTCGAATAAGTGGCCAGCCAGGATAAGAGCTTCATCAGTTGCAGAGGAGGAATATAATTCGGAGGTTCACCATTTAGAATGGATCATAGAAACAGGAGTTCTTCGCATGTATCTTGAAAACCAAAAATAGATTCAGAAAGTCATGTCAGTCATTAACCTAATCATGGTTTACATGCCGTGTATACTTGAATATGCCTGACTGCCTTAAAGAATTCAGTGGTTGCAGAATGCGCATGCATGTCCCTTATCCAGAACTCATGTGATCAGTTCAGGTCTCGCCTGACCCAGCGCATGCGCTGGTCTGGCGAGACTTTTTCAGAGGGCTCCAAAAAGTGCTACCAGGCCAGCCTAGACCTACAGTGCATGTGCGCTGCCGCGCGCGCCGCGCTTGACGCAAGTACTTTCAGTTTCGCGGCCGCTTTGATGTTTGATCACGATCACTTTCGCGGCCGCACGGCCGCTTGGCATAGCCAATAGGTCTCGCTTTTGGGACCTTATAAGTATTTAGTTATGCAACTGTTGCATGGCTAAACACTTATAAGGTCCCAAAGGCAAGACCTATTGGCTATGCCAATGCTTGTTTTTTATTGCTGAGAAACTGCATTTTTAGCCGGTAGACTCTGCTGCCTCTACTGTAGCATGCAGTACTTTACACAGATCTGTAGGATTAGGATGGCGTAGTATGCAAAGGCCACTTCCCTTCATGGGAGGAATGTAAAACTGTGTGGTATGCGTCCAATACTCAACACCTGACTGGCCAGGGCTTGCCAGGAATTAGATGTAAGGTGGCCTTGCTTCCTAGTTCTGTGGAGTTACTGGTAAACTGTAGCGCCTCCTCAACACCCTGGCACTATCTAGCAAGGTTGCTTGCCTTGGACATCCCGGCTACTCTGGAAATGATGACCTTGGTCGCCAGAAACAATGGGAGTGAGCAAGGCCAGGCCAGCTGCCACCACCACCTGTTTGGACCAACCGCAAGAGGGGTAGGGTGCTGTGAACATAAGCTTAGCCTCCTCATTTTCAACAAAGAAGGAAAACAGAGAGCAAAATGAGAAAGTTAGATCAGGAGAGACCCTACCACAGCAGCAGTGGGCAGCGGCAGAAGAATGGAGATATAGGCTAACTGGAGTAGAACTCGCCCTGCTGCGGAAGGAAGCTCGCTCCACTTCTTATGGTCATTTGGCACATAGGAGACAACACTGTGTCCTTCCTCCTCAACATGTGCTCATGGTGGAGATGATAGGGCAGAAGCCAGGTTTGTCTCGTGCAATGTGTACATTAGACAAAATGGAGCACCACGGTATTCTTTATCTTCTGAAAAAATGTGAAGGCATGAACTCCAATGATCCTTTGACATACCTCTGTGGATGTATCGCTGGACGAGGACATTGCGTTCTTCATTTCTCTTCTGGGCAGATCGCTGGTGCCAAGAAGACTGATCCTCTTGGCTCTCTCAAATCTTTAGCACAAAATGCATCCATGTGTCCAAGAACAAATGAAAGCAGACATTTCATGATAAAACAGGTCTACTCAGGTCCCATCTTTCTCCTTTCATGTCCACACTGTCCTGTTCTCCCCTTTCCTCCCCTGGGCCTTGCAGAGGTATGCCCTCTCTATCTAAATTGGGTTATATGTTTACCTTTTGTGTTCATTGCACTTTCCTCCACTTCCTAGTGGTGACTGGTGAGTGTTACCCTAGTGCAACAGTGGCATTAAATACTGTAAACAAATATGTGACCAACTTTTGGGGTTTTAAGAACCAACCCCATATGTCCTTAAACTCCTTTACTCCAATGAATATCATTTATCCCTCTCCGTTTAAAACAGCGCCTTCTGTCTTCAATGTGCGTCTGTTCTTAAAGCGGTATTGCGTTTAAGCTGATGACTATATCAAACATCTTATGCCCCTATGCTCCATGTCTAAGGGGGAGATTTACCTACTTTTCAGATAGCACACTGCAGCAGCCACTAATGCTGTGCTGCGCTACGTGAAAAGGAGAGCAGAGGAGAGCGCCCTATATAAAAAAATAAGGTACTCTCCTCCCCTCTCTGAAATCAGCTGCTGTGCATCGCGGAGACACATTTGCACCATGGTGCAAGGGTGTCTCCGTGAGTGCAGCATAGGTTTTGTACCCTTCCAGTGCAAAATACTATGTCGAGGCTCACTTCAAACCTTTTACCTCTTGGTACACATGCTGCACAGTGCAGCACACACGCAAAGTGGCAAAAGGAAAAAGAAATGGAAGCATTTCTCCTTCTTTGCGCCTCCTTGAAAAGACTGCAGTTTTCTCACGCTAAACCCATTCTACTTTGCTTAGTAAATTGGGTTTAGCGTGAGAAACCCTGGGTGGTTTCATGGGAACGCCCAAGCTCCACCCTTGGTATGCCCAAATGGAGCAAAGTAATGCAAAACAGCGCTATCCGCTGCTTCGCGTTACTTTTACGTTATTTCCAGTGCTACACAAGTTTAGCGCTGGAAAGTAAATTGTAAAAAAATTATTTGGCGCCGATTTGTGACGCTTTTGCAGGCCCGGACTGGCTGTAGCGGGCACCGGGCAATCCCCCGGTGCGCCGCACGGGTGGGGGCCGGTTTTGGGCCCCTGGGGGCTGTTTTTGTTACAGGGCCGTTTTTGCAGCATAGCTGCAAAAACGGCCCTGTAACAAAATCGGCCGAAAACCGGCCTTGGCAAAGAGCTCGGCGGCACCCCCAAGCCCCGGGGTTGGGCGGCCGAGCACTTTGCCAGGGCCGGTTTTGGTTCCCAGTCCGGCCAGGCGCTTTTGTGACGCAGACATGGCGCAAAATCTTAGTAAATTTCCCCCATAGTTTCCGAACTGAAGCTTGGCCTACGGCAGCATACTGAACACGGCTGGAAAATGTGAAAAAGTGGGCCAATTAGGTTAGTTTAGGGAGGGAACATCGAGTTAAATAAGGGAGGAACCCAGGGACTGTTTACACACTATTCGCCATAAAGACGATGAAGGCGCAGACCACACGTTTGAAACAGGTATGGAGTCAAAATGTAACGTTTTGGATAAGGGATGCGTGCAGGTTGATAGTAGTTTGTAAGTGAGTTTTGCTGTAGAGTGCACATATGCACGCCAGTGCAGCCGTTGGGCCCCTAGGGTGGCACCCCAATACATCATTTAATCAGGATTATGGCACTCCGGCTGCAGTCAGAGCAGATCTCTAAACGTGGTAGCGCTGAATAAATCTAGTTAGAGTCCAGGCGCCTCTTGTCAGTGTTTGGGAGTTTCAAAAATCAAATGCCATGTCACCAATGCACAAACTGGTAGAGTGACGTTCTGTTATTAAAGAGAAGCTATATTTGAACTAGGTAAGTTGGCGCTATACACGTGGAAGTATATAGAGGACGTAGCCCAGAATACTGTGGGCGCCGTAGCCGCCAAACCCATCAGATGTTTAAAATTTGTAAAAAGGGTGGTGTTCCATTGCACTGATTCGCAGGTGAGGGCTGGCCTTTAGCATGGGCGGAGCTGGGCCCTGGCCCAGGGCGGCAATTTTCTGAGGGAGCACAGAGCTATGCGCATTAAGGCAATACCAACAGCAGCGCCTTTCTCATCTTGCTCCAGCCCCGTGCACGCACCTGTGTGCTCGGTACTGTCGGATTTGCCAGTAAATTGTTTTAACCCCTCATTATCATACGGTGGGCAATATTTTAACACCCCATTCTTGCCCTCCCTTCACCCTCTGAACCCTGCTGATCAGGCGGGCAACTAGAGCCAAATTTGAGGGGGGGCTAAGTCTTCCAGCCATAGGCAGAGCGGCTGTAAGAAGGGGTGAAAACACAACAAGAGCCTCATTAGCGAGTAAATGGTCTTGTAAAGACCTGTGAAGTGCTCGGGTGCGGCTGCAATTAGACGGACGCCAGCCCGCGAGGCTGTCTCAGCCGGGCTGACACACATGAACAAAACCATCATCAGCGCGAGGCAGCTACGGTGATTTAGGTGAGCTGTGAGAGGTCCAGGGGTGTTTGTGTTCAGGGGCCACTCCCTGCTCAGCCAGGGACTGACCAGTGAACACAAATGGGACCCCCTGCTGGCTCATTAATTCGCTGGCATCCGTAAAGGCGTCCCTTTTCTCTCCGCCCAGGGCGCTATCTTAACAAAGGCCGGCTCTGCGCAGGTGCATCTATGTAGTGCCTGGTAAACCTTAAGAGGCGCTGAAGGTTGAGCTTTGGAGGAGAACGTGCGCCTTTTCATACGGCAGGTTTCAGTGACTAGAAATTCCATGGTGTTTATGTAAACAGAGGCGGAAAGGAGTTGCAGGGCGCCAATGGGCAGACACTGAAAGCGTCATTGTTCACATGGATGATGCAAACAGCGAGCAACGCTGACATCGCGCGGGAGTTCAAGCTTAAGTTCTCTTCTCCGCCGTGGATCCCGGACTGAAGGAAAGGAGAGACTTTGAGAGGAAATGAATAAAACAGACAGGAGGACAGTGATGAGCCATTGCAGTTTTGTTCCAGTGTGTATGCAGCTCCGTGCATGTCTGACGAGGTGGCCGAGTGGTTAAGGCGATGGACTGCTAATCCATTGTGCTCTGCACGCGTGGGTTCGAATCCCACCCTCGTCGCAGTTGTCATTTTTGGTAGATTATTATTCTGTCTTCATACAAATTCTTCTTACTTCATACAAATTGTTGGTTTGTTTCAATTAAGGGGGAAAAAAAGCATTTTCAACTAAAATGAACTCTGAAATTTCAGGTAAAAAGGGATGTTTGCTCCTGCTGGAACGCATTCCTGGAAGATACCCAATTGCAAGGAATTTGCTGAGTCATGAACAGGAGCCAAACAGGAGTTACTGCAAACAGACTCCGGGCCTGATTAGAGTTTGGTGGAGCCATGCTCCTCACAAACATGAGGGAAACCCTGTCCCCTTAGTACGAGTTTCAATGGACATGATGCCTGTGTAGGATGCCTGTGACTGAGTCACTCACCTGGCAGACTCTGAACCAGGTCAACCGGGTCCTGTAGAGAGATTTGTTGCATACTGAGGGAGTAAAGGAGTTATATCAGCTTCTACATTGACGCCTACAAGGAGAACAGGACTAAGAGATGGAAAAACTTATGTTTTTAAGATTCCTAAACATAGCAGCCAAGGTTTCAGATTGCTTATGTGTGACATTTTCAGTGTATTTATGAGTGACATTCAACAACTATGGCCCTGATTACGGTGGCAGTCGGTCGAACTGTTGACCGCCATGGTATTGGGCAGATGACCGTCCGACAATGAGTTGGCAGTTCCACACGGCCTATTATGATAAGACCGCTGTGCAGGTGGTGAGAAAGTGCTTTTTAGGTCTTGCCTAGGCAGCACATGCGCTGTTTTGTTCGAGACATGGAGTATCTGCTCTGGGGCTTTCACCCCGCCCCTCCACGCCTCTTGCTTTACATTCGTGTGTTTGCCTGTCTTTCAAACTCTGTGGCTTTGGGTGGTGAAACCGTATCAATTCTCCAGCCTTTGGTGTTCTCATTTCGCCCATAGCGACTGGCTCTTTCACTGTTTTCTTTCAACTATGTGGATGTATGTGTTTATTCACAGACTATTTTCTTATTTTAGCTTGCCACATAATTTTGGAAAGATGTGAATCAACTGCCCTTACGCATATGTGAGTTTGAATTTTTTTTATCCGCGTCTGTGACTTGATTGCAGCTGTTTCTTGCAGTGCTTACAAATTCTTAAGCATGGTAGCGTGGCTTTTTATTGTAATGTTAGGTTTAGGTTTAGTTTTGAAAGGGTATCTTTATGTCTGATATGGAGCACATCAGTATATCATTTTCCTCGTCCATGACTTGTTTGGAGCCTTTTTTTTGCCTTTTACAAATTGAGGAGCTGTTACTGCATTTTAAAAATATATTTGTGAAAGTAATCTTTTTTTCTGTGCTTATTTGTTGTTGAGAAGACAGCTTGGCCTTCTATTTAATTTCTTATTTAGATTTGAAAGGTTTCTTTATTTTCGATATGGCGCACAAATCACTAATGTCTACATGCAAACAACATCCACATATGCTAGTCACAGCAATGATAGAGATCTTTATAGCTATGCTAATTCTCTCTTTAGCCTAGCATGGCTGTCTCCTTTCTTAACACAGTTATAGTCCATTTAACCCTTTCACGCCAATCTAGACTCATTGTCTCTAATTTGGGGTTGTTTGGGAGGAAAGCAATGTTACTGCAGATGGCTTAAAAAGTAAAATATTTATTTTTAAGGCTTTAGGCTATTTTAGGAAGTGAGCTGATTGTAAGGCGCTTACACCTTTGTTTTTTTTTAAAGCAAGAAGGGGCTAACAAAATAGAAAGATCTTCTATGAATGAAGTGTGGACAGCAGGTAGATCTTCCAAGTATGTTTATTCACAAGTTAATAGGTTCAACAGCTCAGCCTCCCAACTGCCTCTCACTCCTTCAGTCTCTCATCCTCCAGATTCTTTCCTGAGCCACAAGAGCCCTCACATTCTAGAACACAAGGATGTCAGCAACTAGGCACAGCTGGCTGTCAGTAAGTAACATTACAACACATCTCCCTCTTTTTACAAAAAACAAAACAGAGTACCCATAAGAACACTATAGCAAACTTATACAACATAATCATTTAAATAAGCAGGGGTACGAGAAGTTCTAATAGATCTCTTTAAAACACCTGTCACATTTTTGTCACCACCATCTTGGGGAAGATTACCAGATTGAGCAGTCATATCACAAACAGCAACACGACTTAAGTTCCATATTCTATGATCTGAAGTTCTCACCGCGTTATCAAAAACCTTGATTACTTTCAAAGGTTTCGAAAACTTAGCACCTGGGACACAGAAACCAGGTTTTTTAATCATCACAAAATCACCAACAGAAACCTTGGTAGATTTAACAGCATGTCTCATATCATAATTCTTCTTACTTTTCTGGCACTTATAATCTTCCCTGTCCTTCCATGAGTTCTCATCAACAAAACCACCCTTGGCAGAGAGAAATTTGTTAACCCAAGGTGGTTCCAAAAAAGTATCAGGTTGTCTCCCACGAAACAAAAGAAAAGATTTCCCAGTCGTGGTATGAGGTGCAAAACGATAGACACTAACACACCTGGAAACCTCTTCTTTCCAATCAAGACAATTTTGTTTTGCCAGAGAAATAGTTTCCTTAAGAACCCTATTAAACCTCTCAACCGTGCCATTCGATTCAGGGTGATATAAAGCACACTTTTTGTGGACAATACCACAATTATCAAGAAAATCTTCCATTTCCTTCGAGACAAGTTGAACCCCATTGTCTGTCAGTATAGTTAACGGTAAACCTTCTCTAGAGATAAGTGCCTTCAGAAAATCAATTACAGTCTTTGTGTTCGTGTTTCTAACAAAAGAAATTTCTGGCCACCTGGAGTACAAATCCATCACTACAATAATAAAGGTATCACACCCATCGTCATGCACCGATCCTAAAATGTCAAGAGCTATATCCTTCCAGGGACCACAAGGACGAGACCTTTTCTCCATTGGCTGCGTCCTGATCTTCAAACTCTTCTCACTAAGAGAACACTGCACACATTCTCTCACCAGACACTCAATTTGAATATCCATGCCAGGCCACCAGTAAGTCGCACGCACTCTCTCCTTAGTCTTAGAGATGCCCAAATGTGCCTCATGAGCCAAATCCAACAGATCTTTCCTTAACGACACAGGAGGAACCAATCTGTGACCTCTCCACAACATACCTTCACAGCAAGATAACTGATCTCTCACAAACCAGAAATCCCTAGTAGAAAGGCTACCTTGTTCTTTGTTATGCCAACCATCATGAATAAGATCCAAAACATTTTGAATAACCTCATCCCGACGACAAGCATCTAGCCAAGACTCCTGGGAAATTACTTTGTTATCAATACCACACACAAAATCATGAGAATGACTAAACTCTGAATCAACATCACTTGGTTGATCAACTGGGACAAGTCTTGACAGCGCATCAGCAACAAAGTTATCTGAACCTGGAACATGCCTGACTGAGAAATTAAAGCCCTGTAGCCCAACAATCCATCTGGAGATTCTAGGTGAAATGGAATCAACACCCTTACATGTTAACACCTCACACAAAGGTTTGTGGTCTGTTCTAACTACAAAAGAGGTTCCCCATAGAAATTTCTTGAACTTCTTTATTGCCCAGTATACAGCAAGGGCTTCCCTCTCAATAACCGAATACCTTGTTTCAGCACCCTTCAAACACCTTGATATAAACACGATCGTGTTGTCAGGTTCAGTACCACCTTGATATAGAACAGCACCAATACCCTTAAGACTTGCGTCAGTGGAGATGATTAAACATTTGGTGGGATCAAAGTTTCGAAGGTTAGGAGCACTCTGCAACCTGAGCTTTATTTCTTCAAACTCTTTTTCACAGAACTCCTCCCACTCAAACTTTACCCCTTTTTTCAGTAGATTCCTCATGTTGTAGGTAGCCTCAGCAAAGTTCTTGATAAATTTGTTATAGTATTCTGCCATCCCCAAGAAGCGCATAAGCTCTTCCTTGGAGGAGGGAGAAATCAAATCCCTTATGGTATTTACCAATTCAGCCTTGGGAACAACACCATCAGCTGTTATAGAGTGACCTAAATAGTCAATTTTATCAAGTCCAAATTTGCACTTCTCACGTTTAAATGAGAGATTGTGAGCCGAAAGTCTGTCCAACACCTGTCGGACTCTCTTCCCATGTTCTATCTCATCACACCCATAAATTAAAATATCATCCTGGTACACACAAACACCAGGTACATTCACCAAAACCTTTTCCATTACTCGTTGGAAAACAGAAGCGGCAGAAACAAGCCCAAAAGGAAGTCTTATAAATCTAAACGTACCAAAAGGTGTAACAAAAGCGGTCAGGTCCCTGGAGGACTGGTCAAGTAAAATCTGGTGGTACGCAGAAGTCAAGTCAATTGTGCTGAACATTTTGGCACCATGCTCAACAGTTCTGCGATAATTGGAAGAGGATATTTATCTACCAGCACACATTTGTTAAGCTGTCTGAGGTCCACACATAGCCTCAAAGAACCATCCGCCTTCCTTGCCGCCACCACCGGAGCCAAACAGGATGTTCCTTCCACCTCCTCAATAATGCCCAGTGACTTTAGCTTCTCCAATTCTTTCAGCATCTCGTCCTTAACAGCAAACGGTACATTACGCACCTTGCTTGAAACCGGAACGGACCCAGGAGCCAATTTAATTTTATGACAATACCCTTTCAAACAGCCCAGTTTGTCCCCAAACACCTGTGGATATTCTTCCATCAATTGTGTTTGAAGTGAAGAGTGATGATTTACAGACTCAATTTTATCCCTGTTTTTGAGAATGATTGGAGGACTGCTGTTAGGATCCAGCATGACACCCAGATCTTTCTGATGCCACCAGCTGATGATGCTGTCTCCCTTCTTGGAAACATAAACTTTGCCAGACGTAAACCGACCCTCATACTCAATTAAGCCTATGAAATACCCTCTTAAATCAATGGGATCTCCACCATAAGCTGTGGGGCGAATGTCGGCCTTAAGAAGCTTGACTCTTGATACTAGATAATCATTGAAAGACTTATTAGATATAATAGTAATCTTCGCACCAGAGTCAAACAATACTCTTGTTTTCTGACCTTCAATAAAAATGTGATCTAAAGGTCCATCACAACCGACTTGAACAATGATTTGACCACATTCAAAATCATGTTGATCATTAGAATCATTATGGCCAATCTCATTCACACCCTGTCTAGATGATTTGATTTTACAAGCAATCACAAAATGTCCCTTTTTCTTACAGTAAGAGCATATAGCATTCAACGCAGGACAGGATTTGTCATTGGCCAATGACCTGTATTATTACATCTGTAACATTTATTTTCCTTATTGAATTTGATACGAGCCTTAACTTCTTTTTTTCCCTTCCTTGAGCTTTCATTTGTGACTCTTTAGACTTTGAATGTAAAGTCGTCTCAGTATTAACTACAGACACATCTTTGTTGAGATCTTTTTTGATTTCTTTAACACACTCAATAGAGTGTTCAATTCTTTTAGCTATCACTAAGACTTCGTCAAGAGATGGTTCATCTTTGAGCCACAATTCATCACGAACCTTTTCAGAGATACACCCCAACATAAATTGATCCCTTATCCTCTCATCAATCAACATATCAAATTTGCAAGTTGATGCCAACCGTCTCAGATCAGTGATATAATTTTCAATACTTTCCCCATCCTTTTGCATCCTCCTACCAAAATGATAACGTTCTAAAATCGTACTGACTTTTGGTAAGTAATGAGCATCAAGTTTGTAAATGCATATCTCGAACTCATTTAAACCAGTTGCAGCACCACCGGGGACATCAGGAAGATGGTCAAACACATCCTGTCCTTCTGATCCCAGACAGTGCATAAGTAGTGCCGTTTTCCTCTCTATACTGAGAGAAGTACCACAGACCCGGGCATATCTTTCGAAAACCTTTTTCCATTTGGACCATTTTATGGGTGGATCTCCTGGAGACTGTAAAAAAAATGGTGCTGCTGTAACGTTTTGCATGTCTGAAACTTGTCGTTAAAGCAACTTAATTACCAACTAAACTGTATTCCTTTTAAACTAATACAAAAAGTTTGTTGCAAATGCACCTGTATGAGGATTATACCCAAAAAAAAAATATTAGTAAAGCACGTATCTAATATGTCCACATTGTTAAACAATGAGGCTTCAGTATAGTATTGATACACACACTCACAGATAAACTTTGCGTAGGAACATTTTGTTGGCAATGCTTAGATAAATGTAGCACACAAAATATAGCTCCTTAAAAAAAATAAAGGCAATAACTGTGTGATTGTCAGCGTGGTGTTCCAACATACAAGTTATGACTACCATTAGACTGCATATGATGACACCATGAATCACACGGAAGTGACAGCGCTAAAATAATTAACCACAGTAAACATGAATAGCGCTGTGAACCTTAAAGTAGCTGTATGAAAACAAGGTTGACACGCCAAGAATAAAATAAGCTGTGCGTGTCAGCGTAGAACTGTGAAGACAGAAAGTACTTAATGGTTTCACATTCCAATGTATCGAAATAGACAGCCAAACCTCATGTTGAGCGAAGAAAAGCTAAGTCACTCAGCTAGACACAGAGTACTACACGCAAACGAAGCATGAGCTGTGCGTGTCAGCGTAGTTAACATCGGTAGAAAACTGCATGAATCACCAATGAAAGGACGCTTCCAGGGTTGTCAGGAAACACAGCAAGTCCATCAGCCAATGATAGTAGAATGACGAATCCAATGAGAGTTGAGTGTGAGAATGCGTGAAAGATAATTGACGCACGTCACCATATGAATCACGAGTGAAAAACACTTCCAGCGTTGCCAGGAAACACAGCAGACCCGTCAGCCAATGAGCGTAGAGACTTCAAGCCAATAAGAGTTGAGTGTGAAGATTGACGAACTTCATCTGCGTTGCGTTTCAGTGACGCCTGCAGCGAAACTGTGAAGACACGTCACAGAGTCTCACCGAGCAACAGCAGCGCGCGTGAAAGCGGTGAGATTTTTTGAATCTAAATATAGTTTTACGCTGTGCGCTCGACATCAAAACCAAGTTAATTTTTATTCTATCCAAAAATCAGAACTCAAGATATCAGGAACACATCATGCTCACATAAAAAAAAAAAGAAGTCAAGCTATTAGACATACATCAAGCTCTCGTTTTGCCTCGCACGGTAGCAACAAATTAAAACCTTACTTGAGAGTGGTTTTTCTCTTTGAAAAGAATATGTTCCGTAGCGTGCTTTCAAATCAAGGCTACTCCATATCCTTGTAGTCACCTTGTAATATATCAGCAAGCAAGTAAAAGCTCCGTTGGTAGATGACGTATAGCAGCTTCCACTTAAATTTGTAGGCTTGGAGTTGAGCTGTTTTCCCAGTCGTCGCCAGTGTTAAATAGAAAGATCTTCTATGAATGAAGTGTGGACAGCAGGTAGATCTTCCAAGTATGTTTATTCACAAGTTAATAGGTTCAACAGCTCAGCCTCCCAACTGCCTCTCACTCCTTCAGTCTCTCATCCTCCAGATTCTTTCCTGAGCCACAAGAGCCCTCACATTCTAGAACACAAGGATGTCAGCAACTAGGCACAGCTGGCTGTCAGTAAGTAACATTACAACACACCTTTGGTTTTTTTTAAAGCAAGAAGGGGCTAACAAGGAGTTTTGAGTGGTGGAAGAAGGTTTATTACTTTGTAGCTGTGTTTAGAAAGATGATAGCTACATTATATGAAAGAGACAGTTAGCATAGCTGTAAAGATTACTCTTCCTGCCACGACCTGCATATGTGTGATTTTTTGGCACGTATACATTGTGTGGACTGCTGTAAATCACCAGTTGGGAAGCTTCCTACTGAGACTAAACCCTACTCAGTGGTGGCCGACACAATGAAGAGATGATGGGGTGGGTGGAGGGGGGCGCAGTGGAGTGCGCTGGGTTTGATAATAAAAAAAAAACCTTACCTGGAGCTGCCAGCATCCTTCCATGTCACGCCTCGATCTTCCTGGTCCACGCAGGCACTTGGGCAGCGTCAGACTCACTGTGCAATCCCGGGCTACTTTCATGCTATGAGAGCAGCGCGGGGATTGGCCTAAGCGGGCCGAAAAGACGCTCCTCTCAGGACAGAGAGTCTGTGCTGTTTCGCCTGCCCGGCTGTTCAATACAACCATGTTGGAGAAACTTAAGTTTGCATGTGTATTTGGATGGCCTGCGATTGCCGGCCAAACACACATGCACACTTAGAAGTGCACATAGCACTCCTCCTCCCCCCTCCAATGCCCCGGCCCAGCCCCTCCCTGTACTTGCTGGCTCATAGCTGGCAAATGAAAAAGAAAACAATTATAGTATATTATTTTATTTTTCACCTGTTGGCTCTGAGCCAGTTGGGCAATGCTCCTCCGCCATTGCAGAGGAGACGCCACTGAACCTACTTCTGCAGCTGCTACGTTATTGGTTGGATATAGCAAGCCACATTTGCTGTTCTTTATTGTTATTATAAGTTAACAGGTACTAGAGTAAAGAATTACTCTATGATTGTTGCCAAGAGTAAAGGATCAAACCAAAAGGTTGTTTCCTTGCAAAAAAAAAAAAATCATTCTAAACAAACCCAAAAGCAACATTTATATTGGTGTGGAAAGTTGGAGCAATTTTTTGCAACTCATGATGTGCTAGGGCACTATTCAATGACATATGGATCAAAATGCTTATATTTTATGCATGAACCAAATGTAATCTGTATATATAAAATGACACAGTGTTCGACATGTCTAATAAGATCTTCCCTCTCTAACACATGAAGTGTTCTCTGCCATTTGCTGGGTTTCAAAGTTTCCCTTATCATAGTGCAAGGAGGTAGGAGAGCAGTGGAGCTGTGATGCCAGAGAGCAATACAAGTGAGAAAAATGCATTTTTAGTATGTGGGGAGAGCTCCAAAGACAAAACAAAATGTTACTTTGAAAAATGAAACTTTGAGTTTTGTGATGGTATATCATAGAAGAAAATCACTTCTTTGCATAGCTACACAGTTTTTTTTAGCAAAGGTGTCTTCAAGCCAGTAATCTACAAACTAGACGCAACTGCACTCAAACAGCACCAATAGCACACAACACCACCTCATCATCACTCAGCCAAGCGCAGCACCACCTCAGCCACAGTGCACCATCTCAGCACCACCTCTGCACCAGTGCAAAAACACCTCACTACCAGTGCAGCACTACCTCAGCATCGGTGCAGAACCTGCACAGCATTACTCAGTGCCACCACAGCATCACTCAGCACAACCTCAGCACCAGCGCAACATCTCCTCAGCATCAATCAACACCACCACAGCAACTCAGCACAGCACCACGTCCGCATCAGTGCACCACCACCAGTGCAGCACCAACTCAGCACCACCACAATCCCATCGCAGCATCAGCGCAGCATCGCATCAGCACAGCATTATCTCAGCATACCACCAACTCAGCATCATTAAGCACCACCTGAGCACCAGCACCACCACCAGAGAATGACTCAGAGACATCATGACTCAGCATAACCACAGCATCACTCAGCACCTTCACAACTTCACTTAGCACTCGCACAGCATCACTCAGCAATAACACAGCATCACTCAGCACAAGCGCAGCATCTCCTCAGCAGCAACACAGCACCAATGCAGGCCCACTCCAGCATCAGCACAGCACCCCTTTAGCACTCAGCATCACTCAGCACTACCCGAGCACCAGCTCAGCACCACCTAAGCACCAGCAAGGCACAACCACCTCAGCATGACTCAGCACAGCATCACTCAGCACCAGCGCAGCATCTTCTCAGCATCACTCAATACCACCACGGCACCATCTCAGCATCAGCACAGCATCACCTCCGCATCATTGCACCACAACCAGAGCAGCACCAACTCAGCCCCAACACAGCCCCACCACAGAATCAGCGTAGAACAACCTCAGCACCACCTCATCAGCAACCCAGCACCAACGCAGCACCACCTCAGCACAAGTGCATCATCACCTCAGCACCAACTCAGCACTACTCGGCACCACCTGAGCCCCAGCACAGCACCACCTGAGCACCACCAAAACATCACTCAACACCACCTCAGCATCACACAGCACCACCCCAGTATCACTTTTCACCACCTGAGGATCACCTCTGCACAACCACACTACCAGCTCAGCATCACCTCTGTAGCTTTCAGCACCAGCACAGCATCAGTGTAGCACCACCTCAGCATCAGTGTAGCACCACCTCAGAATCAGTGCAGCTCCACCTCCGCATCAGTACACCACCACCTCTGCATCAGCGCACCACCTCAAATACAGCACAGCATCACCTCAGCATCAGCACAGCACCACCTCAGCACCACCACAGCACCACTTCATTATCAGCACAGCGCCAACATCTCATCAGTGCACCACCACCAGTACAGCACCACCACCGCACCACCTCAATATCAGCACAGCACCAGTGCAACATCAGCTCAGCACCATCTCCGCATTAGTACACCACCATCAGAGCAGCCCCACCTCAGCACCAGTGCAGCCGCACTTCAGCGCCAGAGCAATCCCACCTCAGCAGCAATTCAGTACCAACGCAACACCACTTCAGCATCAGCGCAGCATTGCCTCAGCACAGCACCAATTTAGCACCACCTGAGCACCACCACCTCAGCATGACTCAGCACCATCTCAGCATCACTCAGCATCATCTCAGTATCAGCACAGCACCACCTCCTCATCAGTGCGCCACCACCAGTGCAGCACCATCTCAGCATCAGCGCAGCCTTACCACAGCATCAGCACAGCACCACCTTAGCACCAGCGCAGCACCCCCTCAACAACAACTCATCACCAATGCAGAACCATCGCAGCACCAGCACAACACCACCACAGCGCCACCCCAGCATCATTCAGCACCACCACAACATCACTCAGCAACACCACAGCATCACTCAGTAGTACATCAGCATAAGCATAGCACAACCTGAGTGCCACCTCAGCATCAGCAGAGCCCCATCTCTGCATCAGCGCATCACCATCTCCTCATTAGTGCACCACCACCAGTGCAGTACCAAATCAGCATAGAAACAGCGCAGCACCGCCTCAGCACCAGCACAGTACCACCTCTACATCAGCACAGCACCATCTCAGCATCAGCACAGCACCACCTCTGCATCAGTGCACCACCACCAGTACAGCCACACCTCAGCAGCAACACAGCACCACTTCAACATCAGTGAAGCACCATGTCAGCACCAGCACAGCATCAACTCAGCACAGCATCAACACAGCATCAGTCAGCACCACCTGAGTTTCAGCACAGCACCACCACCTCAGCATGCCTTAGCACCACTACAGCATGACTTGACTCAGCACCAGCACAGCCTCACTTAGCGCCACCACCGCATTAATTAGCACCACCTCAGCACCAGCACAGCATCTCCTCAGCATCACTCAGCACCACCTCCACATCAGTGCACCAACACCAGTGTGGCACTAACTCAGCACCAGCGCAGACCCAGCACAGCATCAGTTCAGCAGCACCTCAGTATCAGCACAGCACCCCCTCAGCAGCACTCAGAACCAAAGCAGCACCACGTCAGCATTAGCGCAGCACCACCTCAGCACCAGTGCAGCATCATCTCAGCAACAACTCAGCATCTTTCAGCACCACCTAAGCACCAGTACAGCACCACCTGAGCACCACCTCAGCATCACTCAGCACCACCTCAGTATCACTCAGCACTACTTCAGCATCAGCACAGAAACACCTCAGCACCAGTGCAGCACCACCTCAACATCAGCACAGCACCATTCCAACATTAACATAGCACCACCTCTGCCTTAGTTCACCACCACCAGTGAAGCCCCACCTCAGCACCAGAACAGCCCGACTTCAACAGCAACTCAGCACCAATGCACCCTCACTTCATCAGCGCAGCATCACCTCAGCTCGGCATCAGTCGGCACAATCTAAGCACCAACTCAGCACCACCTGAGCACCAGCACAGCACCACCACCTCAGCATGACTCTTCACCACCTCAGCATGACTCAGCACTAAGTCTGGGCAGAGCTGGCATAGTGCTACTTTGCAGAGTTCCATTGAGTTGGAAAACAACTGTGGGGAACTCTGCTCCACTCCCCTCCACCCTTCCTAATTTAATTATAAAAAAAAGGCACTTACCTGCTGTGGAGTCACCGGGCTGCCTCCTCCTTGCCATGGTCTCTCTCTCCTCCTCGTCCTCTTCCACAGAAACCCCTACGTTGTAAGTCTTGCGTCCTTTTTTTAAAATAATTAAATTCGGGAGGGTGGAGGGGCCGCGTTTTCAATGGAGCGCGAAGTAGGCAACACTCCTTAAACTCTGCTGGCGAAGTGGCGTTCCCTACCCGAGGTTACTCAGCACCACCTCAGTATCACTCTGCACCACCTTAATATCACTCAGCATTACCTGAGCACCACCACAGCCCCACCTGAGCATCAGTGCAGCACCATCTCAGTATCAGCACAGCACCACTTCCTCATCAGTGTAAAACAACCAGTGCAGCACCAACTCACCACCAGCGCAACCCAACCTCAGCTCTAACGCAGCTCCACCTCAGCAGCAACTCAGCAACAATGCAGCACCACTTCAGCATTAGCACAGCACCAACTCAGCATCACTCAGTGCCAGCTCAGCACCACCTGAGCACCAGCGCAACACCAACAACTCAACATGACTCAGCACCACCACAGTATGACTCAGCACCAGGGCACCATCACTCAGCACCACCACAGCATCACTCAGGACCAACGCAGCATCTCTTCAGCATCACTCAACACCACCATAGTACCAACTCCTCATCAGCACAGCACCACCTCCGCATCAGTGCACCACCACCAGTGCCGCAGCAACTCAGCACCAGCTCAGCCTTACCACAGCATCAGCACAGCACCACCTACATCAACTCATCATCAATGCAGAACCACTTCAGCATTAGTATAGCACCACCTCAGCCCCAGTGTAGCATCACCTCAGTACCAGTGCAACACCAACTCGGCATCACTCAGCACCAGCACAACACCACCACAGCACCACCCCAGCATCATTCAGCACCACCACAACATCACTCAGCAACACCACAGCATCACTCAGCAGTACATCAGCATAAGCATAGCACAACCTGAGTGCCACCTCAGCACCACCTCAACATCAGCAGAGCCCCATCTCTGCATCAGCGCATCACCATCTCCTCATTAGTGCACCACCACCAGTGCAGTACCAAATCAGCATAGAATC
Organism: Triturus cristatus; assembly: GCF_964204655.1. Lineage (NCBI taxonomy): Eukaryota > Metazoa > Chordata > Amphibia > Caudata > Salamandridae > Triturus > Triturus cristatus. Next base: position 721,863,088 of record NC_140595.1, read on the forward strand.
AGCGCAGCACCACCTCAGCACCAGCACAGTACCACCTCTACATCAGCACAGCACCATCTCAGCATCAGCACAGCACCACCTCTGCATCAGTGCACCACCACCAGTGCAGGCCCACCTCAGCACTAGCACAATCCCACCTCAACACCAGTACAGCCCTACCTCAGCAACAATTCAGCACCACTTCAGCGCAGCATCACCTCAGCACAGCACCAACTCAGCTTCTCTCAGCACCACCTGAGCACCAGCTCAACACCACCTGAGCACCAATGCAGACCAACCACCTCAGCATGACTCAGCGCCACAGCATACCTCAGCACAACCTGAGTATCACTCAGCATCACTTGAGCATCATCTTCGCACCAGCACACAACCACCTCATCATCACCCAGCATCAACTCAGTCTGCCCTCAAAATCTGGCATCTGCTGATTCTCCTCTAGTGTCCCTCCGCTGCTCGTGTTGTAAGTCAAGTACTATTTCCCAACCTCCACCCTCCCATTGTTTACGCCCCCCTGCCCCCAATAATAAAAAAAAGCTATAACAAACAAGCATTTGACCAGGGAGGGAAAAGTTGCCAACATTGCAAGGACAAAAAAAATAGAACACATTTTTTGTGTTAATTCTTTTTTTAATAAGGTTATTCATCTAAACATAATGTCTCCTTGGTTATATATAAGGTGACTAAAAGGCTTATACAATTTTTTATTCTACCTTTTCAACATGCTGCGCAGCAGCCACAGTACTCTACAGCACAGCTTAAAGACATTGGCAAAACCAATAGCTCTGTCTAAACACTTATAAGCTCCCAAAGGCAATCTCTATTGGATATGCAAATGCTTGTTTCTACTGCGGCTTGTGCTGAGTCCCAGGAAAAGCGCAGCAACATGTCACAGGAGAAAAAAGCACTTTGTGCACATCCATGTACTATGTTCCAGGCACCATGTGGTGTGTGTGGGCGGCCCTACATGTGCCCCCAGGACCAGTGAGCAGTGGCCCTGCTTGAGGCCCCCAAAGTCCATTTCCGTCTGCCTTTTCATGGTGGTGGGACTGCCATGAAAAATCAGCCAGAAAGGACCATCCTAATCCCTACTGCACTGCCTACGCAGGCATCTCCTCCATTGTAGCGATAGGATTCCGACCGCTGCCCCAACGGCATCTTGAATCCTGTCAGAGGCCCCCGACCTCTGCGGTCCCACCGGCTGTATCAAAGTGTGGCGGTTGGACCGATGCCTTGGATGTCGGGCTGACCGCTACCGACGGCCTGTTGGTGGCAGTCCTCCCGATATCATAATTAGGCATTGACACTGTTAAGTACATTGTACTGTGCTTAAAAGTTGGACCCGTCATATCCTGATGAATGGAATGAATTAGACAAATCAAATTTGTTTAATTCATCAGGTCATGACATGAAAAGCAGGACATTTTTGCGTGTTGGTATTGGAAGCCTCTCTGGGTAGCATCTGAAGTGCAAAGATGTTAAAATTAATCTGTCAATCCACTGATTGATGTGATGTCAGACTCCTGAGCACACAGACTTCTAACGCACTACACTTCCACTCCGAATACTGAATAACTAATAAGTGTGCACCAGCTCCATGGATAACTTACCTGAGACCGACTAGTAACAGTCTGGTGGCAGGGAGAGTGAGCCACCGTAGGCATGGGCCAGTGTCAATCAGAGGCTGCAGGCACCAAAGTCTCTCTGCACGGCCGCAGTTCAGTTCCGGACTCAAGCGGCATCTGGATGAGAGAGGCTGCAGGCATCATACCAACTGGAGGCACAACAGATAGCAGTGCGAGCAACGACGGGCTCCATCCAAACTTTAAGAAATAGATGACTGCCGACACACCCAAAGCTATTACAAGTCCTGTCTCAGGCAGCATTAATTGGGCAAATCATGGGACACATTGTTGCAGACTCCATGATGATGCCATCCAGTCACGTGAATGGCAATGCCGCAGTGATTGGTACAGGCAAGCGCAAATGAGCCAGCCCCCAGCCTGCAACAAACAGCCCCCACCTTTTATAACTGAGGAAGGAGAACCAGTCCTACCTTGGAAACAATGGACTAAACTGCTGTAATCTTACCTAATTGCAATGGGGGGGGGGGGTGGGGGGGGGGAGTTTACACCATTAAGGACACAGCATATTTTGCTACATAATCTGAGAATAGAGGAAGGAAAATAACAGAAACCTTAACTTAGTTGGAAGAGTAGGAGGATGAAGATCAATTGGATGTTTATCAGGTCACTTTCAACAAATTGCCAGATTATTTTGGTAAAAGGATAAATGTGTTCCTAGAAAGAGACAAGTTTTTCATGAGAATTCAGGGCAAGGCAGAAAAAGTAACAGAATAAATTGTAGCTCTTAAAGGTTTATCAAACACAAGTGACTTTGATGCCCTAACAGATTTACTCTTTCGTGATCAGTTGGTCAGATGTACCAACAATCCTAAAGTACAGGAGAAACTACTCACACAGAACCTTGACCTTAAATGGTCTATTGATGTGGCAGTAGGACTAGAGCATACAGCAGAAAGCATGAAGGAAATGAAAGTTAACACTGAAAACAATCATTGTCCTCCACTGAAGTGAATGTCATTAGAAAGTGGGGAGTACAGCAGTAGTTAAATCAGATGAACCCTACAAACAAAATGTTAGAAAAAATGAGGGTTTCCACAAGCACACAGCAGTGAATGAGAGAACCAAGTGTTTTCATTGTGGAAGCACTGGTCCTTTTCAAAATGTTGTGCATTGCCAGCCACAACCTCTAAGTGTAGAAAATGTAGGGAAAGGGGCACTTTGCTAGAGTGTGTAGGAACACACAGTATAAACAAGTTCATATGGTTGAGCCTAACATTCAAGAAGAAAATACTTTTGTTTTTCAGGTGAACGAGGAAATCAAACAAATGAATTTTCCATCTTGTGATTTATTTTGGATAATAGGCCTCTAACAGTATTTTTTGATGCTTGTTCCTCATATACATTATTGGATAAGAACAGTTTTGATGTCATGTTTCCTAATAGCAGTATTTTGTTAGAACCACCTTGCGTTAGACCAGGCTGGTACAATGGAGATGCAATAAAGTGAAACTTTGGATCTGTTTCAAAGACAGAAGCAATATAGGGAATGTACACATCCCCATAAAGGGGTCAAATCTTCTTGGATGGAAACACCAGAAAGACTTGGGCATAAAACTTGATCCCAACAGTGCTGATCCTGTTCTTTTAGTAAATCTTTTTGTGTGCCAGGAAGAAGTTTGTAATTAGTGTCCTGAGGTGTTGTCAGAAACGTTAAGCTTATTAAACAATTATCAACACCATATTAAACTCAAATCCAGTGTTCCACCTGTAGTACATAAGGTTAGACTCATTCCCCATCTTCTTCATACTTCACTCAGGGAAGAGATAGAAAAGGTACTCAAACTGCATGTAATTAAGCCTATAGAGTGCTCAGAGTGGCTAGCTCCAATTGTAATTGCTCACAGGGCTACTAAGGGCATAATTAGACTATGTGTTGACCTCAGGGACCTTAATGACAAGATCTGGGTGGATCGACACCAATTACCCCAGTTCTATGAAATCCTTACACTAATTGACAAAGCATCCTATTTTAGTGTATTAGTCCTATCTTCGGCCTATAACCAAGTAGAATTAGATCCCTCCTCAAGACATTTGACTTCATACGAAACACCATTCGAAGCATTCCAGGACAAAACAGTGCCTTTTGGTCTGGCTTCAGCTGTGGCAGCATTCCAACGCATTATGCAACATATGCTACAACACATACCCAAAACCATCTGTTTCCAAGATGAAATATTGATGTTTGCCACTACCTTTAAAGAGCATGATAAAACTCTCAAGGCAGTTTTAAGCAGACTTAAGCAGGCAGGCTTAACCATTAAGAAAGAAAAATGTCTCATTGAGGTAACCTCAATAAGATGTTCCATAAAAGAGTCTCTCAAAGGGGCACAGGTTTCAAGTTAAAGTGCACTAGGGAAGAGTCCTTTTAACCTAAAGTAGAAGTGAATTATGGAAGTTAGGCAGGCAGAATAGAGTCAGTGGAGTGACAGAATGATGGCAATGGCTACAGTTCTCAATAGAATCACCAAAGAACCCTCAGAAAAGTGCAAGAACAAGTTTGTGCAAGAAGTTTCTCATAGAAAGTCTCCAGTAAAGACTCCCAACAAATGTCCCAGCTCCTCCTCAAAAGCAACATACTTTATAAGGTAAATTTTTCATCATGACGTTAATTGTCAGTCCACTGTGGAGTGAACCCAAGTGGTCACTCTTCCATTCAGCAGGTACAAGTTGATACTCCAGGAGATTTTCCCACTAGTGTAAGGTGAACCACGAAAAACTGCATCGTCACAGGTTTATAGACATTAAACCTTAACAATATTGCATTATCCAGGGACACGGTCAACAGGCTAAGTTCTCATGAAAACCACACAATGTAGAATTAAGAAGAAGATGTCCAACTGTCTTTTATGGAATATGACATATTCAGGACAAAATGAGATGTATTGGGAACAGGGTAAAAGTTCACAACATTATGTCATGGAAAATCACAGCCTAAAGTGAAAAGTCATTTAAACGCGCTTAAAGTCATATTTCATTTCAGTAAAAGACTCCTAAATTATGCTAAAAACATTATAAAATCATTCAAATATATCATATATAAGCACTTCAAAACATTTGCTTAGTGATTAATACATATAAATTCACGACTGTGAGTATGGCCTATTTCTATAATTTCAAAGTACCAACGTGTAAAATATGTTTAAATCTTTTCAATAAAAATCATTTTCATAAATCTCTAATCTACATAATATTGGGCACTTATAATAAAATAGCGAAGCTCTAACATGAACGGTGATTTTTTTGCACCAACATGTGTTATCGAATCACTCTTGCAAGTAATGCTAAGTTTCACGTTTCTCTTCCCACAACATTGGGACATATTAACAAGCCAGGCGATAAAATTATCGCCGCTTTAGCGGCAGAAAACTGCCGATAAAACGGCGATAATGGGCTTGATAATATGCTCTATGGAATTCCAATTGAAGCCCATGTTAGACGTCCTTCACATTTAACATGGGCATCAATTGGAATTCCATAGAGCATATTATCAAGCCCATTATCGCCGTTTTAGCGGCAGTTTTGTGCCGCTAAAGCTGCGATAATTTTATCGCCTGGCTTGTTAATATGCCCCATTGTTGTTAATATTATGAGTAAATGGTCATAAAGTCATCTCAAAATCAATACGTTTATTCATTCTACTCTACTCTAAGTAATCCAAGCACACTTTTACGATGCTGGACAATTCAACGTAACTCATTCTTCATTGCCATTTTCGGTAGTTTTGTCTTAATCAATACAATATGTACTTCCACTTCAGCACTCTTCGCCATGAAGGAGCACCCCATAATACCCTCCAAGGGCTATTTACATGTTCTTTTTAGCTTGGTGATGTCCCTAGAATGGCCGTGAGCACCACCAAGCATTTTATTAATGTTGTGGGGGGGCTGCAGGTAGGGGTGGGCAGAACTCTGTGCGTTTCACTGAGGAATTCCTCAGAGTTGGATAGAAACTCAATGAGATTCTGCGGAGATCCACCAATGGGCGGAAATATGCATGTTGCGCAGAAAGTTTGCTCCAGTAGTGGGAGCAGCGCTGAAAAATCATCACAAACGATATTCTACGGTGCGCAAAAGCACATGGCTATTTGAATACATTTTTCGGCCACTCGAATAGAAAATCTGCTCGAGCAGCAGCAAATCTACTTGAAAAGCAGCACTCTGATTGCCACCGCTCGCATTAGAAAATGGCACTAGGGTACATCACATCTCACTCGCATTCGCATTCTGAATGCTTGCAGTAAATAATTCCGCCATGCGATGCTTGGCAGAATTTCCGCTTTCAGCCCCTACCCAGTCCTTATACTTGTTCTCTTCTTAGACCTAGCCTGCTACCTAGTTTTAGCCTCTTCCTAGTCCTAATGCTAGTCCTCTACATAGTCCTAATCCTGGTCCTCTTCCTAGTGCTAGCCCTTTTCCCGGTCCTTTCCGTAGTCTAAGTCCTATTCTTAGTCCTAAACCTCCACCTAAACCTCGTCCTAGTCTTAGTCCTTGTCCTCTTTTTAGTCATCTTTCTAGTCCTAGTCCTTTTAACATTAATCTTTCTAGTCCTAGAATTCTGGGACATTTTGGTAGACAAGTACGCGGTCACAAATGCAGCAGATATCCTGTTCGCCTTATTGCAAGTGCATAAGTATATAATGCCAGTCTGCCAAACTCTGAATAAGGCCATTACTCTTGCTGGTTTTCTTCCTAGTCCTTTTTTCTTTTTTTAGTCCCATTTCCTAGCCCTAGTTCCTTTAGTCGTTCTTGCCCTGTTTCTATAAATCTTTTTAGACCGAGTCATCTTCTTATCGATTTTTGCAGACATCGGGTCTTATTATGACTATGGCGGTGTGGGAGTGGGGCCGCCACACTGCCACCCCGCTCCCACACAACCAAAGCAGATTGCCCGCCAGGATACGACTTTTTAAGTCGCTGGCGGGTAGTTCTTTGGCGATCCAACAGCGGTGCCTTTGACCTAGGCATGGTCACCGCAATGGTATCATCAAAGCATGTTCATGCACGGAACAAAATGCACAATGTTTTGCATTTTATTCCATGCAGTAACATCGGGGTGCATGCAGATAGGGGTGCACACCATATGCCCCCCTGCATGACCCCATGGCACAGAGGCACCAGGGGGCCCTGTATGACCCTTTTCTTTCCTCACCGCCACACTTTTCATGGCGGTCGCATTGTCACGAAAGTGTGGTGGTGAGAAAACTCATGCTTTGCTTTGCGGGACCACAGCGTCCCTGCCAAGCATATTGCGGCCTCAAGACTGCTGCGCCACCACCAGGGATCACTGATACCTGGCAGCTGAAGTGGTCCCAGGGCAGCCCAACTGCCCAGGTCATAATAGGGCTGTTGGAAGACCGCCACCACCACGCCCCGCGAGTCTGGCTTCTCTCAGTGTACTATTGTGTTTAGCTGTTTTCTTGCAAACACCCCTTAGAGGGGAAAACCCTTTTCTTCAGTTTGTCACAGGCAAGTCTGTTTTTAAAAATACTTTCCCAAACTTTGTTCATACTAGCTTAGTGCTGCCTATTGGTAGTTTAGATTAGTGAGTCAGTAATACTTTAAAAAATCCATGTTAACGATAGTAGGCAGTGGTCAACCGGGGAGGTCAAAGTAGCTGTTGTAAAAGGTGACTCTGAGGGATGACCTGAGCATAGTGTATTTATAGCCTTACTAATGTGTGAAGGGTTGGGATAACCAGCCTCCTCCAAATGTTATCTCCAGAATCTGTGATTTGAATTGTTTAATTATTTACACTGTTATCAATTTGCAGTTGGAGACAGATTGATATTTTTCTATGATTACATAGCAGCCCAACTGTCTGAGCAAATTTGTCTGGATTATCATCGGTTTCATTTTCTCATTGAGGCCTTTGACATTCCATGTCAAGGTTTTTATAAGGGTTAACAATTGGTTTGTTCTATTGCACATCATCTCCGTTTTGGTAACTTTTTCCTTCTCAAAGTCACCGACGCCCCACTTTGGGCTGCAAGCCTGAAATTCTTGTGCAAACCCTTCCCCGCGTCTGATTCAGCACGTAGCTGTGCAAGTGCTAGTGCAAAAATGTAAGGGGTGGGCATAACTTATGTGATTCCGTGTAGCATAATCACTTGGAAATATCTAAGTATTCCACAAGATTAAGCTTGAATTATAAGGGGTCTATGGCTTATCGCGTGATGGCTATAGACATGTCCTGGTGAGGCTCCGAGGACAGCGCAAATTTCGGCGGTGTGGCAGCGCCCCTCTGCTTCGTTTCTTACTGCGTGACCCATATTTGAATGGGTATGCCCAGCGGCATATTTTTGTCTAATTCTGGGGCGAGGGGGGGCCACATGTTAAATTTGAAGTGACCGTTCTCTCTTCCTCAGAGCCGGCCGCCACTTTGGATAGTCTCTAAGAAAATGTTTGCTAGCTCCTCCCTTGAAGGCTGCCCATATTTTTAAAGGCATTTTCCTAATTTTGAGTTTCCCTTAACTTAAAGGCATTGTCTCTTCTCCGTATTTTTTTTTCTATTTAATTATTGTTCTCCTTTGGCTTTCTGACAATTTTTAAAGAAGTTCTCATCAGTTGTTGACAGAATTGGAGTACTGCATCATTATGAAAAAGCTCTCAAGCAGCATTTTTGTGCAAAATTTTGCGGAGCTTCTCAATTTATGTGCTACGTCTCCTTGTTATTGGCCTAACTGCTCTGGAATTTTTAAATGCGGCATCAGTTGAAATATTTGTGGCAGAGTAATATTTACTTCACACTGACTACATTGTCTTGCTCATTGTGTGTGACTTCAGTACATGGGCAGATCAAAAGCTCTTCAATCCATAACTCCGTCTCCAGTATGAAAACTAAGAAGGCGTTTACTGAACTCGGCTGTCTCTTCCGCAATGGATAATCTTACCTCAAATGTAGGGTCAAATATAGCCACTTCTCATATCTCACCTGCAGCGTCATCTCAAGCTCAAGCCAGTAAATCACAAGTTAAGAGGCTTAAAAAAGACCAACCCTCGCCTACAAATGTTTTATTGGAGGAAATTAGATCTCTGCGCCCCTTTATGGAAGACACTAATGCTAAACTACAAACCCTCACTAAGAAATGGTCATTTATGGAAGAACGTATGTCTTCTGCGGAACAACAAATCCTACATTTTAATGATACGTCTCTCAAAGTGAACTTTTTACAGATACAGCTTTCTTCTTTGCAGAGACAAGTCGAAGACCTTGAAAATCGAAATCGAAGAAACAACCTAAGCATTTATGGCCCTCCTGAAGGGACAGAAGGGGCTGACCCTATCTCTTTTTTCAAATCTATTTTACGTCAGGGTCTTATAGTTGCCGAAGACCCGCCACTTAATATCCAGAGCGCTCATAGATTGGGTCGCCCTCCTTCGACTGCTTCACCTCCCAAGCGACATAGAGGCATCATTCTTTACTTCTTAGAATATACAGAATCAATGCAGGTCATAACAGCTGTGCGTCCCCTTAAGAGAATCGCCTGGTCAGGAAATGCCCTATATTTTTCTCAGGACTACGCTAAAGCTGCAGCAGACAAGAGGAAAGACTTTCTGAGTATGAGACCTGCTCTACGTTCAATAGGAGCCCAGTTTGGTGTTTTCCACCTGTGCTTTTTTAAAGTCACGCATACCAATAAATCAACAACATATGAGGATCCTGCTCGTTTGCGTGACTTTCTTACATCCAGCAGAGCAGATGTCATGGATATGGTTCCCTCACCTGCTATAAAGTGACTGCTGTATTGTTGCTGAGTTTCCTTGCAACATATGTCGCTTTCAGCAATGTATCATACTTTTCCTGTTGTTAATGAGCTTTATTGTTAGAATAAAACAATTTAAGGTTTTTTGTTTGATTTAATTCTTTATATTGTTCTCTTTTACCCTACAGATGATTTTTTATATGTTGTGAATGTCTTCGTTCCCCATTACTTGTCGCACCACCCCCTCCCGCCTCGTTCAACTTCCTCTGGATTGGACATGACGTCTTCTTCGTGTGGTCCCTCCCGCATCTTTATTGGTTTTGTTAGATATGTCATTCTTCATGTTTATCACCTTACCCTGTCTATTTTATATCAGTCTTCGATATATAGGATTTTCTTCCTTCTGTTCCTCTTCTCTCCTTTCTGCTCTCCCTTTTCTATCTTATTCTAAACTTTCTAACTTATCTCACTCTTTGCAGAAGGTTCCTTTCTCTACACCCTCTGTGGCTTTTTTGTATCATCTCTCAATTAAGGTCTGATTGTTTTCTTCATTCTGTGTGTTTACAATGGTTTTGATAATGGCTTCCTGGAATGTCAGGGGTTTGAATTCTCCAATTAAAAGACAGCGTGTTCTCACCCATTTAGCAAAATGTAATGCTCGTATAGCTTTTCTGCAGGAAACTCATCTATCTGATATCGAAAGTATGAAATTGCGAAGGGGTTGGGTGGGCAAAGTTTTCTTTTCACCTGCTTTGGGGAAAAACATGGTGTTGCAATATTGTGTCATAAATCTTTCAAAATTCAATTTATTTCTCAGGAAAGAGATGAAGAGTGAAGACAGCTAATACTAAATTGTATTGCGATAAGACTCCAATCGTTTTGTTTAACTTAAATGCCCCTAACGCACCTAACTGTCAATTTTGGTCTTTAATTTCTCAGAAACTACAATATCCGGATAACAGTCTAGTTCTGGCTGTAGATTGTAACTTACCTGTTGATCCTTTTTTAGACAGATATTCTTTATCGCACCATATTCCAAATAAATCACAAAAAGCTTTCACACAAGCTATTCAGAGATGCAACCTAACTGATGCCTGGCGCCTATGCAACCCACCTTTAAGGGAGTATTCATTCTTCTCCCCAGTACACCATACACAATCTTGAATAGATTATGGTTTTTTTTGCACATCACATAGCTCAATCCTTAGTTTCAGCTGATATTGGCTCTATTCTGATATCTGATCATACACCACTATCTGCATATATAGACATAATACCCAATTCTACTCTTCCTAAAAGATGGAAGTTTAATAATTCCCTACTATTGGATTCCTCTTTCACCTCCTCTTTTACAGCTTTCGCCCAAAACTTCTTCCTCTTTAATCAAACGGAAGACATTCCACTTCATACAGTTTGGGATGCATTTAGGGCCTCAGCTTGAGACTTTATAATTTATTTTGTTTCTAAAAAAGACGCTTATCTCAAGCGCAGTCTAAACTATTGCTTAATGAAGTAAAACTTTTAGAACATTCTATAATATATGTCCTATTCTCAACAGGCTCCAAGTCAGCTCATTAAAGCCAAGCTTAATTTTAATAAAGTATCCACAGATAACGCTGCGTCTTATCTTCTCAAATCTAGCGCTAAATATTATGGGGGTCAAATTAAATATGGAAAGCTATTAGCTAATTATCTGAAAATTAAACAAAATAAATTATTAATTGAGTCAATTATCGATGACAGCGTTTCCTCATCACCAGGATCAAGCTATTCTAACTCAATTCCAACAATTCTATGCAAAGTTATACATGCAGGAATATTTACCCTCTGAGTCTGAAATTGTAAGTTATCTATCCACCATTTCAAAACCGGCTTATTCTCAAGTTGACTTCTTCTCCCTAGAGATAGATACCACGCAAATGGAACTCCAAATCACACTGTTTTCTCTTTAAAAGGCCCAGTGCTGGACGGTTTTACAGCTGAGTTTTATATACACTTTTCCAAATTGCTTCTTCGGTCCAAGGTAGCGCTCTCCCCAGCAGCTCCGCACATCAGCCGGATCGCCCGAGTCTGAGCCCTCTCTCACCAGGGTTCGAGGCTGCTCCGTTACGTTCTGTGGTATTTGCCCCTGCTCATCGTTATTTGTGTCTGACTGTTGCTCATTGTTTTATTGTGTTTTTTATTGTTACTGTGACTGTATTTGCGGTCCCTGTTTCACCCGCGCCCCCTGTGCGTACTTTTCCCGCCGCTGCTGCCCCTGTGGCCCGCCCACCGATTCAGCCCCGCTCCCACCTCCCACTCCTCTGCTCCTGCCCCCCTCCCCTACTATAGTAACAGGCCCGTCTGCACCTGTCTGCGAGCCGACAGCGACCAGCGCCAGGAACCCTGGTTCTCCTGGACCCCACCGCTACGACTCAGCCACCCTCGATGCTCTCAATGCCGGAGGCCATGCCGACTGCGTAAGATCCTCGCCTAACACGACCCATGGGCAGTTCACGTGCAGACACTGCAGAGGATCCTTCACCGTCGACAAGGTGCCCGCAGCCGCCAAAGGGCCGCCTACTGCCCGATCCGCTGAAACCCTGATGTGCATCCTTCTCAACTTGCACTCCCTGCACCGACACGCTGTAGAGGTTTGGGACCTAATCGACACCCTCTCGCCCGACGTCGCATTCCTCCTGAAAACCTGGACCAACGCCACCTCTGGCCCCGACATCGTCACAACCATCCCAGACAGCTACAAGATCCAGAGAAAGGACCGCCCACACCGCCCAGGAGGAGGACTCACCATCGCACACAAGACCCCCCTCCGACTCTCCTCATCCAGCATGAGCGACCCCCACTCCAACACGGAACACCTCCATTTCTAGATCCAGACCAGCCCCAGGACCACGCTACGCAACACCCTCATCTACAGACCGCCAGGACCCCGCGCCCAGAACGCAACCACCATTGCCGAGCTCGCCGCACCCCACGCCATCACCTCCACGGACTAAATTCTGATCGGGGACCTGAACTTCCACCTCGAAAACAGCCACGACCCCGACTCCACCACACTCCTCGAGAACCTTGCCAAGCTAGGACTGAAACAGCTCATCAGCACTCCCACCCACAGAGCAGGCCACACCCTCAACCCCAGCTTCGCGGGAGGATCAAACATCCGTTTCAGCAACACCACCCAGCCACCCTGGACGGACCGCCACTGCGCCCATTTCACTTTCAACACCACCATCGCACCCAAACCTGCCCCACGCCCGCCGCGACAGAACTGAGGTAAGATCACCGTGGAACACCGTGGAACACATGATCTCTGCCCTCTTCCAAGACCCCCCCCCCAATGCCACGATCGACACCAACTCCGCAGCCAGGGAATTTTACCTCTGGATCTCCTGCTGCGCTGACAGGCCAGCACCTCCCCGCCACCCCGCCAAACAATGCCCGCTGAAGGCCTCCTGGTTCACCACAGAACTTCAATATGCAAGACGCTCCTGCAGACACTTGGAGAGAACCTGGTGGAACCAGAAGACCACGGAAACATGGAACAACCACAAGAGCGCCCTGAAGGACTACCACCAGCGTATAAGGGACACCAAACAAACCTTCATTAGAGATGAAATCAAGACCAACGCATCGGTCGTCAAGGAGCAGTTCAACGTCATTCAGCAGTTCGCTAAACCCACTTGCGAGGCTATTGACATCACACCCTCCCAGGAACTCTGCGACAAACTCAGCTCCTTCTTCCACCTGAAGATCAAGGCCCTCTACGACAACTTCAACGAGCCAGCAGACAGCACCACACTACCCACCACTGCCGAGAAGCCGACCATCACCTCCTGGGCCTCTGCGTTCATCGAGCTCATCGCCTCATCCATGAAGAAGACTCACTCAGGAGCCCCTATGGTCCCCTGCCCCCCTCACATCTTCCACAGGGCAGCCACTGTCATCGCACCCGAACTAGGACGGGCAATCAACTCCTCCCTCAGATCCGGCATCTGCCCAGACGACTGGAAGCGTGCGGAGGTGAAACCCCTCCTCAAGAAACCAACAGCCGACCCAACAGATATGAAGAATTACTGGCCCATCTCTCTCCACTGCACTGAGATCACCCTCCTCGCCACCACCGACGACATCTGCATGCTGCTAGACCAGGGACACATCGCAGCCCTCATCCTTCTAGACCTATTCGCAGCCTTCGACACCGTCTCACATCGCATGCTAGCTGCCAGAATCCACAACGCAGGAATACAGGGATCCGCCCTCGACTGGATCCAATCCTTCCTCTCCGGCAGAACCCAGAGGATCAGACTCCCCAACTACCTCTCCGATCCCACTGACATCAACTGCGGAGTGCGCCAGGGGTCATCACTCAGCCCGACGCTCTTCAACATCCACATGGCCCCCATCGCCGCCATCGTCAGACAGCATGGACTCAGCATCGTATCCTACGCCGATGACACCCAGCTCATCCTCTCCCTCACCAAGAACCCAGAAGACACCAGACTCTGCTTCCAGGAAGGAATGAGAAACATAGCAGCCTAGAAGAAGGACAGCTGCCTAAAACTCAACTCCGAGAAGACCAAGGTCCTCGTCCTCGGACCTTGCACCTCTGCCTGGGACAGCACCTGGTGGCCCTCCGCCCTCGGGAGCCCACCCACCGACCCCGACGGACCACGCCTGGAACCTTGTCATAATCCTCAAGTCCTCCCTCTCCATGAACCGCCAGATCAACGCCGTCATGTCCGCCAGTTTCAACTGCTTCCGCATCCTCCGTAAGACCTTCAAATGGATCCCCCCGACTGCAGAAAGACCGCCACCCACGCACTCATAACCAGCAGACTAGACTACGGCAACGGCCTCTACGCCGGAATCAACAAAACTCTTCTACACAAACCCCAGACCATCCAGAACGCCGCAGCCAGGCTCGTCCTAGGGACACCGTGCCACAAGCATATGACCCAAACACCTACGAAGCCTCCACTGGCTCCCCATCGAGAAGAGGGTCACCTTCAAGCTCCTCACCCACACCAACAAATCCCTCAACAACATCGGACCCAAATATCTCGTTGAGTTACTATCCTTCCACGTACCCAAGAGGAACCTCCGCCCTGCCGACCTCGCCTTGGCAGAGGTCCCCCGCATCCGTAGAAACAGAGCCGGCAGGAGAGCCTTCTCCTACGTCACAGCCAAGACCTGGAACAAGCTCCCTGTTAACATCAGACCCTCCCCGACCATACACAAATTCAAAAAGGACCTCAAGATCTGGCTCTTCGACTGATCCGGATCTGCTGCCCCCCCGCCCGCCCAGCACCTTGAGACCCTCACGGGTGAGTAGCACGCTCTAAAAATCCCTGATTGATTGATTGATTGGTTGTTTGTTAATTCATTCTTTTCTAACTTCGGCTATCTCCTGTGGCTCGTTACTAAATGCCATTGTATGCTTAATTCCGAAAGCAGATAAGAATCCACACTGTTCTAAAAACTATCTTCCCAACTCTGTAGTCAATTTAGATTATGAAATTTTCTCCAAGGCATTGGCTTGAAGGCTAGATGTGCTTCTCCCGATTTTATAGACAAGGAACTATCTGGCTTTGCCAAGGGTAGATTTCTCTCAGATAACACTTATTTTTTTATATTATTTCTAAATCTGCCAGCTTACCTGATTCTCTAGCAGCCATTGCTTTAGATTCTGAGAAAGCTTTTCATCGTGTTATTTGGTCTTTCTTATTTCAAACTTTAACATGGTTTGGTTTGGGGCTGAAATTTATGTCTCTAATTTCTCTTCTTTATACCTCTCCAAGGGTGGCCATATGCGCCAATGGTCTTACATCTTCTTTTTTTAATCTACACAGAGGAGTTCGACAAGGCTGTCCCTTATCCCCCTTCCTTTTTAATTTAGCATTAGAGCCATTTTTATCTTGGGAGGCAAGATGGCGACCGGCTAATACCACCGCCGTGATGCTCCGCTGAGCATTCCTCGGTAAAATACATCCAATTCGTCTCAAGTATAGTTTCAAGGATACTAACAAATATGAGCGAAATTTGAAAATGCAGCTGCCACAAACCTGCTTTGGGATCACGATTACCTGTTTGTTCTGGCCCAAGTGCACAAGGCGATCCGGTCTCGAGGACGTCCGACGAGCTCTGACAGCGTTAACTGCTCTGACGCCGCCGATTCTCCCTGGACTACGCGAGCAGCGGGCGGAGCTGCGGATTCACGGGAAAGTGCCCAGAAGCGGGGACGGACGTCAGACGAGGAGAAGCTGCCGATCTCTGCAGTTACAGCGTGGCCACAGCGGGAGGTGTTCTTCATGCACCGGCCCATCTGCGGTACAGCTCTCCATCAGTATCCTGGAGAGGCAAGTAAGGATGGCTGGAAGAGGGGGACGCTTAGCAAAAAATAAAAATGCTATGATAACTTCCCTGGACAGTACAACTGTAGTTTCATCATGACAGAAGAAACTTGATTCTTCAATAATGAAAGGCAAATCTGGGGTACAGAAGGGGGAGAAAGTTGAATGTGCTAATAAAGGCCCTGGAGAAAGCTGGATGGTAAATATCGGGGCCACTAAAAAGAAAGTCCCTACTTGCTCTAATAAAGAAATTGACTGCTCTCAGCCATTGATCACCAGTAGCTTTGGGGCCATGAACACTACGAATGGGGAAGGAGGCGATATTACACAACCAGATGAATTCCCTGGAACAGTTACCGCAGTGCCTGGCCAGATAGAAGTAGAAACACTGAGTGATCTATTGCTCCCTGACACCTCCTGCCCCACAGTTAATGGCAAAAAAACAAATGATCTGACTTCTTCTGCTCTGCGGGGAAACGCTATATCTAGGGAGGGGTCAAAAATTTGTGAAGAGGGGCGCTCAAAGGTTGTATTGTCGCCACAAGCTACACATAGTACATGGAAGTATTATATGCTGAAAACACCTGATAATCAGGATCAATTCTACTCCCTAACAGAAGATTCAGAGATGTCGGACATTAGTATTTCCTTATCTAGCGGAGAAGAGCAGGGTAAATGGTATAGCAGATCAAATACTGATCCGCAGAAAACTAAACTTGTTGCTAAAAAGCTACAGAAGAAGAGAAACAGAGACCGTTGTAAAAATCCTGATGGAACGGAGGCAACGGGTGAAGCGAATGTCACTGACTTGAAGTGGGATTACAACGATACTTACTATTATCTCTAATGTAATGGCACCATCGGGGGGTAATCAAACAATTACTGACACTGCCACTTGTCAAATGAGAGCGCGTGATGTCCCAAGAGCCGAACCAGCTTTAATAGATATCTTGCAGTCTATAAAGGGCTTCCAGGCAGAAGCCAAAGCCGACAGCCGCAGATCTCGTCTCGCAGCAAAGAAACTGCAAGGGGCAGTCAGGAAAGTTGGCAAAACCTGTGCCGAAATTGTTGATCGAATGGCCTCAGTTGAAGAAAGAACAGAACAACTAGAGAAGGATGTTTCCTCGTTGAAAACTAAGTCGAATGAGCATGAGGGGGTAGTTAAGGATCTAATGTGGAAGCTGGAAGAGCAGGAAAATCGACAGAGACGTAATAATCTCCGCTTCCTAGGGATTCCGGAGGGGGCCGAAAAAGAGGATCCCAGAAAATTCATGATCTCACTTCTTAAAGGTTCATTTCCTGAACTACAATCCTGGGATTGGGACAAGCAAATCCAAAGAGTCCACCGATTTCCTTTGTCTCTTGGAAAGCGTAATTCGGCATCCCAACAGCATCCTCGAGCTATGCTTTAATTTTTTGGAAATTTTTTGCTGCGGCAAGCTCTCTACGATTTGGCCAGACCTACAAGTAAGCGGACATTTGAATAAATAACTTTTTTCACGAGGCCTGACTTTGCACATGCCACAGTGGAGCGCAGGTGGAGAATGCAGCAGATTTTTGATCCCTTTCAAAAACTTGGGGCAATGGTATACCTCCAAA
Source organism: Triturus cristatus (assembly GCF_964204655.1). Classification (NCBI taxonomy): domain Eukaryota; kingdom Metazoa; phylum Chordata; class Amphibia; order Caudata; family Salamandridae; genus Triturus; species Triturus cristatus. The sequence goes on from NC_140595.1 coordinate 721,880,382, forward strand.
ATCCAGCCAGATTGAAAGTTGTCTATCAAGGGGTTACCCGCAGGTTTCTTTCTGAAATACAGGCGAAAGAGTATTTAGAAGAAATTTCGGGAAATAAGTAAAGGAAGAAGGGGGTTAAAAAAAAGGGGGGAAAAATATAAAAAAAACTTGTTGGGTAATAGAGTTGCTCTGATATGATAATCTTGGGTGAAACATGCAGAGGCTTTAAACTAAAGTTAAGGGATTCGTTGTTGAACTAAGCCCCGAGTTAGGGAATTCGCCTTGTCGGTTTTGCTTATTTGAAGGTTATTCGACAGTGGGGGAATCTTAGCGGGCACACGGGTGCTGTGTTTGACGGATGCCACATCCCTGGCCCTGTGTAACCTCTAATAATGGTGGTGGGAGGAGGGGTGGGCCTGGGTGGGGGGGGATAGGCTGGGTAGGGTTGGCAGGGTGGGAGGTCAGACAGGTGGTTATATTGACGTATGCTGGTAACTGGTATATTGGAAATAGTAGGTTATGGTGTAGCAAAGGGGCAATGCCCAGACCACATGACGGAAATAGATGGGGGTCCTAAAAGTGTTATCCTTAAATATTTGTGGCTTGAATGACCCTAAAAAGACACAAATGGTTGCGATAGGATTACAAACCATGGGTGTGAACGTTGTATGCTTACAGGAAACTCACATCGAGGGCACACAGATACATATGCTAAAAACACTTGTGTATAAACTGGTCTGTGCAACTTCTCAAGGTGTGCGGATACGGGGGTCGCTATATTAGCTAAGGGCTCAGGGTACACTTTTAACCGCTCAAAGGCTGATAGATTTGGCCGCTGGGCAGTGACAGAGTGTCAAGATGGACAGGGGCAAAAGACTACTTTCTGTGCTATTTACGGGAGCAATAATGACGACCCGTCAGTCTTCCACGAGATTTCTAATGAACTTACGCACTGGCCTCTACCCTTAGTGGTCTGTGGGGATTTTAATATTAATCTCCCCAGTGACTTGTTTTTTAGGGATGTTTGGCAGTACAAGGGCCAGAAACCTAGAGTGTTTAAGGCAATGAAACATATGTGCTATACACATGGGCTTGTAGATGGCTGGCAGATCTTAAAAGCTAATGACCCTGGTTATACCTTTTTTTTCTAACCCGCATCGCACACACATAAGGATAGATTACATATTGACGTCCAACTCATTTATATCTAAGTTTCAAATTGAGAAACTTCCTCGAGTTCTCTCAGACCATAACCCTTTAATTTGCACCTTAGAATTAACACCCGGCACTATAACACCTATTTCCTGGACATTCGAAAAATCCTTGCTTTTAGATGATATGCATTGTGCTCACATGAAAGAGTGGATTCCTAACTTTATAGAGGACAATATTGGGAGTGTATCAATTGAAGTTATGTGGGACGCCTTAAAAGCAGGGATTCGAGGAGAAACAATGCAATACTCATTAAAGACTAACAAAATAGCCAGGGAACATCTGAGAGGACTGCAGGAAAATCTCCAACTTGCTGAAGAGGAGCTGATAAGCGCAACTCGAGGGAGCCATGAGCTAGAAGACATAAATAGAATTCAAAATTTGGTGGCAATTGCAAAGGCCGCAATTACAAACATTTTTACTGTTAAACCCATAAAAAAGCTACCGCTCATAAAGAGATTGTGTATGAGGTTAATGAACAAGTTGGCCACCAGCTGGCTATTCGTATGAGACAGCAGGCCTCAGTAAATTCGATACAGGAAATACAGGATCCAGTGGAAGGCCAAATAACTGATCCGGAATGAATTAGAGAGGCATTCTGGCGATTCTACAGCACCCTGTACACTGAAGAAGAGGGGGGGAGGGACCTAGATAAAATTGAGAGTTATTTAGATGGAGGAGGCACCGATAGGTTTGACAAAGATGATCAGCTTACCTTAGATGAAATCCCCAACAAAGAAGAAATTGTAACTACAATCCAAAACGTACCTAATGGGAAAGCAACCGGATTGGATAATATACCATCGGAATTCTATTTCGTATTTATAGATCAGATTAAAGATATTCTATTTGATTTAATAATACACATTTTTAAAGGGGGGCAGCCTCCAAATTCTTGGTCTAGGGCAAAGATAGTTATCTTTCCCCAAAAAAATAAACCCCCGGATCAGCTAGGCTCATATCACCCTATCACACTAATAAATGCAGATGTCAGGATGGGTCAGTTAAGTGCTAGAGCTCGCCCTGTAGGCAGTAGAAGTCTTCGTTACCTGTGTGCCAGGATGCGTAGATCCATTCCAGTTCAGCAAGTGGCATTCTAGCTTCGGTTGTATGCCGCGCTCAAATCGCGGAATTTCAAGATGGCCGCCGCTAAGGAGTAAGTGGTTGGCGGTCTAGTGTTTTGCAGCTTTTCTCTCTGCAGCTGTAAAGCTCGCGCTCCACATTAGCGCGGCGCACTTCAATCGCTTTTCTGAGGAGAACAGGCAGCTTTGTTCCCGCTGCCAATTTTCCGGAGCTTCGAGTAGTTTGGGCAATTTTAGACATTCTGTTATTTATCGTAACTACATAGAATAGAGAACTAACTCCAGAGCAGTCTTCGAGTGATGTCAGAGAAGAATTCGTTGGAGCGTCAGTCAAGTCCCGCTTCAGAAGTCGTCCATGTAACTTGGTGAGAGGTATAAGGAGGGTTCCTGAACACCAAGTAAGTTCTGAGTTTATTCGAGAAATAGTCTTTGAGAACGCCCCCATCGAAGGAACTTAAAATATAAATTGGGGCATTCAGTTTGGAAACGAGTATCTTCAAATCCAAAATACAAGCATCATTCCTATCTACATGTAGGTATGGTTTATATATATATATATATATATATATATATATATATATATATATAGATATAATAGTACTCACCAACTAAATTGAAGAAAGGTTCGAGCAAAGAAGGAACAGACAATAAAAAAGACTAACTCATATGAGGAGATAGTTAATCCAGTTGTTAATTCTAATTGGAACCCTTAATAAAGAAAGAAAATGGAAAGGCTTCGTAAACTGGTATATACAGGTAACGGAGAATTCAGGTAGAGGAAAGATGCATAAGAAAACACTCTATTGTAAAGTTTAATTACTCACCAGAATTTTATGTTGCAGGAGATTACTGAATCGCACACAACACATCTCCATACAAGACACATAAGAGAGCAGCAAGGCGCTGTGGATAAACAGGTATTTACGGAGGGTACTGTAAGGATAGTTAAGTTGAGTAGAAGTGGATGTTATAATCTGCCTTTGGTTTTAGGTCTTCCAGAAGATTCAGCACAAGACCAGTCCACGAGAAGTGAAGCAGTGCAGTCTCTCTTTTCTCTTCCAACTCCCCTTTCCCCCTCTCTACTTCTCGTGAATATGTATTCATGGTAGTGGGGTAGGGGATTGAGGAACTGTCGTCTGCTCCTGTGGAACATCCAAGTTCAGGCCAAGGTACTTGACAGCAGACTCTAAATTATACTCAAAACTTTTGGCAAATCGAATCGCCCCGATTATTCATAAAGTAATCGCCAAATACCAACATGGCTTTGTTCCAGGGAGATCAACCACCAACCACATTCAGAAAGTGATCACCTTGTTTGATAGTATGGATTGCACCGGAGACCCTATGGCATTGGTCCTTCTCGATGCCGAGAAGGCCTTTGACAGGGTCTCGTGGCAATTTTTGTGGGCTGCTATGTCTAAGTTTGGGATTAAGCGAGGGTTCATTCATGCTGTGCAAAAACTGTATGTGAATCCCAGGTCCATGGCAATGGTGAACGGTAGCCTCACTAAAGAGTTGATTATATCTCGTGGAACTCGACAGGGGTGCCCATGTTCGCCCCTGCTCTTCGCAATTTATATCGATTCCTTTATTCGTAGACTAGAGGGAAACATTGAAATAGCACCGATTTTGTCACAAGCATACCCACCTAAGATCTTGGCCTATGCAGACGACATTGCTGTTGTAACCGCGGATCCTAGCACAGCTATGTCGGATATCGAATGCGAGGCTAATAAATTTGGGCTTGTATCCGGATATGCACTCAATCAGGGGAAAACACAGATCGTGCTGAATAACAAAAGCGAGATGTCTGACCCTCGAGTTGTGGATAAAGCTATATACTTAGGAATTTGTATTACATCTAAACTTGAGATTCTGGTGGATTTAAACATGAAGCCATTGTTGGGCACCATACAGAAAGATCTCCGTCGCTTAGACAATTTACATCTATCCCTAATCGGCAGGGCTAATGCCTTGAAAATTGTGTTTTTTCCTAAGATTTTATATTTATTTAGAGCAATATGTTTAGAATTTCCAGATCAATGGTTTAAATCTATGGAACGCACCTTCTCGAGCTTTATGTGGGCGTATGCACAACCTCGCCGTGCGTATACATTTTTGACCCTGTCAAAGGAAAGAGGAGGTTTGGCTCTTCCAAATTTAAAAGCATACTATTGGGCATCGGTGCTGCTCTATAGCCGTGAATTATTATAGAATACAGGGATAGAAACGACACCAGAGGGTGATTCGCCATCTATTTTTCAATTAACATTGGGCAATAAAAATTACGGTAATCTTTGGCGACATCTTCATGACAGTTATCATAAAAAAGTGAAAATAAAAATATTGACTAACGGGTTTAGGGTATGGAAAGCTGTGAGAAAAATGCTGGGTATTGGACGAATATCATTCTATACTCCCTTAAGGGATAATCCGGCTCTGCCGGAGATTTTTAAAGATAAGCACTTCAGCAAGTGGAAGGAGGCAGGTATAAATCACATTGGGTGCTTCCTCTCCCCTGTAGGGATACAATCTTTTGAGAAACTTAGGGAAAATTATCAATTGGACTGGCGGGATTTCTTTAAATATCTTCAAATTAGAGACTTTCTAATACGAAGGGAGAGGGGAGGGACTCTTCCGGGAAAAATAACTTTAGTTGAAACATTAACTCACATTAGGAAAAACACAATTGGGGGAATATACTCCCTTATAAATTCGCGGTTTCCGGATGATCTGGAGAAAATATCTCAGAAGTGGCAGGAGAAAATTGGCATAACTATGGAAAAATTTTACTCCGCATACTCCTTGTTTCAAACAATCCTTATGTCCACAAAACTCCAAACGCAATTCTATAAAACATGCTTCTTTTTATACTACACTCCAGATAGGATCGCTAAATGGGGGAGTGGTAAGGGGACATGTTGCCCAAGATGTATGCTATTCAATGCTGACTGTGTGCATATTTTCTCTACCTGTGATGGACTAACATCTTTAAAACAAAACATTGAGAAGCTTTTGTCGACCGTACTGCAAAGAGAGATTGTCTTGTCCAGTGAAGTCATATTATTGGGAGCGACAGACCCTAGCACTCCCAGGCCAGGTCATGAACTTATCTTTATAGCTATGGCGGTTTTAAGAATGTGTATCGCCTCGGCCTGGCTGGATCCCAATGTGCCGTCTTTTCATCAATGGCTGGCTAGGCTTCTCGCAATCTCAAATCTGGAGGCTGCTATTTATAAATGGAAAGGGAGGATACGGCGTAAAAGGGGTTGGAGAATTTGGTCCCCATTAATAGAATGGTGTCAATCCCAAAATAAGACCTAGAATATTGTGAAGTATAGTTAACTTTATGATTTAATAGAAAGTGGTAGTTTACAGGGATAATGTATAATGTAACATGATGATGAACTTGTGCGAACATATACATTTTTGTTTTGCTTGTATTGTATTATTAAGTGTCTGACCTGGGTGGGTGGGGGGTGGGGGTTTGGGGTGTATTTAACTATGGTAAAATCAAATAAAGATATAAAAAAAAAAAAAAAGAACCATTTTTATCTCAGATTCGCCAGAATGTTAACATTCACGGTTTCATTCATGGCTCACAACAGGTAAATTGGCTGTCTACGCTGACGGCATCTTACTATTTATATCTCAACCTAATTCTTCACGTCCTGCTTTCGCAGCAGAAGTTGCTTCTTACTCATAAGTCTTGAACTATAAGCTGAATACCGACAAATGTGAAATCCTTCCCCTTAATAAATTCACGTTTAGTTGCGATTTCTCTTCCTTCCAATTTACGTGGCAATCTAAACAACTTAAATATCTCGGTCTTCAATTCTCTTCCTCTCTCTCTTCTTCTATTTCAATTAATATGGACAACTATATTCAGAAAATCGCCTCTAACCAGTAACTGGAACCCTCTATATTTATCATGGTGGGGCCATCTTGACACCATTAAGATGATGTTGGTTCCTGTTATTCTTTTTACACTCTCTAATATTCCCCTACATGCCCTGCTTAAGTATTATAAGAAATAAATTAAATTCATTATTATCTGCTTTTCTTTGGAGTAATAAGAAGCAGCAAATGTCTTTAGCAAAGCTAAAACGGCCTAAGGCAGAAGGTGGAGTACACTTTCCTGATTTCCCAAAATACCGTAAGTCTTTCCTTTCGCAGCAATTTTCTCATTGGATTGCACCCCCCTCGCTATATACTCCGTAATGGATGGATTTGGAACAAGCTTTTTTATCTCCATTTTCTTTTTCAGAATTTCTGTCCGGCACACGGAAACCTCAAAAAATGTCCAACCCTATTATCAATAATGTTATATTTCATATTGGTACCCTAATATAGGTCCAGGGACCATCGTACACGTACTACTACCAAATAGGACTATATTCTCAGTGCGTAATGCACCCGCCCTTGCATCCAAAATGGGCATGAGGATGCATTTTGATCTAAGAAATAGCTCTAAATGCAGCAGAACACGAATAATGAGCGGCCGCTCGCACTCGCTAAATGTGCTCTTGGGTAGGATTTTTCCCCACCAAATTACTCTTATTGATGCAAGGAGTAATGGCGTAATTATCAGTAATTCCTCATCAAAGAGTAACATAATCGAAATTCTGCCCAGGCCGAAAAAATATAAACATGTGATAAGCTTTTTTTCAATTAATTTTGAGAAGTCACGGTCTCGAACTTGGGGTGCACTTTGCAAACATTTCAAAGATTCACTTTTTGGCTTCCTGAGTGATGGCTATACAAAATGTGTTTCTGGTGAGGTCCCATTGACCACAGTGCCTTGTGTTTTTGGGACAGTGACCATCTGGTAGACAGTAATGGTAATCCTGCTGTATGTTCTGGCTTCCTTCATCCAGACATGTATACCATAGCTTAAGACTGGTGGTGTCTGATTGAATCTCTTGGTCAATCTACAAAATCATGGAGACCATTTACTCCTAGCATCATCTTTGCTCACCTGGGAAAGTGAGGGTGTATGTGTCTTGAACTGTGAACCCATGAGATTGGGAGTGAGGAACAAGCTGGTCCCCTTCAGTGTCCTAGGGAATGCTTTTACAAGCAGAATCCTGGGCAATTCCACATCTTGTGATTAGAGGATAGAGCAGGAAGTACTCAGTGGTGGGCCTGGGGCCCTGGTACATGTGGATGTGCCACAGAGAGATGTGCTAAGTGCTTTGAAACTTGTTCTGCCGGCATATCTTCATTACATAAACCAACAAAACCATATACCCCACCCCTCAGGGGAAAATGAAACCCAGAATACACCTTTTTATGGAAGAGTCTATTTTCTTGTTTGTGCATTCTTTACAACCATTTCTACAGACTCACATTCTCCCTATTGGACTGCCCACCAACATAGTCCACAAGAACAACATCTGGAAGTTTGAATCCTTGACAGAAAGAGGGTAGAGGGATTGCATGTACTTGGGTAAATTCATTTCATTTGGGTCTTTCCATTCCCTCAGCTTAATATCCAAAACAAGAGAATTAATAGGTAACCCCACCTATGGACAGCACTGAAATATTCTTAATAAAGTGTGTGGTGAAGTACCAGTTATTTTGAATGGTGTTTGGAAAAGGTTTGATTGTGATCTTATTCTAAGGTGATAATTGAAAACCTATAAATCTAATGCAAGCATCCAGGAGGTTACTTTTCATGTACAGAATATGCTCGGGTTCTTTTGCTCTATATACAAATAAAGTGGGTACCTTTATTTTTTACAAAAAATCCTTATAGTTAAGA